>NC_092740.1:23112793-23434913 GCF_047496795.1 Chiloscyllium punctatum | reverse complement strand
GTCTCCCCTTTAATATAATTGAGGAACCCTGTATTTTTGCCCAGTGAATGGCTTACAGACTCCCTCCCAGTAAAAGAGTCCGCATAATATCTCAAAAAGTGGTGTTATGAGAATATTTTTTCCTCCTATTGCCTGCTTTTCAAGAGCAAACAATCATGTGAGCTTAGTTGTGACATTCAGCAAAATCATGGCTGATATGCTTGTGTTTTGAATTCTACGTTACCAACTACTCTCGATATCATTTGACTCCATTTCCTACCATAAATCTATCTACCTCTACATTAAAAATATTCAATGTTGCTGGTTCCATCACCTTCAGTGTTTGAAATTGAAAATCACGCAGTCTATTGAGAGTCCTCATGTCTATTCTAAAAGGGCAACTCCTAATTTGAGGGAGGTAGGATAGTGAAGAAGACACTTGGCATGCTTGCCTTTATTGTTCAGTGCATTGAGTATAGGAATTGGGAGCTTAAAAATGTGTTGCTGGAAAAGCGCAGCAGGTCAGGCAGCATCAAAGGAACAAGAGAATCGACGTTTCGGGTATAAGCCCTTCTTCAGGAATGAGGAGGGTGTGCCAAGCATGCTAAGATAAAAGGTAGGGAGGAGGGACTTGGGGGAGGGGCGTTGGGAATACAATAGGTGGAAGGAGGTAAAGGTGAGGGTGATAGGCCGGAGAGGAGTGGAGGCGGAGAGGTCGTGAAGAAGATTGCAGGTCAAGTAGGCGGTGCTGAGTCTGAGGTTGGGACTGAGAAAAGGTGGGGGGAAGGAGAAATGAGAAAGCTGGAGAAATCTGCGTTCATCCCTTGTGGTTGGAGGGTTCCTAGGCGGAAGATGAGGCGCTCTTCCTCCAGGCGTCGTGTTGCCATGGTCTGGCAATGCACCAACCAACCTAACCGCCCTGTGGCTGAACACTTTAACTCCCCCTCCCACTCCGCCAAGGACATGCAGGTCCTTGGCATCCTCCATCGTCAGACCATGGCAACATGACGCCTGGAGGAAGAGCACCTCATCTTCCGCCTAGGAACCCTCCAACCACAAGGGATGAATGCAGATTTCTCCAGCTTTCTCATTTCCCCTCCCCCCACCTTTTCTCTTTCCCAGCCCTCAGACTCAGCACCGTATTCTTGACCTGCAATCTTCTTCCTGACCTCTCCGCCCCCCACACCCTCTCCGGCCTATCACCCTCACCTTAACCTCCTTCCACCTATCGTATTCCCAACGCCCCTCCCCCAAGTCCCTCCTCCCTACCTTTTATCTTAGCCTGCTTGGCACACCCTCCTCATTCCTGAAGAAGGGCTTATACCCGAAACGTCGATTCTCTTGTTCCTTTGATGCTGCCTGACCTGCTGCGCTTTTCCAGTAACACATTTTTAAGCTCTGCAGTCCTCACTTTCTCCTATAGGAATTGGGAGGTCATGTTGCAGCTGTACAGAACATTAGTTTGGTCACTTTTGGAATACTGCATGCAATTCTGGGCTCCCTGCTATAGGAAAGATGTTGTGAAACTTGAAAGGGTTCAGAAAAGATTTACAAGGATGTGGCCAGGGTTGGAGGGTTTGAGCTATAGGGAGAGGCTGAATAGGCTGGGGCTGTTTTCCCTGGAGCATCAGAGGCTGAGGGGTGACCTTATACAGGTTATTAAAATCATGAGGGGCTTGGATAGGATAAATAGGCAGGGTCCTTTCCCTAGGGTGGCTGAGTCCAAAACTAAACAGCATAGATTTAAGGTGAGAGGGAAACGATATAAAAGGGACCTAAACTGTTTCATGCAGAGGGTGGTGCATGTACAGAATGAGTGTCAGAGGAAAGCAGTGGAGGCTGGTACAATTATAACATTTAAAAGGCATCTGGATGGGTATATGATAGGAAGGGTTTAGAGGGATGTGGGCCAAGTGCTGGCAAATAGGACTAGATTAATTTAGGATATCTGGTCAGCATGTACCAAAGGACCTGTTTCCGTGCTGTATATCCCTATGACTCTATGACTCTAAATCAGTGTCTCCTCATTTTGGACATGGCCACAAAAAGGAACCTAATTTTCAGTTCCACCTTGACAAGACCGTTTAGGATCTTATATACTTCAAGCAACTCATCACTCAATCCTCTGGACTTCCGTGAAAACAAGCCCAGCCTGCCCAAGTTTTTCTCATAAAACAAACTGGAAAAGTGTAACACTGGAAAAGCACAACCCGTCAGGCAGCATCCGAGGAGCAGGAGAGTTGATGTTTTGCGCATAAGCCCTTCATCAGGAATTCTCCTGCTCCTCGGATGCTGTCTGACTGGCTGTACTTTTCCAGCACCACACTTTTCGACTCTGATCTCCAGCATCTGCAGTCCTCACTTTCTCATAAAATAAACTGCTTATTCCAGGTTGTAATCTATTAAACATAGTTACCATGCCATAGACTAGTTTTTGTAAATGTGTGGTTTTGTATGTTTTATTGATTGAAATGTTCACTTGGCCTCTCCATTGGACTGAGGGTATCCAGGTGAACTTGTGACACATTCAAAGCCCAATGTTTTGACAAATGCTTCAAATGTCTGATCAATTCTTGGGCCCCAGAACTTCACAATGCATACCAATAATCTGGATGATGGAACCAAATGCAACATTACTCCCCTTCCATGGCCCACATTGGACCTGAAACTCTATCAGTGACAACAAATTGCAGACACATCACACCTGCACGCCCCTTTACTCGACTCCAACTGGACCCACTGATTCCAGTTTTGCTTAGGCTCCTTGATGCCACACACAGTTGCATGCAGCCATGATGTCAAGGGCTGTCACCCTCACCTCATCTCTGGAATTCAGCTCAATTGATTGGCTGACAACTGGCAGATGTCACTCAGGTGCCACACCTACCATGGTTAGTTGACACTTCATCCTCAGCTTGTATTCTCTGCAAGGAGGCTTATCTCACAAGTTTTAACAAAGCTTGGTGTCAGGCCAACCTCTTCATGGGTGTTTATATGAGCTATTTTCTTGAGCTTTGTGCTGTATAATTACATGATATTTGTGTAACATGATCCTTTGGTCAACCACATGTCCTGACAAATGGCCATCTATCACATCTAGTGATTAACAGGATTTGACCTGGATACTCTGTGTCAGCACACCACTCTATCTCCTATTCAGTTATTGCACTTAATTTAAACACACGTATGACATAAAATTGAGTGGGAGGCTGGATTGTGAGGAGGACACAGAGGTGCTTCAGTGTGATTTAGATACGTTCATTGAATGGGCAAATGCATAGGAGTTGTCGAATAATGTGGATAAACGTGAGGTTATCCACTTTGGTAGCAAAAACAGAAAGGTAGGTTATTAGTTGAATGGCAATAGATTAAGAAAGGGAGAGGTGCAAAGAGACCTAGGGGCCCTGCAGCATCAGTTGCTGAAAGTAAGCCGGTAGGCAGGTGGTGAAAATGGCAATGGTATGTTTGCTTTTATAGCGAGAGGTTTTGAATACAGGAACAGGCTATCTTGCTGCAATTATATAAGGCCTTACTGAGACCACACCTGGAGTATTGTATGCAGTTTTAGTTTCTTTATCTGAAGCAGGATGTTCTGGTTATGGAGGGAGTGCAGCAAAGATTTCCCAGACTGATTCCTGGGATGAGATATGAAGACGTATTATGTTGGGATTATGTTCATTGATATTTACAAGATTGGACAGGATTTTATAGAAACAGAACTAAACAGTGTAAAAGCTGGAAAACTGCTCCCGATGACCAAAATAAGGATCGCAGCCTAACCATGTAAAGTAGTCATGATTTGGAGACACCAGTGTTGGACTGGGGTGTACAAAGTTAAAAATCACACAACACCAGGTAATGGTTCAACAGGTTTAATTGGAAGTACTAGCTTTCGAAGCGCTGCTCCTTCATCAGGTGATTGTGGAGAATAAGATTGTAAGCCACAGAATTTATAGCAAAAGTTTCCAGTGTGATCTAACTGAAATTATGTATTGAAAAAGACCCGGATTGTTTGTTAAGTCTCTCGTCTTTTAGAATGACCATGTTGGTATCAGTTCTTTCATTTGTAAATCACAAAACTTTTTTAAAAACTTACATTCTCAAGTGCACACTAACAAGTGGTTAATGTGCACAATCTGGGCTGACAGGCGCTCCAAAAGCTAGTGCTTCCAAACAAACCTGTTGGGCTATATCCTGGTATTATGTGATTTTTAACCATATAAAGTAGACCATTTAGAAATGGGATGAGAAGAGGTTTCTTCCCCAAGAGAATGGAAATCCTGTGGAATTTCCCACCACAGAAAATGGTTGAGGCCAAAGGATTGAGTATTATCAAAAAGGAGCTGGATGTAGCTGTTAGAGATAAAGGAAATGGAGAGAAATCAGGAACATGGTATTGAGTTATAGAGTCATAGAGATGTACAGCACGGAAACAGACCCTTCTGTCCAACCCATCCATGCCGACCAGATACCCCAACCCAATCTCGTCCAACCTGCCAGCACCTGCCCCATATCCCTCCAAACCCTTCCTATTCATATACCCATCCAGATGCCTTTTAAATGTTGCAATTGTACCAGCCTTCACCACTTCCTCCGGCAGCTCATTCCGATGATCCAACATGATCACATTGAATGCTGGAGCAGGGAGGCTACCAAGAGATTATAGATAGGTTAACTGAGGGAGCAAAGATGTGGCAAATGGACTAGAAGGTGGTAAAATGGGAAATTATCCCTTTTGGCAGGAATTTTTTTTTTTAAAAAAAGAAGAGGACGGAATTTTTGCCAAACATTCACTAGTTTTGTCAAGTTTCATGGAGGGTATCTCACAATGAGACTGAATGAGATCTCTCACTATATCTTATTAAACATGATTAATTAACTCCCTACTCTGCCCCAGACATCTCTCAGCCTGATTCTATCCCCATTTTGCCATGCACATTTGATTAGGACATAGTAGACAGAGGGAAATCAGTGCCCTGCTCTGCAGACAAGATCCTGGATGGGCTGGTACCAAGGTGACTCCACCTTCTCTAGAATGCATCACACTCATTCACACTCTGCTACTGCACTAATTGTCTCATTTCACTATTGCCGACAACATCTTCCCTTCCTCTCTGTCTGATCCCCAACACAACTAGCATTGCATTCCATCAGTGCTGCCTACTCACTCATTCACTTACTTAATCTGGACACACCTCATTTGCATTAAAACATAGCAGTGGATGCACTCAATTTTATTCCCTTAAATATTTGACTCTGTCTGTGAGTCAAGTACTAAGATTGGAATAATGCTAGGTGGGGGAAATAGCAGAAAGACTCAATACGGATGGCAAGCTGCCCAATAATTGGTTCCTCACTCTTTATGAGGAAAGGTCCTGACTCTGACTGGAAATGGTTTATTGACTGTGTCCAAGGTTCTGGATCGGTATCAGACGTTGCCCCTGACGTACTCTATCAGGAGTCCCTGACTGAAAGCTAACTCCCTTCACTTGACTGAGCACCTTTGGCAACCATGCAAAGCTCTTGGCATTGTATGTCTTCTAAACAACTTGACACAGTGATACTCTGAGCCTGGCATCTCTGTCTGAAGGGATAAACTCAATAAAGATAAGGTAAGGCTGTGATGAGCATTCAGGTAGGCTTGGCATATCTGAGTGCTAAAAAGCAAGTGAACATCCTGAAGGTGAAGTCTGGTCCGGTTCACAAACCTTGCTACGGCATTGCATTGGTCGTTTCCCGAGGTCCAGTGTTGAAGTGCAGAGTATCCTATAATGGTGTGAGATGTGTACCATGAGAGTTCTTAGAGGTTAGCACATGTCACGTAGCGATATTGATGGATTTAGTGGGTATGTGGCTGGCGCCCATGGAGCATACCCTGAGGTACTGGTGTCCAGTGTCCCAGTGCCCAGTGGCCATTCAAAATACAGGTGCTATCTGAAGTTGCCAGTTCTGATGTTACTCGGTGGGGGGGATGGGGGTGTCATGGTGGCTCAGTGGCTCATGCCTGGGACCCAGGTTCGAGTCCATCCTTGGGTGACTGTCTATGTGGAGTTTGCACATTCTCCCCGTGTCTGCATGGGTTTTCTCTTGGTGCTCCGGTTTCCTCCCACAATCTAAATATATGCAGGATAGGTGAATTGAACATGTTAAGTTGCCCCATTGTTTAGGGGTAAATATAGGATAATAGGCTAGGGAAATGGGTCTCAGTGGGATACTCTTCAGAGGGTCAGTGTGGACTTATTGGTCTGAAGGGCCTGTTTTCACCCTGTAACTATTCTGTGGATCTAACTTGTGCATGCCAAGTGATAGGATAGGAAGCTGCATATTAATGAGGTAAGATATGTAATTAATAAGGTCGTTAACAAGCATTAAGACCATTAATAGGCAATTCATTGTGCCCTAGTGAGAAAATCACCTTGAAGTTCAGAACTTAGTCAAAAGATGTATTGAGTTGATCCTAGTGTTGAGATAGGTCTCATTGGACTTCTTGTGTCACATTTCTCACCATAGCTCACATTGTTCAGGCATTGAAAAGATTCTGCCCATGTTATCTAAATGGTGAAAGATTGTAATGTTCTACGATGTAGAGGGAACTGGGGGACCTGGAGCAGGTAAAGGTTTGCATACAGACATAGCAAATAATTAAAAAATTGAATAATTTGTTACTGTTTAGTTAAAGGAAAGTTGATTGCAAAAGTAGGAAGGTTTTGCTTCAGTTTTACAGATCATTGGTGAGACCCTATTTTTAATATAGCGTAAGTACTGGAAACTTTCATTAAGGAAGGATGGAAATGTGTTGGAAGCCGTTTAGAGAAAGTTTATTGTTCTAATACCTGAAATGGGCATGTTGTCTTATGAGGAAAGATTGAATAGGCTAGGCTTGGATCAGCTGGAGTTTTGAAGAATCAGAGGTGACTTTTTTGAAACATATAAGGTCCTGAGCAATCTTGATAGGCTGGATATGGAGAGATATTTCCTCTTGTGGGAGAAACTAGACAAGGGGTGATTGTTTAAAAATAAGGGGATTTCCAATTTAAGCAGAGAGGAGGAGAAATTCTTCTCACAGAAGATTGTGAGAGATTGTGTACTCTGTTCCCAAAAGGCTGGTGGAAGCAGAGTTCTTGAATATTGTTAGACTGATGTTGACAGAATCTTGATAAGCAAAGAGTGAAAGATTATCAGCAGTATGGATGAATATAGTAGAATAATCAAAACAGCCACAATCTTAGTGAATGGCAGAAAAGATTTGAACGGCCAATGAGCCCCTCCTGTTCCCATTTCGTACCAAAACCTGTCACGACACACTTCATCATCCAATCATCTTGTTATCTCAAATGTCTTTGCACAGGTTTAGGATGTTGTTCCTAGGAAATAGTATTAAGTTGGAAGGTCAACTGATAAAACCTCAAAGTAGAAAGTCTGATTCTATCAAACAAACACAATTGCTATAAAATGGTGTACTCGTTCCCTACAGTTCTGTCATAACACCAAATATGCTTGGTAGAACTTTGCTTGACTATGGTTAATATACCATAATAGGACATGATATTGAATTAGATCTGGACAAACATAACTAATGACTGAATATTTCAAAACCTTTGTGAAAACATACATGCACCCATTCTCATTCGGTTGAAGCACTTGCAATTTGCCCTGAAGTCGACGTTGACTTAAGAGAATCAGACATGAATGAAATTCAAATATTTCATCAAAAATATATATTTGTATAACATATAATAAAAGATTCATCATGATTTCTAGAGTGTGCACTAATCTAGGTTTTAGCAGGCGAGTCTGTTGGCAGAAAGCCAAAATCCATAATAAATTTATACTCATCTCATTACTTATTCTTTACTTTGATAGTTTACTGCAACGCTGGTGGTCTGATAATTAATTATGTGGAATGCTCTCAGTTCCTTTCATGTAAATTTCATCTGTGATTCCCCCTTTGAAATCATTGAGTTAAGAAAGCAGTATAATTCCTGTGCCTGAAGATAGCATTAAAATGATTTTGCTTCACAGTAGGATGCATACCTTCAAGGCTTTTAAATTCTAATTGTTACATGATACGAGCTCAAATTATTACTAACCAATATTTGTTAACAGCTGCTGACCAACATCAAATCTGCTCTCATGAATCGACAGGAGATTGAATTCATAGCCGATGAAATGTTGTACATGTAAATCTTATTGCCCACTGCCAAATCCATTCCAATTGTTTCAGCTGCATTCATTGCAGTTTTACAATAAAAGTCTCTGTGGTCAATACAACAGTCAAGAGTCATTCATATGCATTGGCTCAATACATTCTCATGCATCATGCGATATGAGGGTTGTTTTGGGACTGAGTACACCATTATCAACAATTTGCAACACTACAACAGTTCAGAAACCCCAGTTTGTCATAACATAAGCCTCAGCATGTCAAGGAGAATTACTGCTTCGGGATGCTGTGGATTTACACACGAAGAGAACAGATATGAAATATATTTTTCATTTTCTGACTCTGTATCATTCTCTCTCTCTTCCTACAGTTACAAATAATGCCATGTAGGAAAATGAATCTTAGTTTTTGGTCCAGAAATAAATAGAATGTTGTATTTCTTGGAAAATGACCAACCATGACCTCCAGTCACTCACTAATTGTTTTGAGCTGACACTGAATGAATTATCCTCGGATGATATTTCCAGATTAATTGTTTGAAATTTTTTTTAGTTTTCTTAGAAGCTTACCTGGAGATGCAAGATCACACTTGTACGAAGGAACAGTAACTAACAAGAGCATAAATTGGTGAGACTCATTGCCTTGATATTGCACTCTGTTGTGTCTCAAGTGATGAAATGACATCTATTTTCCTTGTGACATTTTGTAAATGGCCCACATAAATCATTATACTTTACAGGGTGATAACTGGATGTGTCATCCATGTGCGCGTACGTGGGCAGATGTGTAGAATGGGCAGATCATGATACTGGGTAAAAACAATGACTGCAGATGCTGAAAACCAAATACTGGATTAGTGGTGCTGGAAGAGCACAGCAGTTCAGGCAGCATCCAACGAGCAGCGAAATCGACATTTCGGGCAAAAGCCTATTCCTGATGAAGGGCTTTTCCCCGAAACGTCGATTTCGCTGCTCGTTGGATGCTGCCTGAACTGCTGTGCTCTTCCAGATCATGATACTGCTCATCTTCAAGAATGATTTGGTGCCTTACCTTTCAGATCCTGTAAATGCACTCAAACACACAAAGTTAATCATCCATTTAACTGCAGAACAAACCCAAACACTACCCCACTAACTAGCACCAGCTGATACTACTTAAAGGCATTAGAATGGCACTTTAAGATAAGGCACTTTTGATTTCCTTTGCTGTCCTGGAGCTTGAGGTATTTGTTAAAGAATGTGAACATTGTATGCCAAGCCAAGACTGTTTATCTGCCTTTGATTTCTCCAGTTCTTCTTGATGCAGGTAGAAGTATGGGAAGCAATCTTTGAAGGCCGCCATTAGATTCTTCTGTGTCCCTTGAGAAGAAAATAGTGAACTACATTTTGAACCATTGCTGTCATGGGGCATAGGTCCTCCATAATGCTGTCAGGAAACACTGGAATCAAAGGAGAAGATGGTGGAAATACTCAGCAGGCTGTGAAAATAAAAGCAGAAGTTGAGTGTCGATGACTTTTCACCAGAACTGAGGGAAGATAAGAACCTGGCAATAAGTTTTGAGTAAGTTTGTGGTGGACAGGGCGAAGACAAAGAAGAAAAGGGAAGATCTTTATTAGGATGCATTGTGGAAGGTAATGGTGGGGCAGTGAGGGGGTGGGGGGAATTGAAAAAGTTAATATTGAAGCCACATTAGTTGCACCTTGCCCTGATGATATCACAGAGTCTCTAAGTGATCTTGTTGGAGGTCTTGATGGAGACAGACATGACATACCTGACTCCTGATAGTGATAATCAAGCCTAACTAGCTTGTCAAGATTAGAGTGGTACTGGAAAAGCACAACAGGTCAGGTAGCATCTGATGAGCAGGAAAATCGACATTTCGGACAAAAACTTTGCCCAAAACGTCGATCTTCCTGCTCCTCGGATGCTGCCTGACCTGCTGTGCTTTTCCAGCACCACTCTAATCTTGACTCTGATGTCCAGCATCTGCAGTACTCACTTTCGCCTAACTAGCTTGTGATAACTGCAGTAATTTCCTTGTGTAAGAAACTATCACTTGAGATATAAGACAAGTGCTTCTTGGTAAGACTTCATCACGGTCTATCTTTTACTATCCTCTGGTCCTCGGCAGTTTCGATGGGCCCCTGTTTTCTTGGCATTTGGATAGGCCCCGGTCTTCAGAAGTGAAACCAAGAGGCCGTGGAACGAACAGATAATGATATTAATCTGAATTCTGTCTCTTTGTTTGTACATGATTTATGTAAGTAAATAGCACTGTTTTTATGATGATGTATACACATTTTACTGCATTTTCACAAATGCAAGGAACAATAAACTTCTATCCATGTTACAATTATAATCAAATAGCCTTCAGCATTGAAAGGAGGATGGGAAAGGAGCAGTGAATTAACCCAACCACAAGTTATCTGCAGATGGTTGCAATAGGATTTGACACACCGCCAGTGGTAGCAGCTGACAATACGACAGGCCAGAATACAGGATAGATGAAGTAGCAAATGTTTCAGATTGCAAAAACTGAAGTAAGTGATAATGAGACAGTTAAAGAAACTAAAGATGCAATCAGATGAGGTGTGAGTGGACTGATGAGAGTGGAGGAACGATAAAAGCAACAGTAAAAACCTCACAAAAGAAGAAAAAGAAAGAGTGGAGGCAGAGGTTATGTTCTTAGAATGGTGAACACAATGCAGAGTACAGAAGACCATAGAGTGCCAGGTGGGTAGACAGGTGCTGTTTCCCATCCTTACACTGAACTGCATTGTAACAATGTAACAGAGATAGTGGAAGTACTCAGTGTTATTGGAGTAGTTGCTGAAGTCAGTAGGGACTGAAACGGGACTTCCTCAAGAGGATCAGTGGAGTTTGAAGGCCTCTGAAAGGAAAGCCAGCTTCAATCATGGATTGTTCTTCTGGCACTGCAACCAGATCCATGCACCACAATCCTCAAATTTACTCCCACAGTTACCTGGTCCCAATCCCTTCACAGTGTCTGCTCAGATAACTTCCTTTCCCCCAGGAGGAACATGACATCTTTTGTCCTTTCTACCCGTTAGTCTAATGTCTTCCACCTTTCGTTAGAAAAGCTGAGAGTCCTCTCTCTGACTAACTGTTCCATTGTTAGTTTTTACTCTTTGTGAGAAAGGCACTACCAGCTGCACATGAAATGTGTATCAAGTTCTTAGAAGAAGGGACAAGCTTAAAGTTTGACTGGCCTATTCCTGTTCCTATTGTGATGCTGCTGTGGCTTTAAGAGGTTATTTTCTCCTTTTTTTTAAAAAAAAGAGAAGTTTTAAGGCAGAAGTGCCGAACTGTTTAGTTGACATACAAATAAAGTAAAGAGCTTGTGAGGCTTTTTTAAAAAGTTGGAACAATAGAAGAGCCTGGCTGGGTGTGTCCAGCTCTCACAGTCCTGGATTTCCAGTTTTTTTTTCAGTTATTAGGTTTAGCTTTAAGCAATAACTGTTAGAATTTCAACAGGACAGAAGCTGCTGGAGTTTTAAAGAAGTAGAAACCATATTTTCCCTCTCTGTTATACACAGGAGCCAGGGTTTTTCTCTGCTATTGGGCTACCTGTGAGTCAAATCTGTTTTTTTGAATTTGCCTTTTTGGCAAGAGGTGGGATGTTGCTCATGGGATGTTATATTACTATATTGGAACAGTTAATTAGTAATAGTTACCATATCTATTATTCTGTTAAGTTTTCCAATAAAGTTACGTTAGTCTAAGTTCTTCTTTCTTTGGTTCTATTTTAACTATAGTGTTTGAATAAATTGTGTTTTGCCCAACATTAAGTTGTTTGACCAATCAAATTGCATCTGGAACACAGCATGTTACACTTGCCTTTAAATAAGATAAGGTTAGAGTCTTGGTTACCTTCTTAAAATATTTTGAGTTGGTTTGGTCTTGTCCATAACATTATTTTCTATGTTTCCATGTATACGTGATGAAGACTCACTTTAACTTGTGTTTGATTTATGTGTACATGCACAGGCACACACTCACACTCATGATAGTGGACACTGGCACACACACAACACACCACTGCCATGCTGCAAGCAGGTCATTTCATGCTGTTCTGGATTCTATAGTCATGATGACAACCAGGTCACATAATATTTGCTTATCGCTTGCATCACCTAGATATGGACATATGAAGAATAGGACCATGCGTAGACTATCTAGCACTTTGAGTCTTCTTCACCACTCAATAAGATCACGAATAACCTGACTTGGGGGGAGGTGGTGGAATGGTCATTAATTAATAATTCAGCCTAAACTTCTGGAGGCATGCACTCACATCCCAGCATGACAAGGTGGTGAAATTTGACTTCAATAAAATCCTGGAATTGAAAGTTAACTAAATGGTGATCATATAATCACTGTTGATAATTATAAAAATTCTATCTGGTTAACTCGTGTTCCAGCAAGTTTTGAGAAGATTTGTAGATCACTTTGAAGTTCTGGATGTAGGCTTGCTCGCTGAGCTGGAAGGTTCATTTCCAGATGTTTTGTCACCCTACTAGGTAACGTCTTCAGTGGGCCTTGGGGCGAAGCATTGCTGATAATTCCTGCTTTCTATTTATATGTTTAGGTTGGTGATGTCATCTCCTGTGGTGACATCATTTCCTGTGGTGACATGCCACAGGAGATGACATCACCAACCCAAAGAAACCCAAACATATAAATAGAAAGCAGGAATTATCAGCAGTGCTTCGCCCAGAGGCACACTGAATACGTTACCGAGTATGGTGACGTAATGTCTGGAAATGAACCTTTCAGCTCAGCGAGCAAACCTACATCCATAACTAATTCCTTTAGAGAGGGAATCTGCCATTTTTACCTGGTCTAGCCTGTATGAGATTCTAGACCCACAGAAATGTGGTTGACTCTTGATTTCCCTCTGAGCAGTTAGGCGTCAACAATAAATGCTGTCCTAGCCCGCAATGCCCATTTCATGGACAAATCTTTCAAAACATATGACCTTAATTCCACTTTCCTCCCTTACCCCAAATGGACATTAGCGAACCAGATGAAATGGTTATATGGTCACCATTTGGCCATCATGCTGTGGGTATAATCTGAAAATTTGTTGCCAGAAATATTTTGCATATTAGCACTCAATCTGTTAATCTGCTGTTAAAGTCACTGTGTTTCAAATAAGAAAACATGTCCCATTTACCTGAGACAGCTTAATTAGCAGAAATGGGCAGCTATTGAGGTCAATGTAGAACTGTTGACAGGAATTTGCCAGTTTGACAAACACTGTGCCTAAGCTAATAGGCAGAAAAAGCAATTTACATTTACATAGGCACTATACATAACCTCAAGGTCTTACAAAGTATATTACAGCCAATGAACCACTTCTGAAACATAGTGTAATGCTGAAACAGCAGCCAATTTGCAGACGGCAAGTTCCCACAAAGTGCAATGTCATTGATAGGAGGAAGCTATCTGTTAGTGATGGTGGTTGAGGGACAACTATAAACCAGTGTCTTGAGGAGAGATCCCCTCCTATTTTTTCAGTTGGTGCCAGAGGATCTTTTGCATTCACCAGAACTAGATTTGCAAAATTTTTTAGAAGGCAATAATTAACAGGAAAACAAAAAAAAAGTCTCAAGTTGTTGATCTCTGTTACAAGAATTTCATTAAAGGACATTTAAGCTGGTATACTGTGAATCTTCTAGTGCAGTGCATTGGAAGCCTGTGGAAAAAGGATAGGTGCTTTCAGACTCCAATGTATTTGTTTACTCAAGGCAGGACCCAAAGACAATTCAAAGCAATAAAAGTGTGTTGCCAGGGGAAACAGTCTTGTTAAAGTGGGCTGCAGATAAATGATGTTTCTGCTGAAGGACAAGTTGCAAAGGCTGCAAAGTCTCCTCTCACTTCACAGGCATGACTTTCACACAATCATAATAGAGTTTGGCACAAAAGGCTGCCATTCAGTCCATTGGGTTAGCAGCAGCTTATTTGAAGAACAAACCAACTAATCTAACTGCATTATTCTCTCTCTCTGTCCTTATATCCCAGCATTTTATTTTTCTGTTTCAGGTATTCATCCGAATCTTTTTTGAAGGCTGCTATTGAATCTATTTCCACCACCAAGCAGTGCAATTGAAATCCTAATCTTTTTCCACTCATGTAACCAATCCAATGCAGCCAAGACCATGTCCAAGATGCATGGTAACAACTCACCCAGGCTCCTTCAACTGCACCTTCCAAACTTAAGAATGCTACCTGGAAGGACAGCTCCACATGGGAATACCACCACATGCAAGTTGCCCTCCAACTCATTCACTTATCTGACTTGGAAATATATCACCATCCCTTCAGTTTCACAAGGTCAGAATCCCTGAACTCACTTCCTAACAGCACTGCAGCTGTTCCTGCATCACATAGACTTGCTGTATTTTAAGTTATAGAACATAGAACATAGAAAAGTACAGCACAGAACAGGCCCTTCGGCCCACGATGTTGTGCCGTGGATTATTCCTAATCTAAAATAAAATAACCTAGCCTAAGCCCCCCCCCCCCCCCCTCAATTCACTGCTGTCCATGTGCATGTCCAGCAATCGCTTAATTGTCCCTAATGACTCTGCTTCCACCACCACAGCTGGCAATGCATTCCATGCATTCACAACACTCTGCGTAAAGAACCTACCTCTGACTTCTCCTGTATACCTTCCTCCTAATATCTTAAATATCGCAGTCCTACCCTAGGGAAAAGTCCCTCGCTATTGATTCTATCCATGCCTCTCATTACCTTGTATACCTTGATCAGGTCACCTCTCTTCCTCCTTCTCTCCAGAAAGAGAAGTCAGAGCTTAGTCAACCTCTTTTCGTAAGACAAGTCCTGTAACAAAAGAAATTATATGCTTAACTGTAAACTGTAGGTCCAATCTCATTTCCTGATGTACACAACTTGTGAGTGAAGTTCTGTGGCAGGGACATAAGCTCCTAAAGCCATTTCTGTTATGTATTTATCCCAGTTGAGTCCAAAAAGCACTATGATCTAAAATAACTGGTCAGGAACCAACATATATTCATACACAGATTAGGAGCAGCAGTAGGCCATTCAACATCTATAGCCTGCTTTAGTATTCAATAAAACCATGTCTCACCTGACTGTGGCATCAAATCCACATTCCTGCCTACCTCCAACATTCCTTGACTCCTTTGTTAGTCAAGAATCAATCCAATTGAGCCTTAACATCATCCAATGACTGTGCCTCCACTGTTATCTCCAGAAGAAAATTTCAAGGACTTTCAATCCTTTGAGAGGAAATAAAATCTCCTCATTTCCACCTTTAAGTGGTCAATGCCCTAGTTTTAAAATGTGCCCCTAGCCCAAATCTCTCCATCAATGGGAAACATTCTTCCAAAATCCACACTGTTAATTCATCTCAGGATCATTATAAAAGTGAAAGTCAGGGAACCCATTCCCTAATCACACTTATTTCAAATACAGAAGACTCATATAGTGAACTGATCTGGACACCATGTGTCTGTGATTACAAATTTCTCATTTATTAACCAGAATTAATTGAAATCAAGGCATTGTTCCTGTCCAAATTCCACGCAGTTCCTTGCAGGAAACATTGATCAGTTGCAAAGCTGGCTCATAAAAGAAACTCTGGTGGATGTCCATATCAATCCCAATGTGCAAATCGGTCAAACAGCATTGGAATAGGAGTGAAAGACTAACCAAAGCATCTTGTAACTGGTTGCCTCTGAAGTTTCCCTCAGAATAGCTAGTGCTCGCTTGCAGTTTTACCTGGTAAAGTGAATGATTAGAGGTCTTGCGGCCGAAATGATCTTAATCTATTCTCACATTTTAAATGGAAGAAGTCTAACATGCTGACTTGGAGCCAGGGGTGGAGTGTCTCGTGGGCCATGTTTGGTAAGCAGAACTATCGCTGGGGGATGTTTCTCCAAAGGTAATATGCAAACTTGAGGAACAGCAAGATTTGACTGGGCATTTTACAAGTTCTGAACTCAACTGGGTGATTAATCATTTGTGTGTTGCATGGAACCTGTCCTAAGAATTTTTGCATTTTTCACATTTTGATTTTTCATTGAAAATGGAAATGTAATGACATGTCAGCATCATACTGGTCCTGAGACCTGATAAATGATCTGTCCTTTACCATGTACATTAAAGACACAACTTAAAATTAGCACTCACTCAATGTATCAACGGACTTCTTGTCTGGTGTCAGTGTTTAATAATGATGACTCCTGCTTCAAAATGTTGATCACTTCAATTGCCATCAATGCTTAAGTGAAAAATAACTTAAGTCAAAAAGGGAAACCAATCAATTCACAATAACTGTCTGAATATTACTGTTTCACCTGACTTAAACACAGAATTCAGACTGCTTCCTGATTACTGACTTTTTGTTTACTTAAACAAATATAAATTGGCCAACAATTTGATACAAATAGTACAAGTAAGAGACTGAAAGTATGAAAAAAACTGAATTATCAGAAATAGCAATCCCTTGCATTGATGTGGACCCTTCAACAATAAAGTAACCAAAGGTAACATGGTCCCAGAGGGCTGCCCTCCCATTTGACAGAGAATGACTTGTGATAGGTAGCCTAAAGGTCACCACACCTTAGACAAGCAAGACAATTAAGAAGAAAGGATATTTGCAGTCACCTCAACTGGTAGGAAGTGAACCCACGTGGTTAGCATCAATCTGCATCCCAAGCCAGCTATCCAGCCAACTGAGCTAATAGACCACTTTAACATAGCCCACTGTACTTCAGATGTTATCAGTTGAAATTTGACATCAAGCCAAAGAAGAAGTTATTCCTGCAGAAAAACAGCCAGGCCCGGACAAAAGCCACTTCTTTGACCTCAAATGAAGGAAATACTGAGGTCTAAGATGAAGCATTGATAAGGCTGCCTCCTATGTCCCACCAACTCAGATTCTGACACTTCAATGGGAACTCCATGCGAAGAAGGTTTGGGAGCACAAACTAGTGAGCATCTGACTGAGGCAGTACTGCAGATGGCTAAGGATTAGAAAGAAACATTCCAGGCTGCTGGCATTGGGAGGATACTTTGAGCAACTGCTCAAACCCAGGCAGAAGAGGACCCTGTGGTAGCCAAATTGTATATAACAAAGCTTCGCCAACATGGAGAAAAAAAATCATTTTTGAGGGGGTGGTATTTCTGCAAAGAAGATCATTTGTAAAAAGAGGCAATCAATATTTTTCCAATACAATACAGAAAGAAACATGTCATTCTGTTCAGACTAGTCGCTGCTGATGTGAATTCTCCACACGAACTGCTTCTCACCTCATTAGCATGCCCTTTAATCCTTCGTCCTTCATGTTTTTGTCCAGATTTCCCTTAAATGTATTCTTATTCTCCTCAACCACTCTTTACAACAGAAAGTTCCACAATGGGGTTTTTATGTTCACCTCGATTGACAGATGGAATCTCACTTCAGTCTTTGAAGTGAATGGTGGCAGTCTCTACTGCAGCACACAACACTGAACAGCTACTCACTCAGAGGTTGAAAATGTTACTCACTCATTTTAAAAGTAAATTGTCTATCTTCAATTTGGGCGCACGTAATTTGATGGTTAATAGTAACTCACCACCACCTTCTGAAGGACAACTAAGAATGAGCAATAAATGGTGGCACATCCAACAAAATACACATGGCATGAAGTTAATAAAATGAAAAAAATCTGTGCATACTAGTCAATTAAAGTACAGTGAATGTAGCTGTCAGGCTACTGTTTAAAATTTCACAGCAGAATAACTTTGAATGAGAAAAGCTATTTTAGTAAGTGTACAGTTTCAAATACAGTAACCTTTCATGAAACATTTAGGCAAAAGAACTTTTTAAGGAAAGTGTTGATTTATTTGCTAGTCACATCACACAGCACTATTTCAACCCCCTTCTTCGAATAACACACAATTAACTCACATTGTAATTGGAAAACCTGCAGTTATTTTGTAAGTAACATATTAAATTACAGCTATGTATTGCCTGTGACCATGTCTCTTTATTCTGCATAGAGTGTGGTGTTGCTGGGGTGCCAACATTTGGTGTCTATCCTTAACTGCCCTTCATCTGAATGGACTGTGAGGCTATCACAGAAGACAGTTTAAAACAAACTGTTATTGCTGTGGATCTGGAGTTACATTTAGGCCAGACAAAGTAGGAAT
This sequence comes from Chiloscyllium punctatum, assembly GCF_047496795.1. Classification (NCBI taxonomy): domain Eukaryota; kingdom Metazoa; phylum Chordata; class Chondrichthyes; order Orectolobiformes; family Hemiscylliidae; genus Chiloscyllium; species Chiloscyllium punctatum. Next base: position 23,416,566 of record NC_092740.1, on the reverse strand, counting down.
GGCAGTTTTCCTTTACAAAAAAGCATTAATGAACCAGATGGGCTGTTAACCACAATTGATTAGAGTCATTATGTTCACCTTCAATGAAACACATTTTCAACTCCAGATATAAGAAGGCTGGTAAGGACAAGCCAAGGAACTATAGACCAGTGAGCCTGACGTCGGTGGTGAGCAAGTTATTGAAGGAATCCTGAGGGACAGGATGTACATGTATTTGGAAAAGCAAGGACTGATTAGGGATAGTCAACATGGCTTTGTGCATGGGAAATCATGTCTCACAAACTTAATTGAGTTTTTTGAAGAAGTAACAAAGAGGATTGATGAGGGTAGAGCGGTGGATGTGATCTATATGGACTTCAATAAGGCGTTCGACAAGGTTCCCCATGGGAGACTGGTTAGCAAGGTTAGATCTCATGGAATACAGGGAGAACTAGCCATTTGGATCAGAAATGGTTCAAAGGTAGAAGACAGAGGGTGGTGGTGGAGGGTTGTGACCAGTGGAGTACCACAAGGATCAGTGTTGGATTCTCTACTTTTCATCATTTATATAATTGACTTGGATGTGATCATAAGAGGTAGTTAGTAAGTTTGCAGATGACACCAAAATTGATGGTGTTGTGGACAGCGAAGAAGGTTACCTCAGATTGCAACAGATTCTTGATCAGATGGGCCAATGGGCTGAGAAGTGGCAGATGGAGTTTAATTCAGATAAATGTGAGGTCCTGCATTTTGGGAAAGCAAATCTTAGCAGAACGTATATACTTAATGGTAAGGTCCTGGGGAGTGTTGCTGAACAAAGAGACCTTGGAGTGCATGTTCATAGCTCCTTAAAAGAGGAGTCGCAGATTGATAGGATAGTGAAAAAGGCGTTTGGTATGCTTTCCTTTATCGGTCAGAGTATTGAGTACAGGAGTTGGGAGGTCATGCTGCAGCTGTACAGGACATTGGTTAGGCCACTGTTGGAATATTGCGTGCAATTCTGGTCTTCTTCCTATCGGAAAGATGTTGTGAAACTTGAAAGGGTTCAGAAAAGATTTACAACGATGTTGTCAGGGTTGGAGGATTTGAGCTATAGGGAAACACTGAACAGGCTGGGGCTGTTTTCCCTCGAGCATCAGAAGCTAAGGGAGGACCTTATAGAGGTGTACAAAATTATGAGGGGTATGGATAGGATAAATAGACAAAGTATTTTCCCTGGAGTGGGGGAGTTCAGAACAAGAGGGCATAGGTTTAGGGTGAGAGGGAAAAGATATAAAAGAGACTTTAGAAGCAACTTTTTCACACAGAGGGTGGTACGTGTATGGAATGAGCTGCCAGAGGAAGTGGTGGTAGCTAGTACAATTGCAACATTTAAAAGGCATTTGGATGGGTGAATGAATAGGAAGGGTTTGGAGGGATATGGGCCGGGTGCTGGCAGGTGGAACTAGATTGGGTTGGGATATCTGGTCAGCATGGACAGGTTGGACCGAAGGATCTGTTTCTGTGCTGTACATCTCTATGATTCTATGACTCTATTTATGGAATGATTGAACTTAAGTTCTACCAGAACCGATGATGGAATTTGGACACTTTGTCCCTGCACATTTGTCTGGTCCTTCAGACTACATCAGCTGGACGCCATCACCCTTCTTAATGTATTAAATGGAAGAGGAGGTTTGAGGAGCTGAATTGTCCTATTTTCTATGTTTCTATGCTTGAAACTAAAGCTTTGCACATTGCATTAATCAGAAGTAGGATGCTAGTTCTAATGAGTGCAAGATAAGACACTTCAACATTTGGTCTCCTTTTAGCAATATCAAAGAGAAGATACAAGCAAGGCTAACTATACTTAATGTTGATAAGTCATCAGAATCAGATGAGATGCATTCAAGGATTCTGAGACAAGTAATGGTGAAAATTGCAAGTGCATTAGTCTTTCGCTTCTAATCAAATTTAGATAGAGGAATTGTGTTTTAGGATTTGAAAACTGCAAATTTGACATGTTTGCTCAAAAAGGATGTAAGAATAAATGGAATAATTATACATTTCCAGGATTAATCTCAGTGGTTGAAAAGCTTTTAGAAATCATTATCTGGAACAAAATTAATTGCTTTTACATAACTGCAGAATAATTAAGGAAGACCAGCTTCATATTTCTTGAAGGTTAAGGATCTTACTGGTTTGATTGAGTATTTTAATGAGGCAATAGATCGTGTTGGTAAGGGAATGTGTTTAATGCAGTTCACATATACTTTGCAAAGGTGGTTGATAAAGTACAACATAATAGGTGTTTCAGCAAGGTTAAGCTTATGGAATAAAATGGACAGAGGTAGCATGGTACAAAGTTGGCAGCAATGGTGAACAAATGTTTTTTTCAACTAGAGGGAGATACAAAATGTGTCTCCTCAGGGGTTAGTACAACAATTACTTTGCTTCCTGATATAAAAAAATGACCTAGAATTCAGTGTGCAGGGTGCAATTTCAACCAAAATTTGCAGATGACACAAAGCTTGCATTAATAGCAAGAAGGATAGGAATAAATTTTAAGAGGACATTGGCAGGATGGTGGAATGGGAGCACACATACGAGTTGATTTTTTTTAATGCAGTGAAGTGTACAATGAAACATTTTGGTAGAAAGAAGAAGTGGAGACAATATAAAATAAAAAAGTTCAATTCTAAAACTGCTACAGGAGCAGAGGGACATGGGCGTATAAATTCAGACTTTGGTGGACATGGCAGGCAATTTGGAAAAGTACTTAAAGAGATTTCTGGGAGCCTGACTCTTAAAAATAGAGGCACAAAGTGCAAAAATGAAGTGGTTATGATGAACATTAATGAAACATTAATTCAGTAGAGAAGTTGAATTGAGTCGAGATGTGAACACAATTTCAGCAGGATGCAATGGTTTTACAAAGGGATCAGAAAAGATTTGTGAAAATGGTTCCAGGGATGAGAAATCATAGTTACTCAGGCAAGGATTTCTCCAGTTTATTTTGTTCAAATTGAAAATTGATATTCATATGGTGCCAATAGTTAATTGACCAAATTGTGGTAAACTCATTCACATGACATAATTCAATTCAGAATACAATTGTTCCATATCACTATTGTCAATGACATTAGTTTCTCTTGAACTGTTTGTCTGAGATAGTATCTGAAAGAGGACGTATCTCTTGCTTGGCTGGGAATTAGAAGCGTGAATGCATCAGATGTTTATGGTGAAGCACATTTCTAATGAAGATTAGGCTTCTGTTTGTCATATAGGTACTTAGATGAATAACAAAGAAAAGATCCATTCACCCTGATGTTATATGACAGTTTATATAACTGAAGTAAATAGAAGTGGAGCCTATCAGCATTGAGGCAGCTATATAGACTGCTGAGTATAGAGCAGGCTAACATCAACCAATAGCAACCTATGATTCCAACCAACTCCCATGGTACCTCATATCTGTCATGCCAACCTATCCTTCTATACATCTGAATCTGTGGAATTCATTGCCACAGAAGCCTGTGGAGGCCAGGTCATTGAGTATATTTAAGACAGAGTTAGATAAGTTCTTGAATGCTGAGGGGATCAAAGGTTATGGGGAGAAAGCGAGAAAAGGGGGTTAAAATGCCTTTCAGCCATGACCGAATGGCAGAGCAGACTCGGTGTGCAGAATGGCCTCGTTTATGCTCCTATGGTCTTATGGTCTTACATGCACAAGTCCACGACCTTTATAGACCCCATGGCAAGTTTAGTGTTAACTTATCCCAGCTCATACCACCACTGAACACACTTTACCCTTGCATTCTCCATGCCTACTCAACGTGTCATGGGCAGCTTTCATGACCCAGCTGAAATGAAATTAAGCGAAGCTCTAACAAAGAACTAATGCTAATTGAGATTTTAAAAATACATTAATTACAATCTTTTCACTCATAAAATGCGGTCATTGCTGACTGAGCCACAAATTACTGCCAATCCCTGTTTGCCATGAACGATGTTAAGAATCAACCACTGGAGTCACATATTGGCAAGGTAATAATGGAAGATTTCTTTCCAAAAGGGCATTTATGAATCAGCTGGATGTTTACAACAATCAACATACCTACATAACTAGCTTTAATTCCAGATTTTTATTTAATTTAAAATTCGCCCTCAGGCCTGGAAGCATTTGAACTTATGTCAACAGAACATTAGCCTACAGTATCAGATTACTAGCCCAGTGGCATTACCACTATTCCACCACCTCCCCTTTGACTACATAATTCCATTCAAAATCAAGCATTTGAATTTATAACTGCATAATCAAACTGTGGACTGACAGACATCTCACTGGGATACTGGATGATTCTGAAACTAATCATTCATATAATAACAGCCCCAAGGCTTAAATCCACACATGGATGAAGTAAAAAATGACTCATTTTTTTCTCACGTGCGCACTTTATTTCAAACTAAAATCCAGGAGATGTATACAGCTTAACAGTTCCAATGAGCTGATCCACTTCTTTGGCACAATTCTAAAAATGTATTTGCAGGATCTCTCCTAAATGGTATTACCCTCTCTCAAAGTGCATGTACCTCTCACAAAGGCAATCCTAAATATCTGTGTGTCTGAAAAAGATATAATATTTTTCCAAAGCAGCCTGATAACTTTATAACTTCTTCAGAAAAACGTAAAGTTCACACATTATGGTTTGTCCATCTCACTATTGAAAGTTTGATCCATTTAAAACAGCTGCACTTTTAAATGTGCAGGTATCTCTGTGAACCATTGAGATACAATCTATTCATGAATGTCACTTACACCTTCTCTACTCTGTTACCCTGCTCTCTCAACAAAAAAAAATTGTTGGGTGCAGGTTCCAGAATCTGACTTCTGTGTTTGGGAGCGCCCCATTCCTGATGAAGGACTTTTGCCAAAAATGTCGATTTAACTGCTCCTCGGATGCTGCCTGACCTGCTGTGCTTTTCCAGTACCACTCTAATCTAAATTCTGCATCTGGGACTCCAGTGCCATTTCAGTTAAACCAGAGTCCTTCATTTTTGATGCAGAAATCTAAGTCTAAATATTTCATTTCTGGCTATTGGTTATGTGCTCAGGATTATGATGCAATTACGCTGCCTGATAGTTAACTTAAGATAAAGGATTTATGTTCTGCTTCTGTAATCTGTTATTCTGGTCTATGAAAGTGAAAATGGTTTCATTAAATAGCAACATTTTACAAAAGACAAACAAGCACATAATTATAAGGAAATTGTGACATGTCAACAACAGTCAACATTTTAATTCTCCTTGGGCAGACAGAATAAGATTCAAACTCTAAGAAATAAGCTATTTCTTTGTAAATAACTTTTAAATCAGGTGCAGTGTCTATTTTATTGCAAGTTCTACTGTGAGAATTAATTCGACCTATCACAGAAAAGTTCAAAGTGAGTTTCCTTTAGTATTGATGAAAGGAAACACAACTTGTTGAAACTTTTTATCTTGCTCATTTGGACAAGTTATAAAAAAATTCAACTTAAACGGAAAACAAAAACATAAGCTGTGTAAAGATAACATCTTCTTATTTTGCTTTATTTTTGATTGTGGATTGAATTCAGACAAGGATTGTTACAACAAAAACTGAGGGCGGAATTGCTGTACTTTGACAAAGCAAATTACCAAAACTCATTGTAAGCTGTCTTTGCATTGTTGCTTTGCAAGCAATAGAGAAAAGATTAATTAAATGGTAAGTGACCGGGGCATGAATAAAACTGAGATTCAGCCAGCAGCAAGTAACTGACTTAGGAGATGTGACCTGTTGTGGATGAAACTTATCATCAGATTAATGATAACTTTCTGATTGGTTCTGAGTAGCCAATCAGCTTGTGAGTGTGAATGATACAGAGAGAAGCTGTTGATATTTGGAAGGAGAGTTGGTGTGCATCTCTCTCTCTAGAAAAATATCTAAAGTTAAAGAAAACCAGTCATTTTCACCTATTAATTGCTGTAAGCTGCTGCCTTTAACTGATACTTCAGAGACTTTACAATTTGTGAACTGACCACTCCGTTCCTTCTGTGAAGAAGAGAAAGAACCCAAAGATAAAGTATGAAGAATGAAAGGATTTGGGAAAGAAGCTCTCCATCGAATCCTGAGGATTGGTGTCATTGATCTGTTCCCTCAGTAGTTTTTCTTCCATTCATCCGTAACATATGTCGTGTGTGTGTATATATATGGGGGGTGGGGTGGATCCCTAAGACCACAAGCCATAGGAGCAGAAATCGATCATTTAGCCCATCAAGTCTGCTTTGCCATTAAAAGAGATCATGGCTGATAGAATCATAGAGTTATAGAGATTTACAGCATGAAAACATCACGTTCGGTCCAAAGTATCCGCGCTGACCAGACATCCTAAATTAATCTCGGTTCTGAGGAAGGGTCACCAGCTCCAAAACGTCAACTCTGATTTCTTTTCATGGATGCTGCCAGACCTGCTGAGCTTTTCGAGCAATTTCTGTTTTCGTTTCTGATTTACAGCATCCAGAGTTCTTCCAGTTTTTACAAAATTAATCCAGTCCCATTTGCCTACATTCTGGCCTATATTCCTCTAACCCATTACTATTCATTTACTCATCTGGATGTCTTTTAAATAGGATCTGATAACCCTCCACCACACTCTTCTGTCTTTCACCCGTAACCCTTGGTTCCTTTGCTGATTAAAAACCTGCATCTCTCCACTTTCAATATACTTAAGGACCAGCCTCTACAGCTCTCTGCGGTAAAGAATTCCACAGATTCTGAGAGAAGAAATTCCGCCTCACCTTTGTCTTTAATGAATGAACCCTTACTTGGAGATTACTTCTCTCACATTCTTCCAAATTCTATTGAGCACAGGTATAAACTACCTCTTAAGACAATCCCTCCATACCCCAGGATCAATCCAGTGAACCTTCTCTGGACTGCCTGTCATACCAACAACTCTTTCCTTAGATAGTGGGACCAAGGCTGTTCACAGTACTCCAGATGTTTTCTGTCTAGTGTCTTGTATAGCTTTGGAAAACAATCCTACGTTTATACTCCATTCCCTTTGAAATAAAGGCCACAATTCCATTTGACTTCCCTGCCAGAAGTTTGAACTTGTGTGCTAGCTTTGTGTGATTCCATGACATGGATTCTCAAATCCTTCTGTGCTGCAGATTTTTGCAGTCTTACTCCATTTAAATAATATTCAGCCCCTCTATTCTTCCTGCCACACATTTCCCCACCTTACCTTCCATCTCCAGTGGGTACCTTGGCTGCCTGCTTCGTGGAGTAAGTTAAAATTAAGATTGTTTTGAAGTGAAGAGGAAATTGACAGGTCTGTACCCAGGAAAATGTTAATTACTGACCTGCCCAATTGATAGGGTGAAAATCTCCCCATTATTTCTGAAAGCTTCTGAAGGTTTACACCAAGAACAATGTACTGCTGTGGGGCATCAGCCTCTATGTCTAACTATTATCATCAACATTAGAAATCACTGAAATTTCAGATTCCACACCTTCAAAGATAAACTATGTTTGATTGACATCTGTGAGGAATTTTAGGATTTGTTCCTTTTGATTGTTTTGTAGGAATCACCAAGTGTCTGTGATCCAGTCAGTGATCTGAAATCAACATAAAAATCTTCAAAACTTATTTCATTTAGTCTTAATGAAACTTGGACCTCCCGGTAGCCTTGTCTCTGGTGGAAACTTACTGTGTGTGTGAGAGTGGCTGTAAAGAAACAAAACAGGGCACTTTCTCTTTTACTGCACTTTACCATGTTGTTGAAATGTCTCAAAGCACTTTACAAACCAAATTACTTGCTGTAATATTGTGTAGGCTAACCTGGCAGCCATTCCACTTTGGAGATTGTCTCTACGTAGTGGCAGGACATATAATGAAGTTAATTATTCTTCTTCTTTTACCAGAGCTAATTGTGGACCAGGTACTGGGGAGAACTACACGATGACATCTTTGGTGACCATCTAAAGAGTCGGCAGATGGGATTTTGGCTTAATATCTTCCTGAATAACTCAGAGCCCCACCCGAACGTCAGTCAGGGTTACATGCACGAGTTATGGTTGGAATCGAGATCCCACTCCAGTGGTGAGACTGAGATTTAATCAACTGTGGGGACAGAGGATAGTAACTGTTCTATCTTCCTGTCCCTGAACTGAGTAGGTACTTGACAAAGAGGCTTAGTCTGGTATCATCCCATCAAAAATTGATCCCTTTTAGTGGGCATTTTTCTTTGTTTAACCTACCACCTTTGTTGGGGGATGTGCAGGATCATGCTAAGCATGCCGTAGCCATGCAGATTATGGCCAGGGCCAGGTGGCGGGGGTGGGTAGGGATCCTTCTTTCAAAGCTTCACGGTGATTGATCAAGGCATGCAAGATGATATAGTACTGGCTCTCTGAATGTTCTTTCTGCTCAACTGCTCCTCAACTGTTTGATGTCTCCCCTCCTGCCATCAGTCACCTCTGGCCTGGGGTGCGGCACCAAACCCAGGTCTCCAGTAGGAACCAGATTGGCAGCAGTTACCTGCCTCCCCGGTGGTACTTCTGTGTAATGGAGCTCTTGATCTCTGATTAACTAGCAGCTCTTGTCAGATAGGATGTGTTACTCCTTCTCCATGCACCCCATCTCCTTGCCATACAGCCATACAAATACTATGGCTAGAGGAAGGAGCAGGGCAGATGCTAGGAATACTGCTGTGAGTAACTCACCTTCTGACTCCCCAAAGCCATCTACAAAGCACAAGTCAGGAATAAAATGGAGGACTCTTCATTTGCCTAATGTGTGCAGCTCCAACAACATTGGAGAAGCAACCAGCTTGATTGGCAGCCATAAGCATCCACTCCCTCCACCACTGACACTCAGTAACAGCAGTGTGCACTATCTATATGATGCGCTGCAGAAATTCACCAGGACTTCTTGGACAGCATCTTTTAAACTCAGGGTCATTTCCATCTAGAAGGATAAGGGCAACAATACATGGGACACTACCTCCTGGAAGTTCCCCTCCAAGTCACTCATCATCCTGACTTGGACATATATTCCCATTCCTTCAGTGTGTCTGGATTTTAAATCCTGGAATTCCCTCCCTAATAGCATTCTACCTTTTCCAACATTAAATAGATTGCAGTGGTTCAAGAAAGTTGTTCACCACCACAGTCTCAACTTTAATCAAGGGTGAAAAATAAATGTTGTCTCAGCTAGTGATGGCCACACCCCTGTAATGAAAAGAAAGTCCTCAAATCCTACCAATGGTCAGCCTTTTGACCATCTGTCATAATACTCCCTTATGCGACTGGTTATCAGTGTTTGATTATGCTCTTGTGAAGCAACTTAGGATGGTTTACAACATTAGAGGTGGTTTATAAATATAAGCTGTTACTAACAATAGAAAACCAATCTAGAAATCTTAATGTTTCAGAAACATTCATTTCATTACATTATCATTAATGTTGAGAGCCAATTCTAACAAAAGACATTATTTAAAAGTTGAATTTGAAACACTGTGTAATATTTCAGAAGTTTGAGGCAGAAAGGAAGTAACTGTATCAGATAGGTCTGGGTAGGTTCCTCTTCAAAGGGTCAGTGTGGACTTGTTGGGCCAAATGGCCTGTTCCCACACTGTAGGTAATCTAATCTCTGGAAAACATATTAAATGATGTCAATCTGTGACCTCTAGGTGCAGAATGCATTGCAGCTAGATACTGCTGCATTTATTATGCTGTATTTCAATGGGGACTTAACTGACCAAACAAAAATACAGAAGTAGGGAATAGCACTAAACAATAATAACTTGCATTTATTCAACTCGTTTAATGTAGTAAAAATTACACAGAAGTGATTACTAAACATTATTTAATGCCAATAAGATGACATTAAAGCATAAAGGTAAAGTCACCACAATTCTAGTCTTGCGTCAGAGAGAGACAGAGAGAGAGAGAGAGGAAAGGTTCTGAAGGAGATGGTAACCTTCACTGGTGTTGGCAACTGAACCCATGCTGTTGATGTCACTCTGCATCTTAGAGCAGCGAGACAGCCAACTGAGCTAACAGACACCCAAGTGCCAAAAGCTTGATGTAGATTAGAAACAGCACATCTGGAAATGGAGAGAAAAGTCATGGATAGCTTTGGGGAGAGACATCCAGGGCACAGCCTCAAATGATGCATTAATTAAAATCTGTGGTATAGGAGTTGAAGCCAGAATTGAGTCAAAAGCACCCATGCCCTTGTGTGTCATGTATGCTTCCTGCTCAAAATACCCCACAGCAAGATCTGGATAAAACCCAAAAAGGTATTATTCTGATGAAGCATCATTGCCGTGAAATGTTAACTCTGATTTCCTGTCCAAAGATAGTGATTATGTCCAGCATTTTCAATATTAATTTCTGGAAGAAATACATTGTCATTTTAACCTGCTGCAGATGCCACTTCACTATAACACTAATGTTCTTTTTATTGATTTATACGTACAACTACTTCCACAAACCTCCAGATAATCTTTCCAAATAATCTTTCCAACTCCCTACTGTTTTATTGCCTGTTCCTTTTTAATTAAACCATTAGCTGCTTATAGAGAGAATTCCCTCCGCAAACCTCTCTAACTTTCCAACTCTCCACCTTTAAACTCTCTTTAAAATCTGTCTCTCTGATCAATCACTTTGTCGTCTGATCTATGTGGCCTACTATGACGTATTATTTGATTCGTCTCCTGTTGCAGGCCTTGGGAAACTTTATCACATTAAAGGCATTATACAAGGGTTACTGATATTATTAAAGAAATATGGTCCAATATGAAGGATCAATTCAGACAGCATCCACCATCTGTAGCTATTATAGGTCCAAGAGTGCCAAACGCTGTTTGTGAAAATGAAACTAAAATCATTAGTCCAGCCATTTTATTTTCCAGATGCTATTTAACTGTCCTAGATTTTTTTCCCTAGGAACACTGTCCGCTGGTGAGATGTTGGCAAATGCCTCCAGGTTACAATGATTTCATACACTTCAGAAGTTGTCAGTGCTGGTTAACCATTCCGCCACTGACAAATAAGGATTATTCCACTCTGCCTATATTATTATCCCATCAGTTGCTCCAGGGATTTGTCACATTGAGTTTAGGATCAAAATGCAACGTTGCCTTCCTTTTACATGCTTACAATCCTCTTCGGTCCACGTGCACTCGATGTATTTGTGTTATCAGTCAGAAAAATATCAGCCATCACCAAAGGAATATCATTTTGTGTCATGTTTTAATGAAGGCACAGCAGATTGATCTAAGCTTACCAAATTGCTTTTACTCAAGACTAATTTGTGCCAATAACTCAGGAATTATTTTGCATTAATGCAGCCTTTGGTATTACAATGTTGCTTGTACAAATACCATGATCAGGTTCCTGGATGCTTTTGACAGATGAAAGCAGCTGGAGTACAGTATGCAGTTCTGGTCACCATTCCATAGGAAGGGATATAATTGCACTGGAGGGTGTGCAGAAGAGATTCACCAGGATGTTGCCTCAACTGGACCATTTCAACGATGAGGAGAGGCTGGATACGCTCAGACTGCTTTCTTTGAAGCAGAGAAGGTTGAGGTGTGAATCTGAGAGAGAGGGAGAGGCCAGGGTGACAGGGTGCAGTTCCACTTTGATCTCCAGCGTTTGCAGTGCGCACTTTCTCCTATCTAACTCAATCTTAAATATATTCAGTGACTTGGCATCCACAGCCTTCTATGGCAATTAGTTATACAGATCTATGACCCTCTGGCTGAAAGAAATTCCTCCCCATCTCAGTTCCAAAGAGTTGTCCCTTCACTCTGAGGCTGTGCCCTCAGGTTCTAGTCACTTCTAGTATCTTCTCCACATCCACTATATCCAGGTCTCTCAGTATTCTGTAAGTTTCAATCAGATCCCTCCTCATCCTTCTCAACTCCATAGATTACAGACCCAGAGGCCTCAATTGGTCCTCATATGACAAGCCTTCATCTCTGGTATCCTTCTTGTGAACCTTCTCTAGATCCCCTCCAATGCCAACATAACTTTCCTGAGATAAGGGGCCCAAAACTGATCACAATATTCCAAAGGTGTTATGACCAGAGCCTTATACAGCCTGAGCAGTATATTTCTGCTCTTGTTTTCCAGCCCTCTTGAAATGAATGCTACCATTGCATTTGCCTTCCTAATCACCAATTGAACCTGCACATTAACCTTAAGAGAATCCTAAACTAGGACTCCCAAGTCTCTTTGTCATGCAGATTTCTCAAGCCTTTCACCATTTAGAAAATTGTCCACATCTCTGTTCTTCCTGTCAAAGTGTATAATAGCGCACTTATCCACATTATATTCCACATGCCACTTCTTTGCTCACTCTCCTCATCTGTTAACGCTGTCTGTTCTTCCATCCAATTTTGTGCCTTCAGCAAATGTTTCACTGCATTTTCCATGTAAAGTACATGTAACAATAAATTTCTATTCTATTGTATTCAACAAGAATTCAACTCACCACCTTCTCTGGGGCAATTAGAGATGGGCAATAAATGATGGTCTAGTCAGAGACACCTACACCTCATGAATTAAAAAATAAATAATTCTGATCTGTCCTCCCTCATTACTTCAGTAAATCCCCTGAAATAATAGGAATTTGATTCAAGGTCCCAGCTGTTGTTAAGTAGATACGAAGATCTCACAACATTATTTGAGTGAGGGAATTCTTGTCGTGTTATTTTGTATCCAGAGACATTCCCTTCTTTCAGGCAATTGTCCAGCTCATTTATGAAAATTTGTTCTAAATCTGCAGTCGCTGCACAAGTACTGAACTTATTTTACAGGTCAGTACTGCCTTGGGAATAGCAAAGTCTCTTGCTATCTCACCTAGCTTTATGGGTATTTTATAGTTTTATACAGATCTTGTACTCATGTCTTTCACTGCTTCGATGATTTAATGCAAATAGCCTCTTTGCAAGCACACAGTTCAGTCAGTTCATGCATCATCTCTAATACCTCAGTTAGTTAACTCAGAATTTTATGCCTTCTTCGACTAAAGAGGCATTGTTCACTAAACCTTTCTTGATAATTAAGGGCTTTTATACTAAATATTAATCAAGTCATTTGAACTTGAGTATTGCTGAAAAAAGATAGATTTTGTTGAAGCATTTCACATTGCCTCATTTAATACTTTTCAAGAAATGGAAGGAAAAATAACTCTTATACAGTATAAGAATGAAGTACTGATGGGTTAGCAAGTGAACGGTGATTAATAGAGGTGTTGTTATGTAGAGTGTTAATGATGACTGATAGTTATTATGGACTAGACCAAATCCCCTCAAAATATAGTAAAATGATAGTCTAGACACTCACTTTTTCTTATTTTAAAGGCAAGAGCCAAATGTTGCAATTTGGATGCAATTCGTTTGGCCAAACCACCAGATTTGAAGCAAAACCACTTTATTCATGCACTATAGTTAAAATGCTAGAAAAGAAAGAAGAAACTCTGGATGTAGGTTTGCTTGCTGAGCTGGAAGGTTCATGTTCAGACGTTTTGTCACCATACTAGGTAACATTTTCAGTGAGCCTCCGGATGAAGCATTGCATGATGATTCCTGCTTTCTAGAACTTTCTGAAAAAACTAGATCTGCAAACAAAAATTGGTGAATTTACACAAAGTAACAACACTACCAACACAGAAGATGGATAAAAAAACTTATCTGACCAACCCTTAACAGACATTAAAAAAGCTGTCTTAGTAAGAGGATTAAATTACAACTTCCAGGATGCGGACAAGAAAGATTTCTTCGCAGCATTAGAAACAACAGTGAAACACAACCAACTCACAGAAGAAACCCAGCAAACTATCAGACAGATGGTTGCACCAACATTAAACAGAAAAAAGGAAGGAAATACAATCAATACACAAGAAAAGAAAGCACTTGAAAGACTAAAAAAGATAAAAACATTGTTATCCTATTTGCAGACAAAGGACGCTTGACAATCATTTTAAACCAAACAGACTACATTGAAAAAGCAAATGCACTACTTGCAGATAGCAACACTTACCAACAAGTGGCGATAGACCTGACCCCACAACTAGAGAACCGAATTACATCCCTACTTAAAAAACTTCAGAAATCTGGAGAAATAATTAAGACCGAGCTCCAAAAATGAAACCAGATGGATCCAACACCACACTTCTATGGATTACCCAAAATTCACAAACCAGGAGACTCCCTCAGTCCCATGATCTCGCTACCTGGAACACCAACTTACCGATTGGTCAAGGAGCGACACCAAAGACTAAAACACTGAGTAGAAGACTCACACCACTCCATCCACTCCACCCAAGAATTCCTGAAGACAATGAAACACACTAAGATAGAAAAGGATGAAATAATGGTCTCTTTTGATGTAATAGCCCTGTTCACATTAATCAATATCAACCTGGCCAAGGAAACATTGACTACACTATTAAAAGACCCAAAGACACATACACTAAACACCACCAACTTCATCAACAGGGAGAGTATCATCAAGCTAGTGGACCTATGCCTTACTACCCCCTTCACCTTCAACAACTAAACTGACAGACAAACCAACGGAACACCCATGGGACCTCCAATATCAGGGCTCTTAGCAGAGGCAGTAATGCAGAGACTCAAACAAATAGCTCTGCCAACCATCCAACTCAAACTTTGGGTCTGCTATATGGATGAGACCTTTGTCATCACTAAACAAAACAAATTAGAGGAAACCTTCAAGACTATCAATAATACCCTTACTGGCATAACATTCACTAAAGAGGAGGAAAACAACAACAAATTGTCATTCTTAGATGTCACAGTAGAACGAACAGCCAATGGGTCCTTCAAACCAGCGTCTACAGGAAACCAACATATACGGACCAAATATTGAACTACAGCGGCAATCACCCCAACACCCACAAATGAAGCTGGATCAGAACATTATTCCAAAGAGCCAACAGACACTGTAGCACAGAGGAACTATGCAGAGCAGAGGAAAATCACCTATACAGTGTATTCAAAAAGAAAAGGTGCCCAATGAACACTGTCCACAGATTTCTCAGCAACAAACCCAAACAAGCAGACAAAACATGTCCAGAAATCCTAGTCACTCTCCCCTACATCAAAGACATCTCAGACATGACTGCCAAACTACTGAAACCCCTTGACATCATGGTAGCCCACAAATTCATCAACACACTAAAATAGCAGTGAATGAACTTGAAAGACCCTATACAGACAACAAACAAAACTAATGTGATTTACAAAATATTGTGCAAGGACTGTAACAAACACTACATTAGGACAAACAGGCAGAAAACTAGCCACCAGGATACATGAACATTAACTAGCCACAAAACGACATGACCCTCTCTCACTAGTATCCTTACATACAGATGAGGAAGGACACCACTTCGACTGGGACAAACACATCCATCCTCAGACAAGTCAAACAGTGACACACATGAGAATTCCTAGAAGCATGGCATTCCAACCGGATCTCTATCAACAAACACGTTGACTTGGACCTGATTTACCACCCCCTGAGAGAAAGGACAAAAAAATGACATCACCAAAGGAAATGACATCACCAAAGGAAATGACATCACAAACCCAAGAAACCCAATCACTTAAATAGAAAGCAGGAATCCTCAGTAATGCTTCATCCAGAGGTTCACTGAAGTTGTTACCTAGTATGGTAATAAAACATCTGAACATGAACCTTCCAGCTCAGCGGGCAAACCTACATCCAGAACCTCAACCTGAGCTACTAGTCTTCTCAAAACTCACTAAAAGAAGAAACTGGAATAACTTAACTCTACTGGAAAATTTAACAGAATAACAGATTATTTTGCTACTAAACAGTAACTGTCCCAATGTAGTAACATCCCGTAAATGCACCCTCAACAAAAAGCAAGTTTGGAAAAATAGATTGTCTCACAGGTAATTCTGCAGTCCAGGAGGAAAAACATAAAGAGAAAACTCAGAGAAAGAGTAGAAAGGAAATATTTATTGCAGCTTTCAGACCCAACTTCATGACTCAGAATCTATTGCTACTGAAAAACTAAAATCCTAAAAATCCCAGTTATTCAGGTGATTGACCCCACTCATTCAGGCTGCTTCTATTGTTCCAACTTTATAAAAGAACCCAAGGCCTCACAAACTGTTTATTTTCATGACTGTGCAGACAGCTTGGTACCTCTGCATTAATACCTCTCACTAAAAATAAACCGGATAAAATATGTATCTTAAAGCCATAGTATTCTCACACAATTAATTACAGATGTTTTGTTGAGCTAAACTAACAAACTTTACTGGCTGTCAATGTAATTCTTTTAACACTCAGGAATATTGAGCAAATGCAAAATCATCATGGAAACACATCCAATGTTGAAAACTGTGTCATGAGTCTTGCTAGCATGAATTGGTTGGGTACAGTCAGGGCTTGCAAACAACCAAATGGATATGTTGCATGATACAATCTATCAATCTTTCGGGTATGTGGCTTAGATATCTATCCTTACCGGCTATCAACCAGCACTCAGATGTCAGCTTGCACATGTGAAACTCACTACAGCACCCAGCATTAAATGTGATTCCTCAATTGGACAACATTAGATAAGCAATCTCGAGTGCGAAAAACATTGTGCTGATAATCAACTTACAATTGTCAGTTGGCTCACAATGTAATGTACTCTTTTGTATTGGAAGCTATATTTGTTAACACACAGGCCCTCAGAGAGAATGAACATACCCTGTGCCTGTTTCAACTCAACAAAATAAGTCACAGTTATTCACTGATTCACTTGTCAGTTCAATGCCTTGACCAGCAGAATTTAGATGCCTGATTTTAAATTTAAACAAACTTAGGATAGTTAATTGTCAGCTATCATTAAGAGATGGCATGGTGGCTCAGTGGTTAGCACTACTGCCTCACAGCATGAGGGACCTGGGTTCAATTCCACCCTTGGGCAGCTGTCTTGCACATTCTCCCTGTGACTGCATGGGTTTCCTCCAGGTGCTCTGGTTTCCTCCCACAGTACAAAGGTGTGTTGGGTAGGTAGATTGGCTGTGCTAAATTGCCCATAGTGTCAAGGAATGGTGGGTTAGCCATGGGAAAGTATAGGGGGCTGGGTCTGGGTGAGATGCTCTTGGGAGGCTTGGTGTGGGCTGAATGGCTTACTCCCACACTGTAGGGATTCTTATACAATGAGATCTATTCTTCTCTACCAATTATGATGTAATTGCCAAATAATCAACACTATTCTCTCAAAACAGCATATATGCTGATGTTCCTTTCCATCAGTATTTTTTATGAATTGTCTTGATCAGTGCAAGGCAAGGACCTTCAATAAAATGCAAATCTTTTCAGCAATACTGAGAGATTCACCTCACGGTGTTCCTCTGAAGTTTTTCTGTGACCTTAAGATGGCATTCTATATTCTTAACAAGACATTGCACAGAAAGACAAATAATTATTATTCCTATTGCCTTGGGCTATCCATACAGGTTAATACTATTTGCTTTGGTTGTGGTGACTCATAAATCATGTGCCTTATTTGGATCTCTTTCCCTATTATAGAGACTGATATGATATAGACATGCTTGTATTAATGTTAGCAACATGTACTACACTGGACTCATCATTTCTCCAATGTGGACATATTCCCCATCCTATCAAATCAAATTATAATCTCTTTGCCTCAAGTGAGTAAACTTGTACAAAGTGCTTCTTCTTGGTTTTAATGGGGATCCACTGCAATCAGTCTCAATGCAGAGCTGTCACTATTAATGATTCTCCCTCAGTAACTGTATTGTGGAGCAGAGTTTCAATCTGATATGAAACCCTTTATTAACTTCACGATTGGATCTGCACCTATTTTAACATTAACAGATTTAGTGTCAATTCCCTACTACACTAGGCGAGTAGAATTCCCACGAGTAAAGACTGTTGAAAAGTAACCATTTAAAACCTCTGCCACAAACTGAATGCATCCTGTGGCATCAGTCAATAGCATTATCACTAAACAGCTAAAAAGATTTATTATTGGAACTTCAAACATCCACAATCCTCTCAGGTGATAACAGGAGAAAGTAACCAGGAAATGGCAGCACCCTTAGGATATATCACCATCCCTTCAGTGTTACTGGGTCAAAATCCTGGAACTCCTTCCCTAATAGCATTGTGGATGCCTATACCTTAAATAGACTACAGAGGTTCAGGCAGGCAGTTCATCACTACTTTCTGAAGCACAATTGGAGATGAGCAGTAATTGCTGACCCCACCAGTGAAAGCCACATGTCCTGAATACATAATGATAAAGGAGACTTCCAGAGGAAATTAGAACATGCAGAATGTTCCACTGGGTGGTAGATTGTAAAATCTGACAGCATTGCTCTGGTTCCCTTTAACAGAGCCCCAATCATTGGAGGATTCATTGAAACCAAAGCACTAATGCCTGTATGTCAAAGATCCTGTTTTTGTTGGGGTAGCAAATTTAAAGCAAAGTTGAGGAGAAACTATTTCTCGCAAAGGGCTGTGAATCTGTAACATTCGCTACCCCAAAGTGTGGTGGATGCTGGGACAGTGAGTAAATTTAAGGAGGAATTAGAAAGATTTTTAATTGGTAATAAGATAAAGGGTTTGGGGAGAAGGCAGAAGAATGGGGGTGAGAAACAAATCAGCCATGATTGAATGGCGGAGTGGACTCAATGGGCTGAATGGCCTAAGTCTGCCCTTATATCTTATGAACTTATGATTAAATTTGCTCTTTCTGTTTTGAAGCATCATAGGGTAGAGATTCAGGTGCTCCACTCTCCAAAAGTTGATTCATTTAAAGGTCATGTGGAGAGAAAGAAACCCACCCACCATCCCGGTAGCTGCCTTGCAGCATCTTAACTCTGGGAGCAGCGTAAATTGCTTTAGGTTGAAATTTCTGCTCCTCTCTCAGGAGGAAGATCTGCCTCAGAGAGTTGTAACCCATGAGATGGCAGGCAACTCTGTTGTTCAGCAGTACCAAGTGTCATAGCTGGCACACTGAGGCATATAGTTCATCCCACCATATCGAGGGGACCCAGGTAAATCCGTGTTGGAGGGTCTGGACAGCAGACAGTGGTCTCACGCACATTGCAGACAGAAAGTGCATTTCTCACTGTATGGTTGGAATCACACCGGCTGAATAACAATGCTCACACTAAGCAAAGTCAAAGCCATGTTCAGATGTGAGAAAGGGGTCTGACATCCACTTGAAGGTCTCCACTCCAAGTAGGATTGAAGTGAGGCAACTGCTGTGGCTACTCTGAGGAACGCTGGACTTTGGAATCACATGTTACCAAAACCATAAATCCTTGAAATTAAGTTACCTGGAGGTAAAGGGAGCAGGAGTAGTCCATGGGGCCCTGATAATACATCCAACCCAAAACAAAAATAGAAATTGCTGGAGTGACTCAGCAGGTGTGACAGCATCTGTGGAGAGAAAGGCGAAAGTAGGCACTGCAGATGCTGGAGATCAGAGTTATGATTAGAGTGGTGCTGGAAAAGCACAGCAGGATGCTGCCTGACCTGCTTTGCTTTTCCAGCACCACTCTAAACTTGACTCTGTGGAGAGAAAGCAGTGTTAACATTTCAGTTCCAGTAACCGTTCTTCAGAATGCATTGACCTCCAGCATCCACAGTTCTTTTGGTTTCTTCTAAATTTAATATTACATTAAACCACCTCCCTTCCCCAAGTATAATCTGACTCCCATTGACATAAATCTTGATACCAGAACTATGACTTTGAATTCCCTTCTGCTGAGTCCTCTCAGTAAACTATAGTTTCTTGTTTGTGAATAATATGAAATTTATTGTTGTTCTAGTTTGTTGCAACAAACATTGAACTAACGTGCAAGCAACCCATCTGCAGGTTAGCTGAGACTTTCAGCCACAAGGCCTGCACCTTCAAGTTTTGCATGGAAACCTTTTGATTTGCCTTTGGGTAATTTTTAAAGCCATGAGCCTGAAAGCTTCCTAACCTGAGGGATTTTGATCTACTCTAATGGTTGCCAAAATTTTTCTTTGCTCTCAATTTGTTGATTTGATTCAATACATTAATTGGTCTTCTGTCAGGTTGGACATGGGAATCAAGCAAAAGGAAGATACTTTTTGATCCAAAGGGCACAGACATAACTTAGACTTCCCTTTTAGTATCTCCTGTCTTCAGTTTAAGAGTTCTGTTTTAAATCCAGTTGTGCACTTACCTGTGTAAGCCTGACCTGCTGCTATCACGCCACTCCACTTAATGGGCCAGGGCCTGCACTGCCTCCACTGGCAGTAAGGTGTAATTACAGAATGGCTTACTTTCTGTCTTTGTGCACAGTTCACAGCAAGTGAAGTTTTTTCTCATCAAGCTGTGATAGCTGTTGGTGCCCATCTTTGGTGCAGGAGGGACTTGAACCCAGGACTCCTGGCTCAGTTTCCTTCCCTAAAGGGCATTAGTGAATCAGATGGGTAATTCCGACAATTAACAATGGTCACCACTGGACATTTAATTCCAGATATTTATTGAATTCAAATTCCACCATCTGCAATGGCAGGATTAGAACCAGCTCCCCAGAACATTACCTGGTTCTCTGGATTAACAGTCCAATGATTCCCTATGTTGAAAATCTGAATTTTATTCATTTCCGTAATATTTACCCAACCATCCCACTATTGGCAATTTCATTTCAAATTCTGGCCCATATTTTGTCGCACATTAGCAACTGGTTAAAGGTTTCATTAATACAATATACACCATTATAGGGGCCAGATGTTAGGTTCGTTCAAGATCCTAAGTTCCTCTGCCCTTGAGCCTGTATGGCATCATCTTACTGGGAACTGCTTATGGAATTCCTCAATATGGGGGCGGCATGGTGGCTCAGTGGTTAGCACTGCAGTTTCACAGCACCAGGGACCCTGGTTCAATCCCAGCCTTGGGTAACTGTCTGTGTGGAACTTGCACATTCTCCCTGTGTCTGCGTGGGTTTCCTCTGTGTGCTCTGGTTTCTTCCCACAGTCCAAAGATATGCAGGTCAGGTAAATTGGCCATGCTAAATTGTCCATAGCGTTAGGTGCATTAGTTAGAGGGAAATGTTTGGGTGGGTTACTCTTCAGAGGGTCGGTGTGGACTTGTTAGGCCGAAGGGTCTGTTTCCACACTGTAGGGAATCTAATCTAATCTAATCTTGACTCTTTAGGCTCATTTACAACAATGGATGTGGAGTTTTGGATGATGCCAAGATTGCTCAGGGTAGTAATAGATTCCATATCTTGGAGTAGTGTTGTCTGGAGAGATATTTGTACTAATATAAGAAACTTACCAAAAGTCCTTCGGCAGCACTTTCCAAACCCACAACTACTTCCATCTAGAAGGGCAAGGACAACAGGTACATGAGGACAGCAGTACTTGGAAGTTCCCCTTCAAGCCACTCACCTTCCTGACCTGGAAATATAAGGTCACTCCTTCACTGCTGCTGGGTCAAAACCCTGAAATTTCCTCCTTAATGGCATTTTGAGTCTACCCAGAGAACATGGATTGCAGCAGTTCAAAGAGGCAGCTCACCACCACCTTCTCAAGGGCAACTAGGGATAGGCAATAAAGATGCTAGCCAGCCACAAGTGTACTCCAACAGGCATTATTGAACATAACCATAAATAAAGAATAGAAAGAGAGTACATTGTATTTCAAACCAACAGACCCAAGCTCCTGTTCCTTGAGTTCTGTTGTGACTATGATATAGCTCCTTTCATATATGGTCAGTAACTATACTTAGAGTGAAGTTATATTCACTTTCTAGAACTGAAGACATGAATGACAGTTTCAGCATCAGATGAGTTCAAGATAAATGAAAGTGGGCATTGTTAAGAGAGGTGGAAAAGTATGGTTTTAGTGAGAAATATGTGCCAAGATTAGAGTGGTGCTGGAAAAGCACAGCAGGTCAGGCAGCATCCGAGGAGCAGGAAAATCGACGTTGCAGGCAAAAACACTTCATCAGGATTCTGATGAAGGGCTTTTGCCCGAAACATTGATTTCCCTGCTCCTCGGATGCTGCCTGACCTGCTGTGCTTTTTCAGCACCACTCTAATCTTGACTCTAATCTCCAGCATCTGCAGCACTCACTTCCATCTGATAAATATGTGATTGGAAGCTCACTGTGAGACCAAATATTCCACCTTGGATGGAAACAACCTGGGTTAATCTCAGACAGCTGTCAGGTAGAGGATTGACGGCAGGAGAAAGGAAAAAGAGGTTCAGGGAGAAACAAATAAAAGACTCCCAATATTTAAATGGAGTAAATTTCCACCTGTGAAGTCTAGGATGATCTTTGTATTATGTTTCGGAGTGCAGAAGTAGGATTGTCTGTGGAAACAGACCTTGGAAGCTGGAAGAAATACTGCGATGACAGATGGAGAATCATTGTGCTGTGATCCTAGGAATAAGTACAACCCCAAAGTGAAGTGAAATAAACAACACTACTGCAATGCTCAAATAACCTCCTGAAAACGCTGTAAACACCCAATGTTTATCAGGCAATATGCATAAATGGGACTTTAATATTAACCAAGCTTATTGTTCAAACCGTTAACCATACATAAAGCCTTAGCTTCATTAATCAATGTATTTGACATTAAGCAAAAAAATACTTAATGTTTATTAGGTACACCCCAGCCACCACAGAGTTATTACAAAATGCTTGAACTGCTAATCTGGCATATTAATTGTCAATGAATAACAACGGCTTGAATGCATTTATCTCTCTCAATGTTGGTCGTTCTAGAGTTGCTAACTGTATTATTATGTTTGAATGAAGAAATGTTACTTTGTGATTTTAAACCTTGTGACTTCCACTTTTATCATTGACTTTGCAGCTGGCAGGTAGCCTAATAAAGGGATAGTATGTACTATAATAACTTGGGCAATATAATTTAAGGCTGAAAGAGAAATATTCTTAGTCAAATAGTACTTTTCCGTAAATTCCAAATAGCTCTTTAATGACCAGTTAAAACAAGTGTTTGCTGCCCTTAGGTTAATATGCTGAAAATATTTCATGAGTTTATTTACCCAGCGCTTCCACATTCTCTCTCTCGCACAGACAAAGGAATTTCCAAGCTCCTGCTATTTGAAATTTTGTTTATTCATTCATTGTTATATTCTGTAATTTTCAAAGCATTTTGGTGGTTTCTTATCACTGTGCTATGTTGATGCTGCATCTATTTTTTTTCATTTCTTTTATTCCTTCTTGAGATATGGGCAGTATAGTGTGGTCATTATTACCTATTCCTAACTGCCTTTGAGAAAGCTCCTTTCTTCCAAAGAGGTTGTAAACACAGGTCGAAAAATTACAGACAAGTTTGTTTAACTTCAGTTAACATTCTGTTGACATGGGTTTGAATCCCATAGAGTCATAGAGATGTACAGCAATGGAAACAGACCCTTCGGTCCAAACCGTCCATGCCAACCAGACATCCCAAACCAATCTAGTCCCACCTGCCAGCACCCGGTCCATATCCCTCCAAGCCCTTCTTTTTCATACCCATCCAAATGCCTCTTAAATGTTGCAATTGTACCAGCCTCCACCATATCCTCTGGCAGCTCATTCCATACACCTACCACCCTCTGTGTGAAAAGGTTGCCCCTTAGGTCTCTTTTATATCTTTTCCCTCTCACCCTAAACCTATGCCGTCTAGTTCTGGACTACCCGACTCCAGGGAAAAGACTTTGTCTATTTATCCTATCCATGCCCCTCATAATTTTGTAAATCTCTATAAGGTCATCCCTCAGCCTCCGAAGCTCCAGGGAAAACAGCCCCAGCCTGTTCAGACTCTCCCTGTAGCTCAGATCCTCCAACCCTGACAACATCATTTGTAAATCTTTTCTGAACCCTTTCAAGTTTCACAATATCCTTCCGATAGGAAGGAGACCAGAATTGCATGCAATATTCCAACAGTGGCCTAACCAATGTCCTGTACAGCTGCAACATGACCTCCCAACTCCTGTACTCAATACTCTGACCAATAAAGGAAAGCATACCAAACGCCTTCTTCACTATCCTACCTACCTGCAACTCCACTTTCAAGGAGATATGAACCTGCACTCCAAGGTCTCTTTGTTCAGTAATACTCCCTAGGACCTTACCATTAAGTGTATAAGTCCTGCTAAGATTTGCTTTCCCAAAATGCATCACCTCGCATTTACCTGAATTAAACTCCATCTGCCATTTCTCAGCCCATTGGCCCATCTGGTCCAGATCCTGTTATAATCTGAGATAAATCTCTTCGCTGTCCACTACACCTCCAATTTTAGTGTCATCTGCAAACTTACTAAATGTACTTCTTATGCTCACATCCAAATCATTCATGGAAATGACAAAAAGTAGAGGGCCCAGCACCGATCCTTGTGGCACTCCACTGGTCACAGGCCTCCAGTCTGAAAAGCAACCCTCCACCACCACCCTCTGTCTTCTACCTTTGAGCCAGTTCTGTATCCAAATGGCGATTTCTCCCTGTATTCCATGAGATCTAACCGTGCTAATCCATCTCCCAGGGGGATCCTTGTCAAATACCTTACAGACAGTGACATTTGAATTCAATCTAAGTATGGAATTTAGAAAAACTGGTCTAATAGTTAGCATACAACCAGCATCAATTGTTGTAAAACCCCTTCTGATTCACTAATGCCCTTTCGGGAAGGAAATCTGTCAACCCTGGCTAGTCTGACCTTACATGTGACTCCAGACCCACAGCAATGTGCTTGAATCTTAACCAGCCTCTGGGCAATTTGGGATGGGCAATAAATGCTGGCCTTATCATAATCATGTCAACATCCTCTTCAGCCCTACAACCCTGCTGAAATATCTCGGCTCATTGACTCCCAGTCTTTTGGGCATTTGCAACTTGACTTTCTCCACCAACTGCATCTTCAGCTGCCAAGGCCCTCAGGCTACAAATTCCCTCCCTGTCTTACCATTGGTGTCTCAGTCCTTAAGACACTCCTGAAAACCTAAGTTTTTAACCAAAATTCTAACTCTATATCTTAACATTTTCCCTGATGTACCTTGGTATAAAATGTCACTTTCCAACTTCCTGTGAAGTGCTTTTGGACATGTTCAAGGTGTTGCCTGGATGCAAGTTGTTCCTGTATGGTTGGATAATAGGAGCATGCGATGTGTGAACATAAAAATGATGAACAAGTCAGATCATTGTGAAAATCAGAGCATTAATTTGTTTTGGGGAATATAGATTAGATAATTTGCTTCTTTATTTTGGCTAATTGAAGTAAAATGTAAAAAGATCAATAGTAATAGAGCAAACAGCCTGATTTGAATGAGAATCTTGCCTTTGAGTTATTTATGTCAATGAACCTGGTCCTAAATGAAATTGCTTGAGGATTTTGACAAGTTATTTTTGAGTCTATGCATTATTTGGCCTTGAAGTTCGAATGTTATTAATCTCACATTTATTATTGAGGGAGTTAGTGAATACAGATGGGACGTCTAAATGGATTGTAAATAACGTTAAAAATCACACAACACCCGTTAATAGTCCAACAGGTTTATTTGGAAGGACAAGCTTTCAGAGCACTCTGAAAGCCAGTGCTTCCAAATAACCTGGTATTGTGTGATTTTTAACTTTGTTAACTCAGTCCAACACCAGCACCTCCACATTATGGATTGGAAATGTCAACAAGGAACACAATATCAGCGAAACAGCAGATAAATCTATGAATATTCAGGCTACATTGGTCCCGTGGAAACTACTTGCACATTAATCGCATTGATTGTCAATAAACTAATGCATTTTCTGTCAGAAGAACTTAATCATTGTAGTCACATCCCCTCTTCTAGGCCAGAGGTTCATGATACACCCAAGAACGTGACAGCTACAGATATGTCATATCACATCCAAATATACTGATATTTTAAAAATGAAAGGTAAATGATTTTTTAAAAGTAAAAGCTACCTTGCTATGACTGAGGTTGGAGCAGTGCACAATCTATGGGTTACAACATAAAATAAACTAAACTTTCCAGTTACCTAGATGACCGAACCAGTGGCTTATCTCTATCAGTTTAAAAAAAAAGATATATCAACCAGATTTCTTACAGTACAATATAGGTTTATTATCCAAATAAAACCTATTCAGCACAAGTTTAGTAGGCATACAAGATCAGATAGAGACAAAAATCCTGCAGGTGCTGGAATCCAAAGTAGACAAGCAGGATGCTGGAAGAACACAGCAAACCAGGCAGCATCAGGAGGTGGAGAAGTCATCGTTTTGGTCAGCAATATCAAAGTATACATACTTATCCTCTAAATATTCACACACTCTTCAAGAGAAGAGGAAAGAAAAAATAAATTGCTTTCTGGAAAATAAAATTGTCAAAATGACATTCTTGAAGGCAGAGGATAAAGCATAGCAAGTGTCAAAGTTTATTTTTCTGATGTCCTGCCAGATGTGGTCCAGTCAGTATTCAATAACGGCTGACTCTGAAGTCTTACAGACACAGCTTTCTGCAGAACCATGGCCTAGTAGTTAGCACTACTGCCTCACAGCACTAGGAACATGGGCTCCATTTGAGATTCAGAACACTATGTGTTGCGTACTCTCTTTGTGTACATGGGTTTCCTTTGTATTTCCTCTCACAGTCCAACGATGTGTAAGTTCAGTGGATTGGCCATGCTAAATTACCCATGGTGTCACTGGATGTGCAGATGAGGTGGGTTAGCCATGTGAAGTATGGGGTTATGGGTATCGAGTGGATCTGGCTGGGATGCACTTTGGAGGGTCGGTGCAGACTCGATGGGCTGAATAGTCTCTTTCCATACTATAGGGGTTCTACAATTCTCCGGAAATACAATCTAAAGATATGTTTTCAAGCTTGCTCTAAGCAGGCTTCCCTTGAAACGCAGCTTCCTCTTAACAGGCTGCCCTTTAACTTGGTCTTAACGTGGTCTTGGCAAGCTTTCTTTGAAAAAAACCAGAAATAAAAGCAAAAAATTTCCAAGCCAGCCCCAATCCAAAAACAACGTCCAGGTGCGTCTCCGACAAATAGTTATCAGCGGTCATCTGATTTCTTGAAAGCCTTGTTAAAAATATTCTTCAGACAACTTGGCAAGATGGCAGCACTTCTGTAGAACTGCTGTGGACAGCTCTGCCTAAAAGCCAAGACATACTGGTGTTTTTTTGCCATCCCTGGCCAACTTATGTGGTGGAATTATTAATTTAACCCCTTATAGAACACACATTTGTTAATATTTGGGAGTGGGAAGGATGCCAAAGGGAAAAGGAGCAAGCAAACAGCAGCAGGAAGGACACTCCCCTGCAGCACCTACCATAGCAGAGACTGCAGCAGCAGCAGCAGCCTCTCCTGAACCCCCCCGGGGACCTGACAGACTCACTGGAATTGGCTGCGGTGATGGAGAGACTTACCTTGAAAGTTGTGGCTGCGATTGAGGAAATCCGTGGGGAGATTCGTGCCCAGGTCCAACCTATCACATCCATGCTGCAGAAGCATGAGCAGGAGATCCAGGGCCTCGGGGAGCAGCTGGAGGAGGTGGAGGGTTGAACTAAGGCCTCGGAAGCTGTGATGTAGTCCTCATCCAGTTGGATCCAGGTGCTGGAGCAAGAAGTGCGGGCCTTGCGAGACCATATCAATGACCTCGAAACTCGAGGTCAGAGGATAAATCGCTGAATTGTTGGGCTCCCTGAAGGTGAGGAAGGTGAGCAGCCAGTCAGCTTCTTTGAAAGTTGGCTGTCAAGGTTTTTGGGCCTTCACATCGAGTCCAACAGGCTTCAGATTGAAAGGGCTTATTGAGTTACAGTGCACAGGTCAGGGCTGGTGCAGCATCCCCACCCGGTCCTAGTCCACTTCCACTCATAGAAGGACAAGCAAAACGTGATAGAAGCTTCCAGATCCCTGGGAAATGATCCGCAGGCACTGCTGTACAAGGGGTCAAAAATCTTGTTTTTCCAGGATTTCTTTGCAGCTGTAATTCGATGAAGTTAAAAAGAGGCTGAGGAACCTGGGCATCCAGTACCCCATGAGATACCCTGCAGTGCTCCATTTCAGCCACGAGGACTCAGTTTATACATTTGATTCAGCAGATAAAGCTAAAAACTTTGTAGACACTTTAAAATAGATGGACTGGACTGAAGAAAATGGTTCACGTTTGTTCTCTTTTCCTACTTTCCCCATGTTTTCCATTCCTTTTTTTCAATCCTTTCTTTCTCCCAAATAATTTCTTTTTTTTGGAAAGGGGGGAGAACTTGGAATAAGTTGTTGTCTCTCCCTTTTTTTTGTTCTGTTTCTCTTTTAGTCACAAGTAGGGATGACATGAAGTCAGGGATGGGTGGAGTGCTCATCCTGACTTTGTCTTTTTTCTGTTGATTTAAGGATCATTTCCTTGTTTTTTTTCTGGTCTAAGGCTGGGGCACAGTCTGGGTTTGAAGGAGGCATGAAGGAGGGGATGGGTAGGGTGAGTGCCCCCTATGGGCATGGGGAAGAGTCTTCCATTCACGGTTTTATAGTTGGTTTTCTTTGTAGTTTTTTTGGTAGTAATAGTTGCTTATATTTATGATAGAGTAGTTTTTGTATATATAGCTCTTCGACTCTATGAGTCTTTACTTACTTGTGTTTGGTGCTTTGTACGCAAGGTTCTCCCTCACAGGGGTTCAAGGGTCTCTGAAAGGGGAGATGGCTAAGTGTCTGTTTAAATAGTGCACCTGGAACATTAAGGGAAGTCATTCACCCGTTAAAAGGAAAAAAGTGCCAGAAAAATCTTCCGTTCACATTATTAGAGCAGGTGAAAGATGAGCAGGGATGGTTTGTGATACTTAAAGCCTTGATACATAGGGAGGAATGTGGCATTTTAATTGTCTACTGTCCTCTGGCACATTCCCTCAAATTTTTGATTAGTGCTTTCTCTAGGTTGAGTGCTTTTGGAACATGGTACATTATTATCAGGGGAAATTTTAATTGTCTTTTGGATCCGACAGTGGACAGGATGCCTTGTGGGCCCCCAACTATTTCTTCGCAGGCCAAGCAGGTGGTTGATGTATGCGAAGAATTGGGGCTGGTGGATATTTGGAGATATCTTCACCCTACCGGCAGGGACTTCACCTTTTTTTCAAACCCACATAAATGTCACACAAGGATTGACCTCTTTCTGGCTCCTTCAGCCCTTCTGGATTCGATTATGGTTTGTAAAATTGGGAATATAGCTATCTCTGATCACACGGCTATACTTGGAGGTTAAGACCAAGAGTGAAGGGCTAGGTTTGTGGCACTGGTGTTTGGATCCTTTTCTCCTTAAGGATTCCACACTTGGGGAATACGTTTTGAAGGAGTTTCAGGAATTCTTGACTATCAACTCAGGCACGGCTAGTAATCCGTCTATGCTATGGAATTAGCTATTTCCTATTTGGCTAGCCAGAAATGACAGAAGGAGGAAAAACAGCTTCTACTTGAGACACAGTTGAAAGCCGACGAGGTGGCACATTTTGTGTTGCCTTTGGTGACTAAGCTACAGTGGTCACGGGCAGGGTTCCAGTACCTAGGCATTCTTATTACCCCCAAGTTTGATCTGTTATTTCGGACTAACTTCGCTCACTTGCTGGACAATATTAGACGAGATCTCCAGAGATGAGAGGCTCTTCCAATTTCATGGCTGGGCCGAATATCTCTCATTAAGATGAATGTTCTTCCTTGTTTGCTTTATCCAATGTGTATGCTCCATTTAATGTTTCCCAGGTCAATGCTGCAGAAGCTTAAGGAATGGTTTGGTTCCTTTGTCTGGCACCGTGGGCGGCCCCTCATCAAACTTACTAAATTGCAGTTGCCTCAAGGAGGGGGAGGAGTTGATTTCCCAGGCATCAGGAGGTATTAATTGAGTTCTCTGCTGTCCTTTGTCTGTGATTGGGTAGGTAACGATCCAAACTCAATATGGCTGGATATTGAGGCCTCTCAGGCAAAGTGCCCTCTTATTAACCTGTTATTCATGGATAAGATGAGGACAGTTATGGACCACTGCCGGAACCCCATTGTCACTAGTACAGTCAAGGCATGGAGGGCGATGCATCAGAGTGAGGGTTGTTTATCCAAGACTTCGTCACTTACGCCTATAGTTGGCATGCCAAGGTTCCGACCAGGGATGATGGACTCAGGGTTCAAACTATGGGCAGCAAGAGGAGTTTCTACTTTGGGAGACTTGTTTGAGGGGGAAGTTATGATGTCTTTTGAGCAATTGAGCTGTAAATACGGGTTGCCCAGCAGAGATTTTTTCTGGGTTTTTTTCAGGTTAGGGATTTCATCCAAAAGAAGACTACACTTCTCACTAAGCCCTATAAGCCCGATACAGAGAGATTGTTGCTACATTCCACAAGCAATAGACAATAGACAATAGACAATAGGTGCAGGAGTAGGTCATTCAGCCCTTCGAGCCTGCACCACCATTCAATATGATCATGGTTGATCATTCTAAATCAGTATCCTGTTCCTGCCTTATCTCCATAACCCTT
Source organism: Chiloscyllium punctatum (assembly GCF_047496795.1). Classification (NCBI taxonomy): domain Eukaryota; kingdom Metazoa; phylum Chordata; class Chondrichthyes; order Orectolobiformes; family Hemiscylliidae; genus Chiloscyllium; species Chiloscyllium punctatum. The sequence continues at coordinate 23,386,033 of NC_092740.1, read as the reverse complement.
GATTCCACTATCCTTCAGAGCTCTATCCAACTCTTTCTTAAATTAATCCAGAGACTTGGCCTCCACTGCACTCTGGGGCAGAGCATTCCACATAGCCACCACTCTCTGGGTAAAGAGGTTTCTCCTCATCTCTGTCCTAAATGGTCTACCCCATATTTTTAAGCTGTGTCCTCTGGTTTGGCACTCACCCATCAGCGGAACCATGTTTTCTGCCTCCAGAGTGTCCAATCTTTTAATAATCTTATATGTCTCAATCAGTCTCAGTCTTCTCAGTCTTCTAACCTCAAGGGTATACAAGCCCAGTCGCTCCAGTCTTTCAGCGTAAGGTAATCCCGCCATTCCAGGAGTTGACCTCGTGAACCTACTCTGTACTCCCTCAATAGCCAGAATGTCTTTCCTCAAATTTTGTACACAATATTCCAGGTGTGGTCTCACCAGGGCCCTGTACAGCTGCAGAAGAACCTCTTTGCTTCTATACTCAATCCCTCTTGTTATAAAGGCCAGCATGCTATTAGTCTTCTTCACTACCTGCTATACCTGCATGCTTACTTTCATTGACTGGTGTACAAGAACACCCAGATCTCTTTGTTACTGCCCCTTTACCTAAATTGATTCCATTTAGGTTGTAATCTGCCTTCCTGTTCTTTCCACCAAAGTGGATAACCATACATTTATCCACATTAAACTGCAGCTGCCATGCATCTGACCACTCACCTAACCTGTCCAGGTCACCCTATAATCTCCTAACATCCTCCTCACATTTCACCCTGCCACCCAGCTTAGTATCATCAGCAAATTTGCTAATGTTATTACTAATACCATCTTCTATATCATTAATATATATTGTAAAAAGCTGCGGTCCCAGCACTGATCCTTGTGGTACCCCACTGGTCACTGCCTGCCATTCCGGAATGGAGCCGTTTATCACTACTCTTTGTTTCTTGTCAGACAACCAACTTTCAATCCAAGTTCGTACTTTGCCCCCAATACCATGCACCCTAATTTTGCTCACTAACATCCTATGTGGGACTTTATCAAAAGCTTTCTGAAAGTCCAGTTACATTACAGCTACTGGATCTCCCTCGCTCATCTTCAGAGTTACATCCTCAAAAAATTCCAGAAGATTAGTCAAGCATGATTTCCCCTTCATAAGTCCATGCTGACTCTGACCTATCCTGTTACTGCTATCCAGATGTGTCATAATTTTATCCTTTATAATTGACTCCAGCATCTTTCCCATCACTGAGGTCAGACTAACTGGTCTATAATTTCCTGCTTTCTCTCTCCCACCTTTCTTAAAAAGTGGTACAACATTAGCCACCCTCCAATCCGCAGGAACTGATCCCGAATCTATTGAACTCTGGAAAATAATCACCAATGCATCCACGTTTTCTCAAGCCACCTCCTTCATACCCTGGGATGTAGACCATGAGGCCCCGGGGACTTATCAACCTTCAGACCTAACAGTCTCTCCAACACCAATTCCTGGCAAATATAAATTCCCTTAAGTTCAAGTCCTTCAGCCACTGTTACCTCAGGGAGATTGCTTGTGTCTTCCCCAGTGAACACAGATCTGAAGTACCGATTCAATTCTTCTGCAATTTCTTTGTTCCCCATAATATATTCCCCTGTTTCTGTCTTCAAGGGCCCAATTTTAGTCTTAACCATTTTTTTGCCTTTCACATACCTAAAAAAGCTTTTACGATCCTCCTTTATATTTTTGGCCAGTTTACCTTCGTACCTCATTTTTTCTCTGCATATTTCCTTCTTAGTAATCCTCTGTTGTTCTTTAAAAGCTTCCTATTCCTCTGTTTTCCCACTTTCATCTTTGCTATGTTATACTTTTTCTCTTTTGACTTTATATGTTTCTTAACTTCACTTGTTAGCCACGGACACCCATGCCTCCTCCTAGGATCTTTCTTCCTTTTTGAAATGAACTGATCCTGCATCTTCTGCATTATACCCAGAAATATCTGCCATTGTTCCTCCACTGTCATCCCTGCTAAGGTATTGCACCATTGAGCTTTGGCCAGCTCCTCCCTCATAGCTCCATAGTTCCCTTTATTCACTGAAATATTGTCACTTCCGATTGTACCCTCTCCCTCTCAAATTGCAGATTGAAGCTTATTGTATTATGGTCACTACTTCCCAATGGCTGCTTCATTTTGAGGTCCCTGACCAATCCTGGTTCGTTACACAATACCAGATCCAGAATTGCCTTCTCCCTTGTTGGCTCCAGCACCAGCTGTTCTAAGAATCCATCTCGGAGGCACTCTGCAAAGCCTCTTTCTTGAGGTCCAATACCATCCTGATTCTTCCAGTCTGCCTGCATGTTGAAATCCTCCATAACAACTGTAGTAACATCTTTGCGACAGGCCAATTTCAGCTCCTGATTCAACTTACATCCAAAATCCAGACTACTGTTTGGGGGCCTGTAGATAGCTCCCAAGAGGGTCTTTTTACCCTTAGAATTTCTCAGCTCTATCCATACTGACTCTACATCCCCTGATTCTAGGACCCCCCGCGCAAGGAACTGAATATCATCCCTTACCAACATGGCCACCCCACCCCCTCTGCCCATCAGTCTGTCCTTACAATAGCACATGTAGCCTTGAATATTCATTTCCCAGGCCCTGTCCACTTGAAGCCACATCTCAGTTATCCCCACAATATCGTATCCGCCAATTTCCAAAAGAGCCTCAAGCTCATCCATCTTATTTCTAATGCTTCGTGCATCATATATAGTATTTTTAATTTGTTACTGCCCTCACCCTTCCCATCAACTCCTATTTCACTCAACCTTACAGCATGAACCCTTTTTGAGTTTTCTGCCTCATTGATACAGTTGTCTTTCTTGACTTCCCTTGTTCTAACTTTCCCTTCAATTTCCTTCTTAAACATCCAGTTTGTCCCCTCCCCCCCCCACTATTTAGTTTAAGTGTAGCTGTGTTGCAGTAGCAAACCTGCCTGCCAGAATGCTGGTCCCCAACCTATTAAGGTGCAAACCGTCTCTGTTGTATAATTTATGCTTCCCACAAAACATACCCCAGTGATCCAAGAATTTAAATCCTTGCTTCCTGCACCAGTTCCCCAGCACCCTTTTGGTTAGTGCCCTCTATCGCCTGCTGGGTGGCAGGCCATGGCAGGATATTAACCAGTTATGTGAGGTCTGGGAGCAAGAGCTTGGAGTGGAGATCTCTTCTGAAACATGGGAGAACATATTGGAGAATGCTCAAAAGATCTCAATCTGTAATAGGACATGCGCTACGCAGTTAAAAGTTCTGCACAGGGTTTATCTGGCACCAGACCATCTGGTGAAGTTTAAAAAAGGGGCATCTTCAGTGTGCCCCAAATGTAGAATAAGTGTAGGTACTCTTACCCATTGCTTCTGGGCATGCCACAGGCTCCGTGTTTATTGGAGCACTGTGGCGGGAGAGATAGGGAGGGTATTGAGGACTGAAGTCAAAGTAGACCCAATATCTCTCCTCTTAGGTCTACTGAATTTGCCATCTTTAGACGAGCATGGGAAGGAACTATTTAATATTCTTGCATACTGTGCACAGAAGAATATTCTGATGAACTGGGTGTCTGAGAACCCGCCAGGCTTTCTGGGATGGCAGAAATTAATTATAGAGCACATTCCCTTGGACTTTTTTACAAACATGGTACACCACACAACAGACCATTTTTATAAGACTTAGCAGCCCTACTTGAGTTATTTGGATATAGATTTGTCAGTTATCTTAACTAGGGCGTTTGGTTAACCAGGATGGTTAGGTTTGTCAAGCCCTGGGCCCTGGAGGGGGTCTCCTGACTTAATACTGGTATATATACTCTGCTCCCATTCCTCTGTTTGGGAGCTTTGTGCTGAGCCTAGCTGTTCTGTATTTTGTGGGGTTTTTTTGCTTTTCTTTTTTTTTGATCATTAATTATTTACTTATTTACTGGTGTTGCTTTGCACAGTGTTAGGGTTTGTTTTGTATTATAGGGTAGGTTAGTAGTTAAGAGACAATAGTTGTATTTTAATTTGTGTTTTTTTCTTTTTATTATACTGATATTTGATATTGGTTGTATTTTTCAATAATGTTATACGTTTGTAAAATTCAAAAAATTTGCTCATAAATATATTTACAAAAAAAAATTCGGCACAAGGCTCATCTGGCACCAGTCCATCTAGTGAAGTTTAAAAAAGGGGCATCTTCAGTGTTCCCTAAATGTAAAATAAGTGTAGGTCCTCTTACCCATTGCTTCTGGACATGCCACAGGCTCTGTGTTTATTGGAGCACTGCAGCGGGAGAGATAGGGAGGGTATTGAGGACTGAAGTCAAAGTAGACCTAATATTTCTCCTCTTAGGTCTACCAAATTTACCATCTTTAGACGCGCATGGGAAGGAACTATTCACTATTCTTGCATACTGTGTACGGAAGAATATTCTGATGAACTGGGTGTCTGAGAACCTGCCAGGCTTGTTGGGATGGCAGAAATTAATCATGGAGCACATTCCCTTGGACTTTTTCACAAACATGGTGCACCACACAACAGACCATTTTTATAAGACATGGCAGCCCTACTTGAATTATTTGGACACAGATTTGTCAGTTATCTTAAATAGGGCATTTGTTTAATCAGGATGGTTAGGTTTGTCAAGCCCTAGGCCCTGAAGGGGGTCTCCTGACTTAATACGGGTATATATGCAAAGTTTGGGAACTTTGCACCAAGCCTAGCTGCTCTGTATTTTGCGGGGTTTTTTTGGCTTTTCTTTTTTTTTAACTTTTTTCTTTTTATTAGTTATTTACTTATTTATTGGTGTTGCTTACAGTGTCAGGGATTGTTTTGTATTATAGGGTAGATTAGTAGTTAGTAGACAGTAGTCATTTGTGTTTTGTCTTTTTATTATACTGATATTTGTTATTGATTGCATTTTTCAATAATTTTATATGTTTGTAAAGTTAAAAAAATTTGTTAATAAATATATTTACAAAAAACCCTCACTGCAAATGTTCATTGTTTTAATTGGTCTGTCCTTCAAAGTTGAAATCAATGTCTTTGTCCATGATCCTTCAAAACTTAGGTTCTCCTTACATTATCAAATGTAAAATATCTTCCTTATTTCATATTAAGCGCAGAAAATATAATCAAATTTCTCTTAAGCTTCAGGCAATACTAGCAATATCATCTCACAAGAAGTGAAAGGTAAAAACGTGGCCACCAGTTGATTCATTTAATTCCATTTCAGTTTTGCCAGAGAAACCAGTTAGATGATCTGAATTGCACAGATTGAAGTTTAATAACACCTGCTGATCTTTCAAGTTTTATAAGGTTGAATGCCAAGACGTTTTAGGTTGTAGTCCGGACAGAAAGTATTTATTCTGACACAAGGCCAATGTTCTGGTCTCCCTGTTGTCGGATGGATGTTGTGAAACTTGAAAGGGTTCAGAAAAGATTTACAAGAATGTTACCAGAGCTGGAGGGTTTGAGCTAGAGGGGGAGGCTGAAGAGGCTGGGGCTGTTTTCCCTGGAGCGTCAGAGGCTGAAGGATGACCTTATAGAGGTTAATAAGATCATGGGGGGCATGGATAAAGTGAATAGCTAAGGTCTTTTCCCCAGGATAGCAGAATCCAAGGTTAGAGGGCATAGGTTTAAGGTGAATGGGGAAAGATTTAAAAGGGACCTAAGGGGTAACCTTTTCACACAGAGGGTGGTCCCTGTATGGAATGAGCTGCCACAGGAAATGATGGAGGCTGCAGCAATTACATCATCTGGATGGGTATATGAATAGGAAGGGTTTACAGGAATATGGGACAAGTGCTGGCAAATGGGACTAGATTAGGTTAGGATAACTGGTCAGCATGGACGAGTTGGACTGAAGGGTCTGTTTCCATGTTGTACATCTCTATGACTTTATGACACTACAAATGAATCCAAGCTGGTCCAAAATAAATGTCATCTTTGCATTACTCTCTAACTATAGTCATTTGAAATGATACAATACAGGAATATAAATTGAAAATGGAAAATGCTTGAAATGCTCAACAGTTCAGGCAACATATGCGAATATGGGAAAAAACAGGTTAATCTTTCAGGTGAAGGTAGAAGGTACTGGATGTGAACAGCTATTAAGCAAGTACAGAGTGGGCAGGTTGGATGGAGCAGACAGGGAAAAGCTATTCCTGTTCCTAAAAGGAAAAATAACATGAGAGTATAGAGTCATAAAGTCATGTAGCACAGAAATACTCCCTTCGGTCCAACTTGCCTGCACTGACCAGGCATCCCAGTCTAATTTAGTCCCATTTGTCAGCATTTGGCCCATATTCTGCTAAACCCTTCCTATTCGTATACCCATCCGGATGCTTTTTCAATGTTATAATTGTACCGCCTCCACCACTTCCTCTGGAAGCTCGTTATTTAAAGTGATGTCAATAGAAGGAAGGGTGATGTGAGAAAAAAGCATTTTCACCCAATGATTAGTTTGAATCTGGAATACACTGTCTGGAAGTGTAGTGGAGACAGGTTCAATTGAGGCATTCAAGAGGGCATAAGATTTTTGTTTGGATAGGAATAGTAAGGAAGGGAATGGGGAAAAGGCAGGAGGTTGACTTGAAGTAACAATGCTTCGTTGAAGAGCTGGAGTGAGCATGATGGGCTGAGTAGCCTCCTTCAGCACTGGAACAATGCTGTGATTCTTTAATTTGTAGCCAAGGCAAAGCTATTGGGCAGGAATGTAAAAAGAAGGAAAGGTGTGCAACTGGGTTGAGGGCCGGTAATGATTAAACAAATGCAAGGCAACGTCAGGTACAGTTGAAATAAGTAGCTTTTGTTTTGATTAAAAAAAGAAGTGCAGAAGTGTCAGTGGCTTCAGTCTAATAGCAGAGGACCAGGGAAAAACTAAACATCTGGCAAAGATTAGAAGGAGCATGTAACCTGGAAATGCGATTAAAAAATTTGCATGTTGACTCAGGTAGCACAACAATTGGCTTCACAATTGACAGACTCCAACTCATATCATGCGGATAGTAATCTGAAGAGTCTATCGACTAGTTTGTTGGAAGTAGGCACAGCAAGGGGTGTTGAAAAGCACAGCAGGTCAGTCAGTTTCTGAGGAACAGGAAAATCGACTTTTTGGGCAATCCTGATGAAGGGTTTTTGCCTGAAGCATCAATTCTCCTGCTCCTCGGATGCTGCCTGACCTGCTGTACATTTCTAGCACCACTCTGATCTCGACTCTAATCTCCAGCATCAGTAGCACCCACCTCTGCCTGGAGAGGATTATTGCATTAGTCATTACCTGTTGACCATTTCAAGCCTTATTTGCAGATCATTTCAGCTTGGAAAAGGCCCATTTCATTGACATGTTACATAATATTGAGTAAAAGTATGAAGCCATAGAGGTATGCCAATAGATACAGCCAATACTATTGTTACAGAGAGTATTGAAACAACAAAGTGTGGGAAAGATCCTATTTGTCATTCCTATCCAAAAGTTGTCCAGTGATCCTTCTCCATGGTTTCTTAAATCAATGTCTTCTCACTCTTGATCTTCCCACTGATTGAGAAAACGTCTTGCTCTCTGTGCTATCCAGACTTCTCAGAATAGAATCTTTTGGTTCAATACAAACATAGGAATTGATGGAAAAGTTCAACAGGTCTGGCAGCATTTGTGCAAAAAAATCAGAGTTAACATTTCAGGTTGAGTGACCCTTCCTCAGAACAGGTTCTGCTTTTTCTCCACAGATGCTGCCAGACCTTAAGAGTTTTTACAGCAATTTCCATCTTTGATTATGATTTACTACATCTGCAGTTCTTTCGGTTTTTTATTTAGAATCTTTTGGTTCGATGCATGAACTATTATCATCTGAGTTTACCTTGGACTATTATTATTCAAATATTCCTGATCTTTGAACTTTTATACTAATTTCCCTTTTGTTCCCTTCCTTCTCTTCTTTTCTCACTGCCTTTGTACATGTTTATCTTTACATTCTTCTACTCAGTTGAAAGGTCATTCACCTGAAAGTTAATTCTGTTTCCCTCTCTATAGATGTTGCACGGCCAACTGAGTATGTTTTCCCTATGTTTTCAATTTTGATTTCAGAACTCCAGTATCCATGCATTTTGCTCTAGTAATATTAAATACGGAGAACCTTGTTTGTCCGAATATCAGATTATCTGAAGAAGATTTCAAGGTCCTGCAACAATGTTACATATAAGAGGTACTTATAATTGATTTAGCTGTACTGAAGAACATGTGAAAATGCTGGCAGAAACAAAAAAAAACACAAGCACCTCAAGCATCAGTGACTGGATTTTTTTTAGGTAAGGGTTATTATGTAGCCCTTTTGCAAGAGTATACATTGTACAGTATTCCCAGCACTTTACCGGGTTGTTCATTTAAAAAAATGGCCGAGAACATAAACGCATGTGTGAGGTGGGACTTCCATCTTTCTACTGTGAGCCGAGTTCCCTGAAGCTAATACTGGGAATGGTCTTGCAATCATAGAAGTTGCTCGGTACCTTGCTTGATGCTGGGATTTCACAGTAAGGGTTTAGTCCTTCTCATTTTAATCTGCAATTTGCAGATTGCAAAAATTAGTTTATTTAAATGGCAGATTCATTAACATTATAGATCTAAACAAGTTCTCCAGTAGAGCACAGTGTTAGATCAGTACGGCTTCCCTTGTTTAATAGAATCGATTATCCAAATATCCAATTATCCGAACGAAATGGTGCCCGCCCATCTCATTCGAATAATCAAGGTTCCTCTGTATTTCACATTTTAATGGTGTAACAGAATTTTAGTTTGGAATGACCATATATTTTATTATTTTTCTGTATTTTTTAGCTGTGTGCTGAAGCATGAAATAATTGCCATTAAAAACTGTGGATTGTTGAAGGGAATGTTGCCCTTTTAAATCTAAGATACTTGAAACTTTTAGCGGGTGTTGTTTACGCTGTGACTTGTTCAAGCAGTGGGGGAAGGACTGCAGTCAGGCTGGAACTGGAAGGAATGGAGTAGGAGTCAAGGGGATGGAGGGGTGTGGAAGGGTGCTCAAAGGGAGATTCAACAAACAGTTGATTGGTTTGTCGAGGGATGACCCTGTTTTTTGGCGGATCCCAGGTTGGTCTCTCAGTGGCTCTCAGCCTGGTCTCTCAGCAATATGTCAGCCGGCTTCTTAGTGGCTCTTGGCAATGTCTCAGCTCGGCATGCAAGTAGATCCTGGCCAGACATGTAACCAAGGCCCTGGGGGAGATCGGAGAGGCGGCAGTTTCAGCAATAGCCACAGTATCTGTGGCAGCACCACCAAGCGCAGACAGCTGAGGTCTCCTGGAGAGTGAGATAAATGGAGGACTCATCAAAGACTGCTGAACCTTTAACTTATTCCTTTATTTTCCTAGTTTAAACAATGAAATACTTCAATGTTAACCATTGAACCTTATTTCTTTATTTTTCTCCTGTTCTATGAAGTAATGCTTAACTTGGTAATTCTCACTTTGTAGCTAAGTGCTTTTTGTCCCTAAGCACCTTGGGGCGGCATGGTGGTTCAATAGTTAGCGCTGCTGCCTCACTGCATAAGGAAACCGGGTTTAATTCCACCCTTGGGCAACTGTGTGTGGAGTTTGCACATTCTCCCTGTGTCTGCATGGGTTTCCTCCAGGTGCTGCGGTTCCCTCCCACAGTCCAAAGATGTGCAGTTTAAGTTAATTGGTCATGCAAAATTGCCCATAGTGTTTAGGGATGTGTAAGCTAAGTGCAATAGTCAGGGATAAATGGAGAGTAATAGGTTGGGGAATGGGACTGGGTGGGTTGCTCTTCGGAGATTGGTGAGGACTTGTTGGGCCGAACGGCCTGTTACCACACTGCTGATAATCTAATCTACTTGAAGCATTACACATTGTATAGATTCTATTCTAGGTACTTTGGCACTGTGTGGTGACATTATACATTTTTCATTGTACTCCTGTACTTCTGCACTTGAGTGCACATGACAATAAAATATAAAATATAAACAATCAGTTGTCAATAACAAAGGCATTTTGACTGCCATCAATAATGTGATTGGCTCCCAGTTGTGTAGGTCAGAACCATCGGACATCTGATAAAGAAGAGTCTGTCTTTTCCTCTACAGTAAAATACACTCCAGCATGAAAATTGTGGGCTCGTTTACCTTCATCGTTTGCTGTAAGCTGTGGCTTTTAATCAATATGAATATGCCCCTGTGCCTCCTGCAAGTGAAACTATCAGGAGAAGGAAGATCAACAAGCTGAAGGTCTGGACAAGCCAAAATGTTCACCTCATTGAATCCTGTAGACAGGGACCACTGAACTATCTTTCCAAAGCTGCCCCTATTCATAACGCCCATATATTTGTGCCTGTCTATAGGGAGAGTTTTAGAAGGGAGTTATAGTTTTAAAGAGTGGAGTTAAATGTTGATCGTTCAGGATAGTTTGCCTGTGGCTGGAATCTATTTGTTTGCAATAAATTAAGCAAAGAAACCTGGCCTGTGCTTTTGTCAACTTGGGCCTAAATGTTGGGGAATTTGCATGTTCTGATAAAACCTGATTGGTGACAAATCCAGGAACAGCTCGATTTCCAACGCGCTGAAATGTGTCATCATCTTTTTCACCGTAAAGTCCTGAAATGGATGGGTTTTATGATGGAAAAGTTGAAATAGGTAGGAACATAGGAAGTGACAACAGAACTGCTTTTAATTCACATAGATAATCTGAAGCTGAAGGCCTTTTCTTTAATTTTTACCTAGAATAAGGACATCACTGATTATTCCAGCGTTTACTGCCCATCTCACCTTCCACCCCCTTGGCCCAAAAGCCTCAGTCCTGATGAAAGGCTGCTGCCCGAAACGTCAATTCCCCTGTTCCTCAGATGCTTCCAGCATCACACTCTCGATTCTGATCTCCAGCATCTGCAGTCCTCACTTTCTCCTAGTGTCACACATTGCCCAGACCAGGTAAAGATGGCAGATATCCTTCCCTAAATGGCAGTAGTGAACTAGATGAGTTTTTATAACAATCAATAGTGGTTACACAGTTAATATCAGATCTGAATTATAGAATCCTTACCAAGTGGAAAGAGGTTGTTCTGCCCATCGAGTCTGCACTGATCCTCTGACGAGAAACCCACCCAAACCTAGCCCCCTACCCTATCCCCATATTTTCCACAGCCAATCTATCTAACCTATACATCTTTGGACTGTGGGAGGAAACAAGAGCATCCAGCAGAAATCCACACAGACACAGTGAGAATGTGCACACTCTGCCCTGAGGCTAGAATCTAACCCAGGTCCCTGGGTTAGATTGTTGTGGGGGAGCAGTGCTAACCACTAAGCCACCATACTGCACAGGTATTTGCTGCTTTTTCATTCCAGACAATGACTGAATTTAAATTTCATATTCTACCAGGATGGACTTTGAACCATATCCCAAAATGATCTTTGGTTACTGCCCGTCTCGCACCCCGGATTGAACTCTATTAAGGATAGACAGTTTTAATATATTGGCAGAATTCAAATGCACGTATTCGTAATTTGCAACTGGAGAGAAATATGGCAAATGGATATTAATTTAGAAATTAATTTTAATATATCACATAATGCAGAACAGAATTAGAAGCACATTTAATCAGCAAACAGTCTGGAACTACCTTGGGGAGGCAATGTTGAAAAGAGTGAACTGCAGATCTTGTTGAAGGACAGAACTGTGAAGGTAACTTGTTAAAAACACAAGGGATTGAGGACTTGAAAGAAGACACTTGGCAAGATGTAATTGTAGAAAATTTCAACAGTGTCTTTCCATTTCTTATAAGATCGGTATGTTACAGTTAAATCATCACCTTTTAAGTGTCACCATTAATGCCATGTATTTGACAGTTAAACTGCATACAGTGAAGTGAGATTAAACTCATCAGAAATCGTTTGTGGGGGTTGAGGGAAAAATGTTACTCAGATCGTCAGGAGATTTCTCTGACCTAATGGAAAGAATGCTCTGTGATATTTTCTATGGAATAAGCAGGCACAGGGAGTCCTAGTTGAACATATTACCAGAAACCTGGAGTTTCCATTGTTGTTACTCTCTCCGCAACAAGGTGCTGAAGTGCCTGCCAATATAATATATGGAGAGGAGCTTGAACGCATGACCTTCTGACTCAGAGAGGCGGGTGTCTACAACTGCATGGTAAATCAGAACTGCAGAAAATAAACAACATTGGGCCAGAAATGGCAGGATTTTGAAAGGTTTGTCAAGCAAGACAGTAGGGAAAAGAGTAGCTAGCTGCTTGAATTGAATTGAATTTATTGTCATGTGTATCGAGGCACAGTGAAAAGCTTTGTTTTGCGAGCAATACAGGCGGATCATATAGTTAAGTAACATAGTTAAGTAAATAAAGGTAAACAGTGGGAAAAACCAAAACACAGGTATAGGCAAATGCTAAGAGTTTGTGAGTCCGTTCAGTATCCTAACAACAGTAAGGTAGAAACTTTCAAAAATGGCTCATGCATGTGTTCAGGGATCTGTACCTTCTCCCCAATGGTAGAGGTTGTAGAAAAGCACTGTCAGGGTGGGATGGATTATTGAGAGTGCTGGTGACCTTTCCTTGACAACTGGCCTGGTAGATGGATTCTATGCTGATGGATTAGCTAGCTGCTGATGGAACTCTGACATTGGCACAAGCTGAGGATGACCACTTATTGCACAACAAACTTTGCAAATAAGCAAATGTTGCAGCATGAGGCACATCAGTTGCGCAATCAATCAGAAGGCCCTTAATTGGAAAAGCATCACTACAAAAATGAAATATATTTGCACAAACTGACAAAATAAATACGTATTGTTGAGAAAAGGCACATTATATTGCAGCTTTTCATCTTAAAGCCATCAGAACATTTGCAGGAATCATCAATCAAATAAATGTAAAAGAGTACTGATCTTTGCAAGTTGACTCTGATTGGTAAATGTGTTGCCATGGAGAATGCATCAGTTAGATGTTGACTGGCAGTTAACAGATAAATGTTCATTCTTCAGGGAAACATCTTGACCAAAAGGAGTCAGTTGGCTAGAATAACATTTAAGCATGCTTGGCAGATCACTATACAGAATCCATGCATCCTGAAAGATACCTGATATTCTATGATAATCCCATCCTCTGCTCCCCAATGAGAGCATCCCAGATCTCAATTAGTAGGATGCAGTGGGACCATATTTTGAGGGTTCCAAAAACTGGTTAGCATGGCTACCCAAAAGAATGCCAGCCAAAATCTGAACATTAAATTTGGACATGCACCGTTTCAATGTCTGAATGGTGCTGCACATTGTGCAACCATAAGCAAACAGCTCTACTTCTGACCTTATAATAGAGGGAAGGTCATTGACAAAGCAGCTGAAGACGGTTGGACCTAGGACACTAATCTGAGGATCTCCTGCAGAGATATCCTGGAGCTAAAATAACTGACCACCAGCAGCCACAACCATCTTCCTATATGTCAGGTATGACTCCAATCAGCAGAGACATTACCTCCAGTTCCCTTGATGCCAATTTTGCTCAGGTTCCTTGATGCCACGCTCAGTCAAGTACAACATTGATGTCAAAAGCAGTCCCTCTCACCTCAGTTCTGGGGTTCAGCTCTTTTGTCCATGTTTATACTAAGGCTGAAATGTGTTCAGGAGCTGAGTAGTCTTGGCCTCACAACCTTACCATCGGAACTGATGAATAGGAGAGTCGAGAAAGGAAGCAGCAAGTAGGAGAAACAGGCAGGGAAGTGGGAAGTGAGAGTCGAGCAGGGAAGCAGTGAGTGGAATAATGGGACAGGGATTTAGCACCTACCCATTCTCTATTAGTGCTTGATTAGGAAGGCAGTTGGTGAGCAACCTGGACGATATTACAGGCTGTCCTACTAAACACACATCTGGTGGACAAAAACAATATCCAGCCCAGACTTACTCTTTAGCTGTATGATGTTAATGAAACAGAAAATATTAGAAATTGGTTATAACTTAGAGCACTATTTGCTTCATATTGTGATCCCATAACCAATTAAGGCAACTTGATCATAACCAGAAGTTGAATGAGATATTGGCACAAGTTGAACACTGTACAGAATCTGAGAATAATACAACAGGGAAGGCGACCATTTTCTCCATTGTAGCTGTGCTAGCTCTTTGAAAGAGCTACTCAATTCAATCCACTCCTAACAGATTTGCATTTCTTTCCTTTACAATGACATATCCAAATCACTTTGGAGATCATTATTAACTTGACTTCCATCTCCCTCCCAGGCAATGCATTTGAGATTATTATAACTCACTGAAAATTTAAAAAAGTCTTCTTGAAATTAAGAAATTTCTGTACCTGAAAAAACAGAAAACATTTTGAATAGAATTGAAAGAAGTCAGCTATCAGATATGGCAAATCTCAAGATAATGAATATGATACTTGCAACAATAAAAGCCCTTAACATAACATTGCCAACAGGAATAATATTTGTTGCAGAATAGTGACATAAATTTCAATAAAACCATTATGCTGCTGGTTACAGTACTGGGGGATGCAGGCTATCATTTCAAATCCTACAAGCTGTAAAGTTCTATAACCTGGATAACACAAAATAACCATTAAAACTGGCAACCTGGCATAAAAACCCAATTAATTGACTAATGCTCTTTGCAAAAGGGAACTGGTCAATGACATCTAAACTTGTCTATGTATGTTTCTATTGCCACACCAATTAGTTAACTATTATTGTCCTCAAAGCAGTCAGAGGTGGGCAAGCAGAAATGTTTTGCCAGTGTCACCCACATCTCAAGACTAATAATTTTAAGATTATTGAATATTATATATATATATAATCCAAATGTTAGAAGGAAATTGTTAGATTTTTGCAATAAAATTAAGTGTTCAGCACTTTCGTCAAGAATATTCATGTATGATTAATGACCTCATGACTCTTCTTTGCTGTTAATAAGAAAAAGCTTATTGCAGGTAGATTTAATAACTACATGTTGTGAAAAGAATTCTATCACTGACTTTTCAGAAAAGTTCATAATTGACCAGGGAAGTGTATTTTTATTTGTTCTTTCACTTCACAGCTTATTAATAAAATAATCCATTTCAGTTAATATACCTTCCTTCATGATTATTTTAGCGTAAAATTACATTATAACTAAATATGCAACATTGACCACAATACAATTAGACTGTAACGAAGGAGCCAAACCTCAGGTGCTAAAAATGTAATGCTAATGATAAAGTTTAAGAGGGCTACATTTGGAAAAATGCAGTCAGCAGGAAAGGTCACAGAAGAAACCATTGGTGGATCTACATTGGGCACTACTGAAATAATCCTCCAGATCTCAGTAGTTGCCATATCAGACTGTGTCCTTGTCTGTTGTAGATTAAAGATAGCAGCAGAGTTGGACTCCTGCACTACAGCTCATCTGCTCTGACTGCTTTTCTTTACTCTCTCTTTTTGTGTTGCTCTCTTTTTTGTCCTGAGCCTGGTCGGCATTGGTGCCGGCAGGAGCCTAGTGCATGGAATTCGAGTGGACCCAGGGACCTCAAGCCTGGCCCAGGGCTCGGATCTTGAGCCAGGCCCAGGGCTCAGACCTTGAGCAGTCTCAAGCCAGGCCTAGAGCTCAGACTTGAGTAGTCTACCATGGACCTTGAGCAGACCCAGCTGGAAGGAGAACGGCCCCAGCGCAGACCTCAACTGAGCACTTACTTACTTCTCCAGAGCAAGCACAGGACCTGGATTCGGCAGCTGCTATGTCGGCAGAGGTGCTGTCAGCGAGGTAGGCCCAGCTGCAAATGATGGCGCTTGAAGTTCAGCGAATTCAATGCTGATGCAGACAGAGGCAAAGCAGTGGCAAAGGGATAATGGTGCAGGCAGTGCTCATGGTGATGTTCTGGCTCAGAACTGATGGACTTTCTTCAAGGTAAATAGAGAAGGCCTTTTCCCTGGGATGAGAGAGTCCAGAACTAGAGTGTATAGGTTGAGGGTGAGGGGAAAAATTTCAGAGGGATCTAAGGGACAACTGTTTCACACAGAGGGTGGTGCATCTATGGAATGAGCTGCCAGAGGAAGTGGTGGAGGCTGATACAATTACAACATTTAAAAGGCATCTGGATGGGTACACAAATAGGTAGGGTTTAGAGGGATATGGGCCCAACGCTGGCAAATGGGACTAGATTAATTAAGGATATCTGATCAGCATGGACGAGTTAGACTGAAGGGTCTGTTTCCATGCTGTATATCTCTATGACTCTGTAGAACATAGAACATTACAGAGCAGTACAGGGGCTTCGGCCCTCGATGTTACACCGACCAGTCATACCAATCTGAAATCCATCTAACCTACACTATTCCATGTACATTCATATGTTTGTCCAAAGACAACTTAAATGCACTTAAAATTGGCGAATCTACTACCGTTGCAGGCAAAACATTCCATACCCTTACTACTCTCTGAGTAAAGAAACTACCTCTGACATCTGACCTATATCTATCACCCCTCAATTTAAAGCTATTCCCCCTCATGCTCGTCGTCACCATACTTGGAAAAAGGCTCTCCCTGTCCACCATATCCAACACTCTGATTATCTTACATGTCTCTATTAAGTCACCTTCTTCTCTCTCATGAAAACAGCCTCAAGTCCCTCAGCCTTTCCTCATAAGACCTTCCCTCCATACCAGGCAACATCCTAGTAAATCTCCTCTGCACCCTTTCCAAAGCTTCCACATCCTTCTGATAATGTGGTTACCAGAATTGTACACAATACTACAAGTGCGGCCACACCAAAGTTTTGTACAGCTGCAGCATAACCTCATGGTTCTGGATCTTGATCCCTGTATTAATAAAAGCTAAAACACTGTATGCCTTCTTAACAACCCTGTCAACCTGGGTGGCAACTTTCAAGGATCTGTGTACATGGACACCGAGATCTCTCTGCTCATCTACACTACCAAGAATCTTACCATTAGCCTAGTACTTTGCATTCCGGTTACTCCAACCAAAGTGAATCACCTCACACTCATGCGCATTAACCTCCATTTGCCACCTCTCAGCCCAGCTCTGCAGCTTATCTATGTCTCTCTGTAACCTACAACATCCTTCATCACTATCCACAACTCCACCAACCTTAGTGTCATCTGCAAATTTACTAAACCAACCTTCTACGCCCTCATCCAGGTCATTTATAAAAATAATGAACAGCAGTGGACCCAACACCGACCCTTGCAGTACACCACTAGTAACTGGACTCCAGGATGAACATTTCCCATCAACCATCACCCTCTGCCTTCTTTCAGCAAGCCAATTACTGATCCAAACTATTATGTCTCCCACAATCCCATTCCTCTGCATTTTATACAATAGCCTACTGTGGGGAACCTTATCAAATGCTTTGCTGAAATCCATATACACCACATCAACTGGTTTACTCTCATCTACCTGTTTGGTCACCTTTTCAAAGAACTCAATAAGGTTTGTGAGGCACGACCTCCCCTTCACAAAACCATGCTGACTATTCCTAATCAAATTATTATTTTCTAAATGATTATAAATCCTATCTCTTATAGCCTTTTCCAACACTTTACCAACAACTGAAGTAAGGCTCACTGGTCTATAATTACCAGGGTTGTCTGTACTCCCCCTCTATATCTTTCTTTTCATCCCTTAATCAAAATGCAGCTGTAACGTGGCAACAAGTGAAAGCATTTCACTGTATTTCATTGTATTCTCACTGTAAAATGCATGTGTCAATCAAATCAAAATCAAATCATACCGACATCTTGCTGACACTCAGTTGAACACAGTGATGCATGTAATAAGGTAATCAATACCCCTCCCATGCTTCACATCCCCCAAAAGCATTAAACCACCACACATCCACTGACTGATGTTCCATCTCCTGTCGACCCTCCATGGTGACCTGCTCAATCCACCAAATACACACCATCCACCTCAATCACCCATATGGCGGAACCTTTCTACCAGCAGATATCCTTGGGTTAAAGGAATGAGAAACCTGGTAAGTCACTAATAAGTTCCTAGTGATAAATGCCACCTATCAAGAGCAGACTTGGAGTAATTATTTTGACAGTGATCCTTGTTAAACTGATTCAGATCAAGCCAGGGCCCAACCTCCACTGCTTGTGTCTATACAAAACTCTTCCACTCTTGTGGAGAGAGACAAATAGTATTAACATTCAGTGTCCTGTCTGAGTGGAGTGATCATTTTGAACTCAGCAAATGAGGAAGTTACAGCTCGGAGCAAACACAGAGAATTTTGGACAAACTCAACAGGTTTGACAGCATTTGTGGAGAGAGAAAAAATGTGAATGTTACAAGCCTAACATGACTCTTCTTAAGAAATGCCAGACCTGCTGAGTTTCTCCAGCATTGTCTGCATTTGTTTTAGATTTCCAGCATCAGCAGTGTTTTGCTTTTCTTTTAAGTTATCACTTGCCTCTGAAGACTTGCACTCACTAAAGAAATCAATATTGCTTCAATACCATGAGTCCTTCACTTGTGTTTTAATGTTTTGGAAGCACAGTATTAAATGTTTCTTCTGCTTGTTATTAGCAAGTGCGGTCTTAGTTTACTATGTGCATTGCCAAGATCAAAGTAAAACTGATGAATATGCAGCAACTGGATGGTAAATGAGTCCTATTAAAAACATAAAGCACAGCCTTCCTAACTGTCTGAAGAAATGTTGTTGCAAAATTTTTCTCAGCTCTGCAGATCTGATCAAAAGCGAGTGAAGGCAGTGCAGCAGGGGTTCAACCTCATATGTAGAAACATGGGAAAAGCATAAATCATTCACAGTAATGGCAAGGCTGTCACAATAGCAAACATTTCCAAACGTTGCAATGTACATGCTTCAATCTGAAACCATGGTCTTTGAATGTTCAAGGCTGTCACATCACTATTAAAAGCCAACTGATTGGTAACATTAATGAAATGTTAGGACTTTGTAATCCAGGACCCCCTTACATTTTGCAGCTGCGAGGTTTCCCTTCAGCATTTATTTGCAAGGGGTCAGGTGGAAGGCTGACCACAAGCTTCCCAAGGTCAAATAGAGATGGGCAATAAATGTTCAATAAGGTTCAAACTCAATAAGGTTCATATCATTTTTTTTAAAAAATCTGGATTCGAGAGGTATGAAGGAACTAATCAAGGACAATGAAACTAGGTAGATAGGAGAAGGGAGTCTTTGAGCGGGACTGTAAGATCAATTGTGCTGAAGGTCACATTTAGGCATTAAAGAAAAGTGAAGGCATAGTTTCTCGTGGCCAAAGTCTGAAAGAATGTTCTTTGCGAGTTTGATGGGGGCCCTTTTTCATAGTGTGTACCATTAGAAATCTGATTTCAGATGCAATAATTGGAACAAGGTCAGTGAGGTGGACCTCATAGAATAGGACTTCCTGGATTGGGGCTGTTAACTTGGTCCAATCAGGGAGTCCTGGCTGACAGATATAAACAATCTAGCTCACACAGCATTGCCCTTTGATGTGAAGGGCAGTGCTTGTCACTGGCCACTCGGGTGTTTTCCTATCTTCCTGGTGGTGGAAATCGAATAGGGATTTGTGCACCTTGTGTTTCTCACTGTGTCTCACACCTACACATACACACACACACCATGGGTGCTGGGGAAAAATAAGCACTATCACAGTTAGGCGGTAGTGTGGGAGTTAAGGAAAAAAAAGAAAAATAAAGAAAAAATTGGGGTGGGTGAGAGCTCCATGGTACGTAGGGCAAACCGAGAGCCAGAAAGCGGGTAGCCATCCTCAGCGCTGTCACCCCGGGAGGGTACCGGGGTGGGCTGCCCCAGAGGTGGTCGAAAGGTGCTGAGGGTGGTTAGTGAAGCCAGAAGGTGGGTAGGCTATCCTGACCGCTGTCACCCCGGGCGGGTACCGGGACGGGCTGCCCCAGAGGTGGTCGAAAGGTGCTGAGGGTGGTTAGTGAAGCCAGAAGGTGGGTAGGCCATCCTGACCGCTGTCACCCTGGGCGGGTACTGGGGTGGGCTGTCCTAGAGGTGGTCGAAAGGTGTGTCAGAGCGGACCGAGAACTGGAAGGGGCATGGGGTGGACCGAGAGCCGGAAGGTGGGTAGGGCCGGGATGCCTTAGAGTTGACGGAAGGTGGGAGGGACAGGGGCTTGCTGGGTCTGTATTGTCTGCACTTTTGTATGTAACAGTATTGTCTAATGTACAAATACCATTGTCACTGTCTTGTCATATGTAGAACTGGGATTTGACATTTGTCCTCATCTCCCTGTAAAATGGTTGAACGATAGGGTTTGGGGCCTAACTTTGCTGCTCCTCTCCCTTGTAAAATTGCTGTCTTTTGTGTACAGCTGTAAGTGTTTTTTGTAAAAGTGTTTTGTAGTTTGTTTAATAAAATTTAAAAAAATAAACACTCTGGGAGCCAGCTCTGAGTTCGCTGGATCAGTGTCGTGTACTATGCACATATACATAAAGGATGACTCAGTGACAGGATACTGGCCTTTGTGGAGGACTTTCAGCAGAAATTCAAACTTAGAATTGAGGGTAACACAGACATGCATTTGAGATTTAACAACATGCTCAGGGACCTCAACAAGACTCAGAAATTGAAATGGGGGAGTGTTTTACTCAAGTAATGGGGCAAATGTTTTTGAAGAGAGGTGTGATTCATAGAGCCCTACAGTGTGGAAACAAGCCATTTTGCTCCAACAAACCCAAATTGATCCTCCAAAGAGTAACCCACCCAGACCCATTCCCCTACATTTACCCCTGACTAATATACTTAAACTACACATTCTGGATTAGTGGTGCTGGAAGAGCACTGCAGTTCAGGCAGCATCCGAGGAGCAATAAAATCGACGTTTCAGGCAAAAGCCCTTCATCAGGAATACAGGCAGAGAGCCTGAAGCGTGGAGAGATAAGTGAGAGGAGGGTGGGGGTGGGGAGAAAGTAGCATAGAGTACAATAGGTGAGTGGGGAGGGGATGAAGGTGATAGGTCAGGGGGGGAGGGGGGAGTAAATAGGTGGAAAAGGAGATAGGCAGGTCGGACAAGTCATGGGGACAATGCTGAGCTGGAAGTTTGGAACTGCAGTGAGGTGGGGGAAGGGGAAATGAGGAAACTGTTGAAGTCCACATTGATGCCCTGGGGTTGAAGTGTTCCGAGGCAGAAGATGAGGCGTTCTTCCTCCAAGCATCTGGTGGTGAGGGAGCGGCAGTGAAGGAGGCCCAGGACCTCCATGTCCTCGGCAGAGTGGGAGGGGGTGTTGAAATGTTGGGCCACGGGGCGGTTTGGTTGAGTGGTGCGGGTGTCTCGGAGATGTTCCCTAAAGCGGTCTGCTAGGAGGCGCCCAGTCTCCCCAATGTAGAGGAGACCGTATCGGGAGCAATGGATACAATAAGTGATATTGGTGGATGTGCAGGTAAAACTTTGATGGATGTGGAAGGCTCCTTTAGGGCCTTGGATGGAGATGAGGGAGGAGGTGTGGGCACAGGTTTTGCAATTCCTGCGGTGGCAGGGGAAGGTGCCAGGACAGGAGGGTGGGTTGTAGGGAAGCGTGGACCTGACCAGGTAGTCACGGGCGGAATGGTCTTTGTGGAAGGCAGAAAGGGGTGGGGAGGGAAATATATCCCTGGTGGTGGGGTCCGTTTGGAGGTGGCGGAAATGTCGGTGGATGATCTGTGGGGGGGGTGTCAACAGAATGAGGAGGTTGAGCAATTCATCAACTTCACCAACACATTCCACCCTGACCTTAAATTTACCTGGACCATCTCTGACACCTCCCTCCCCTTCCTGGACCTCTCCAGCTCCATTAATGACGACCGACTTGACACCAACATTTTTTACAAACCCACCGACTCCCACAATTACCTGGATTACACCTCTTCCCACTCTACCTCCTGCAAAAATGCCATCCCATATTCCCAATGCCTCCACCTCCCAGGCCATCAATGTGGACTTCAACAGTTTCCTCATTTCCCCTTCCCCACCTCACCCCAGTTCCAAACTTCCAGCTCAGCACTGTCCCCATGACATGTCCTGATTTGTCCTACCTGCCTATCTTCTTTTCCACCTATCCGCTCCCCCCTTCCCCCCTGACCTATCACCTTCATCCCCTCCCTCTTTCACCTATTGTACTCTATGCTACTTTCTCCCCACCCACACCCTCCTCTCACTTATCTCTCCACCCTTCAGGCTCTCTGCCTTTATTCCTGATGAAGGGCTTTCGCCTGAAACGTCGATTTTAGTGCTCCTCGGATGCTGCCTGAACTGCTATGCTTTTCCAGCACTACTAATCCAGAATCTGGTTTCCAGCATCTGCAGTCATTGTTTTTACCTAGTTAAACTACACATCCCTGAACACGATGGGCAATTTTGCTTTGGCCAATTCACCTAACCTGCACATCTTTGGATTGTGGGAGAAAAACTGAAGGAAACCCACGCAGACAAGGGGAGAATGTGCAAACTCTACACAGTTGCCTGAGGCAGGAATCAGTGCTAACCACTGAACCACCATGCCGCCACAGATGATCACAGAATTGAGGGCAGGCATCTAAGCAATGACCTTTCTCATCACTGGGTAACCTAATTTTCTTTCCTCGGTGAACACAGCAATAATGTGATATTTTTCTCATATTTTTATTTTGTTTCCAGTCATGAAAGAGAGATATAAAGTGAAGTATCATGAACGCTGGAGCTCTGAATCAATATTGGATAGTGCTGAAAATGCTGAGAAGGTGTCCCTTGAGAGAGAAAAACAGAGTTAACCTTTCATACCTGAGGCCATTCTAGTGTTAATATTCAAGTGTTTCCAGCACACCCCGAAAATGTAAGAAAGACTTGCATTAATATAGCGTCTATGCAGTTGTCCAAATACAAATATCCCAAGGCATATTCCGGACACCGAGGTATTTTTTGAAATCAAAATACTGTTGCAATGCAGGATATCTAGCAGTGAATTTGCACACAATAAACTTAAAATCCTACAATTTGGAAGCAGTCATCGAATCATAGAGTCAAATCGACCATTCAGTCCAACTCATCAATGCCACCCAGGTGTAGGGGTGGGTCTGGGAGGGATGCTCTTCAGAGAGTCATTGTGGACACAATGGACTGAATGGCCTGCTTCCAAATTGTAGGGCTTCTATGATTCTAGTACAAACTAATCCCATTCGCCTATGCTTGGCCCATATTCCTCTAAATCTTTCCTATTCGTGTACCTGTCTAAATGTACTTTAATTGTTGTAATTGTACCCACTGTCACTGGCAGCTTATTCATTTCATATACATCACTCTCTGTGAGAAAAGGTTGCCCCTTAAGTCTCTTTCAAGTTTTTTCTGTTTCACATTATACATATGCCCTCTTGGACATAGTTTTGGACTCCCCTACCCTAAGGAAAAGACCTTGTAAATTCACCTTATTGATGTCCATCATGAGTTTATAAACAAGGTCAACCTTCAGCATCCTACACTCCAAGCAAAAAGTACCAGCCTATTCCCCACACCTCTCCTTATAACTCAAACCCTCCAAACTTAGCAACATGCTTGCAAAACTTTTCTGCACCTTTTCCAGTTCAACAACACCCTTCCTATAGCAGACAACCAGAATTGTATGCAGAACTCCAAAAGTGGCCTCACCAATGTCTTGAACAGCTCCAGCATGATGCCCTACCTCCTATACACAATGCACTGACCAATGAGGGTGAGTGTGCCAGCGCCTTCTTCACCACCCTATCTACCTATGATGCGATTATCAAGGAACTATATACCTGTACCCCAAGTCTCTTTGTTCGACAGCATTCTCCAGGGCCCTACTATCAACAATGTAAGTTCTGCCTTGGTTTGTTGAGCTGTGGAGGCCAAGTCATTGAGTGTATTTAAGACAGAGATAGATAAGTTCTTGAATAGTAAGTGGGTCAAGAATTGTAGGGAGAAGGCAGGAGAATGGGGTTCAGAAACATGTCAACAATGATCAAAGCCAAGTGACTGGGCCAAATGACCTAATTCTGCCCTTATATGTTTTGGCGTAACTGGGTCAAGGCTGATCTGTGGCCTAACTCCACATACCTGCCTCTAGCCCATATCCCTTAATACTTTTGCTCAACAAGCATGTATTTATCTAAGGTTTAAATTGGACAACTGATCCAACATCAACAGCCATTGTTGAAAGCCTTCCAAATCTCTACCATCTTTTCTATGTAGCGGTGCTTTCTAATATCGCTCCTGAACGGTCTGGACCTAATTCTGAGACTATGCCCCTAAGTTCTATAACCTCCAACCAGTGGAAATAGTTTATTTTTATCTGTTCCATTTTTTTCCTGTTAATATTGTGAAGACTTCATTGAGATCACCCTTAACCTTCTTCATGCTGGAGAAAACAGGACAATCTGTATAATCTTTCCTCATATCTTAACCCCTGGAGTCCAGGAATCCTTCTTGTAAACCTATGTATTGTTTCCTCTGAGGTCAATATCCTTCCTAAAGTGCAATGTCCAGATCTGCTCACAGTAGTCCAAGTGGGGTCTACCCAGAACTTTGTATAGCTGAAGCATAACTTCCACGTCCCAATACTCCAGTGCTGTACATCAACAGGCCAGCATTTCATTAGCCTTCTCGATTATTTTCTGCACCTGCTTGTGAACCCAAAAGTCTCTTTGGACATCCACGGTATTTAACTTCATATCATCCTGAAAGTCCCTGATCCATTCTTTCTTGGTCCAAAATGGATAACTTCACACTTGTTTAAATTGAAATTCATCTGCCACAGCTTTGCCTATTCACCTCGTCTATCAATATCCCTTTGTAATTTTATGCACTCATTTAGACTGTCGACAAAGCCACTTAAATTAGATAGTCTGGAAATTTCAGCAATCTATCAGGAGAGCCATAAATTCTGGAAATTATGATGGTTTAAGGCTTCCTTGTGATACATTATCAAAATTAAACTGAATATATACTGAGCTATTCATCTGTGTCAAGCAAAATATTCAACAGTCACTCGTTTGCTGCAGTTATGGTAGTGAAAAGGGAAAGAGTCATTGTGATTCTAACCCTAGTGCAGGAAGATTATTTACGATGGATTAAGACAATAGACTTGATATTACATGGTGCTTCATTAGCAAATGTGTTTTAAATGGATAACTAAAATTTTTTTGCCTCCTATTGTAGCACAGATGTCAACATATCTACATCATGTCGAGTAATGATTCCACCAGTGCAGCGATACCAGAATTTCATACTAACAAATTAAGACTTTGCTTACTAATAACACAAAGCCTACTTTTAAATATCTTTGGAAGGATTGAATTGACTTTAACCATTAGCCTATTTCTTGTAGCTATCCCCACTGGTGTGGAATCAATGCTGTTCAGAGTGCACGGTTAAACCTGGTTAAAAACCTTTTCTCTATCAGTGTGTGATGAGAAACATAATTCATTTTGCTATTCCTTGAACAAACCCTTGGCGAATGTCTTCTATGTGTGCTCAAAATTAAGCAGACACAAAACAGGATAGGCTCATTTTGATTGAAGTTGATTATAAGTAAATGTAATGGCTGGCAACCATGGAAACAAAACTCCTCAAGCGATCATAATTATTAACAGTTGTTAATAATGAGACTTCTTGTTGCTATCATTTCCCATTTTGGCCGACAGGGTTTTGTTCGGCTATAAGACACCGTGCTGTAATTTTTCTTGTCTGCGTTATTTATATCTTCAACCTGGAGAAGCAAATACTTTGTTTCCACAAATGTAACCGAGTGGGTAACTGAATCATTATAAATGACAGCTCCATTCTTGTCCCAAATTATGGAGTTCACAGAAAACCACAATAGTGTGCAGGGACTTGCATCAGCTCAAGTTGTGCATCTGCAAATAAATGGCAGAAAAATTAGGCAAATATTTTAGATTATATTTTACAAAAAAAGATATAATTAACTTCCCAAAAATGCTCTTAAGTTAAAGCTTTACTCAAAGGGTGGAAAATGAAGGTTATTCGTATCAGAATAAAATAATGCTGGAGAAATTAATGGGACTGAGAGTTCAGAAATCACCAGTGTCTGTTAATTCAGATCCCAGGGCACTAAAGCAGGTTTTCATGAAAATAATGGATGCACTGGTTGTCATATACTTAAATGGACCCGCCAAAATAAAACCAAAAGGAATGCAGATGCTGAAAATCAGAAACAAAAACAGAGATTGCTGGAAAAACTCAGCAGGTCTGGCAGCATCTGTGGACAGAAATCACAGTTAACATTTTGGGTCTGGTGACCCTTCCTCATAAGCAACAATAGTGAGGAAAAGGTTGGTATTTATGCAGAAGCTGGGGTGGGTGGAGGAGGGAGAGTAAACAATAGATGGGCTTAGAGCTGAAAGAGAGTCAAGCAATTGGACAGACAAGGAAATGGGTAAAGGTCAGTCTGGGGGAATGAATAGCTGCTAATGGGCTCTGCTAATAGCTGCTGACAAAGGATTGTATTCGCTGTTTACAATATGGCCACTGCTATATCAGGGAAACGAAGCACAGACTGGGTGACTGCTTTGTGGAACTCCTATGTTCCGCCCTCAAAAAAGACCCTGAGCTTCCAGTTTCCTGCCACTTCAACACAGCACCCTGTTCCCTGACCATAATCTCTGTCTCAGGCTTGCTGCAGTGCTCCCGTGAAGCTCAGCGCAAGAATTAGAATCCCGACAGTGTGGGAAACAGGCCCCTTGGCCCAAAAGTCCACACCAAACCCCAACAAAATGTAATCCAACCAGACCTAGTCCCCTACCATATATTTACTTCTGACTCACTCACCTATTCTATTGATCGCTGTGCACTATGGGCAATTCATCATGGCCAATTCACCTCACCTGCACATCTTTGGATTGTGGGAGGAAACCTGCACAAACATGGGGACAATGTGCAAACTCCACACAGACAGTCACCCAAGGCTCGAACTGAACCCGGGGTCCCTGATACTGTGAGGTAGCAGTGCTAACCACTGAGCCACCATGCTACCCAAGCTGGAAACAACATCTCGCTTTCCACTTGGGGACTCTGTAACCTTTTGCGCTTAATATTGAGTTCAACAATGTGGGGGCTTAAGTTCCCTTATCTCATGTTCTTGTCCAAAACCCCACAGACCCAGCCTTGACATCACATGGGTTGCTAGCACACACAACCCATTGTCAGATACTAATTGTCCCCGTTAGTAGCTATCCATTCCCCCAGCCTGACCTTTATCCATTCTTTTGTCTGTCCAACTGTTTTTCTCTCTCTGGGTGTTCAGGTCCACAGATCACTGAAGGTGGCAGTGCAGGTAGATAAGGTAGTAAAAAAAGTCTTATGGCATGCTTGCCTTCATTGGAAGGGGCATTGAGTATAAAGATAGACAAGTTATGCTGAACTTTATAGAACTTTGGTTTGGCCACACTTGGAATATTGTGGACAGTTCTGGTCACCACACTACCAGAAGGACACAGATGCTTTGGAGAGGGTACAGAAAAGGTTTACCAGGGTGTTGCCTAGTATAGGAGATTTTAGCTATGAAGAAAGGTTGGATAGACTGTGTTTGTTTTCACTGGAACACAGGAGATTGAGGGGCGACCTGATAGAAGTTTATAAAATGTGAATTGAGTCAAAAATATGAGACTTTTTTCCCAGGGTGGAAGGGTAAATTTTAAGGGGACACAGGTTCAATATGCGAGGTGGGGGAGGTGATCTAAAAGAGATGTGCAAGGTAAGTGGTGAGTGCCTGGAACGTGGTGCCAGAGAAGATGATGGAAGCAGATATCGGCATTCAAGAAACACCTAGACAAATACATGAAGAGGAAGGGAACAAAGGGATATGGATTCCGTAAGTGAAGACAGTTTTTTATGGAAAAGCAAAATGTGTTGGTGCAGGCTTGGAGGGTCAAAGGGCCAGTTCCTGTGCAGCTTTGTTCTTTGTTCTTTGTTCAAATCTGCCTCATGAATCACCAGTGGGATCTCTCTCATCTGGTTCCAGCCCCATCTTAGGTTGTGCAGTTCTCAGAAAGACTCACCACACAGCAGGCATTGACCACCTTTGGAAGGCTTTTGGGCAAGTGTTGGAAATCCAGAATTGCCTCTCACTCTCAATGTCATGGCACCAGCAGTCAAGGAGCTAGGTAGCCCATAATCAGCATGGCTGACACTCCCTCGCATATTTAGTCCCATTTTCTCACAGCCTGATGGAATATCCCCCACTTGCGTGGAAGAGTGCAGCTCCAATAACACTCAAGACACTTGACACCATCACTCAAGACACTTGACACAAAGCAGCCCTCTTGTTTGGCACCGCATCCACAAGAATCCACTCCCTCCACCACTGACACTCAGGAGCCACAGTGTGCACTATCTACAAAAGGTGCTGCAGAAATTCACCAAAGATCCTTAGGCAGCACCTTCCAACCCACAACCATTTCCATTTGAAATACAAGAGCAGCAGATATATGGGAATACTACCACCTGCACCTTCCCCTTCAATTACTCACCATCTTGACTGGGAAATATAGCTGATTTGTAGCACCCAGTGCAGCAGACCTCTGTCATAGACAGTAGCAATTTCATCATTTTCTGTGTCCTTCTCCTCCTTGAAAGACTGCTCCCATTCCTACAGTTCCTCGGTATCCAGCCCATCACTTTGTTGATTGTGCAGGGCACAGCATACCGTAGCATATCTGCCTGGATGATACTGGAAGTGATCCCTCGAGAATAAGCCAAGCAGCAGAACCAGATCTTCGGAAGCCCTATTGTCTGCTCCATCATAGACCTGGTTGAAGTTGGGTTAATGTTAAAACTGCTCTCCACATCAGTCAGGACTTGTCCAATGGTATCATGAGGGGATAGCCCTTGCCTCTAATAACGTGCCTTATATGGGTCCTGCACCCTCAAACACAGCAGATACGTGAGAGTGCTCCAGGATGCAGGAATCGTAGCAGCTGCCCGTGTAGAAAGCGGTAATGGTGATCACAGCTGAGTGAATGTTATTCAAATGGAACCTTCCCATTAATTCTGCAGTGTCATGATGTAGCCCTCTCAGTGCCATATGTGTACAGTCCCTGCAGCTGAGGGACAAATAAAAACACTGCAGATGCTGGAATCCTGCTAATGCCTGAAGTAAGGTTATACCCAAAACGTTGATCTCTCCAACTCCTGTTGCTGCCTGGCCTGCTGTGTTCTTCCAGTCTCCTGTCTGCAGCTGAGGGAAGCCAGCTGTGTTGCTAACTCCACCACCCACTGTGCAGCACTCACCCAGTCATGGAGAAATAGAGTGAACAGGTGGGATGTTGTACCAATGATATCAGTCACTGTACTGTTGCAAGGAGTTTCCCACATATCCAGGCCTGTCCTCGCCCAGAGCTCAGACCAAGTTAGAAAAGCAACTCCTAGACATGATTGACCACAGCTTGACCACTATGTGTGCTGCTTCCCAACTCATGGTATATGACTCCCCTATCTGCTGCCACTGACCCCAAAGGATGAACAACTGCCCACTTCCACTCTGCTCTGGGACAGACCCTCGACCATGAGTATCCCAAACGGAACTTGATGAGCTCCTGGACTGTGTCCATGACTGACTGGACACCCGATTGACAGAGTCAGCTCAGCGGAGTAGCCCCAAACCAGTTCTAGCATGTCCATCTGGTTGAATAAGTGGGCAGTGGGCAGCCAGCTTGTATTAGGTTGATGTCGCAGTGTACTATGCAGCAAGATGTTCCCCAGCTCAGGCAGATCCCTAGTGACAAACCTGACAAGCTGTCTATCTGTGTGTCAGCACAAACAAAACACCTGAAAATGGCAAATAATGACAGCCTTTGGCTCCAGCTGAAATGCCAACACACGAAGGCACAGCAAGGCAATGCAAGACATAGACAGTGCGAGTATGCGCTGACAGCAAGTGAGCACCCCTCCAATGCAGCCTGCTCTAATCCTTGAGCAAACCGCTTGACTCTGTATGCAAAGGGTCTTTGAAGCAGCCTTTAATGTAAATGGTCAATACATTCTGTGCTTTGTGAGTGCCTGCCCGTATAATGGAGAGATGCCATGATGATCATGATGGCTTGGCAGATGCCAGATGCCAATGTTGTTGGATGAGAGGTGCATGCAACTGCTGGGTGGTGCCCTGGGCTGTAGTTGCACATGGAGGTCCTTTGGATCAATTCTTGGTGTTGAACCTGCTTGGTGAGTATGGTAATGTTGAAAACCACCTGATAATGAGTCAAGCTGGGCCATTAACAAGGTGTTTATCAAGCATTAATCCCTATTAATTAGCAACTCACTGCTGCCTAATGAGAAACCTGCTGATCCAATGATTAAAAGCATAAAATATCGAGCAAGTTGCCCCAGATGTTAAGATGGGCCTTGTCAGAAGTTGTATCTGATTCTGCTGCGCATCTTGCTATCATCT
The DNA here is from genome assembly GCF_047496795.1 of Chiloscyllium punctatum. Classification (NCBI taxonomy): domain Eukaryota; kingdom Metazoa; phylum Chordata; class Chondrichthyes; order Orectolobiformes; family Hemiscylliidae; genus Chiloscyllium; species Chiloscyllium punctatum. The sequence goes on along the minus strand of NC_092740.1, from coordinate 23,355,615 downwards.
ACATCACACAGACCTCTATAAAAGTTTGCCTTTAGGGCAAAGAGGTTAGTCTGAAGATTTATCACTGCTCACGGGCTCAACATCAGTTGAACAGCCACATTCAGTTCTGATGGTACACGTTAGGAAAGCTGCTAAATTCACAGAGAAGATGAGGTGGTGGCTTATTGGAATTAAATAAGAAGAAAATAGTCTTGAGTTGTGTGGAGAAACCACAAGAACTGCAATTGTTTTTCTGAAAACAGAAATGATTAAAGGGAGAGTTAATTGAGGACTTCAAAATTATGATGATTTTTCATAGAATCGAGTAGAGGACAAACACTTTCAGTCGGCAAGGAGGTCAGTAACCACAGGAAACAGATTTTAGATTTTGGGCAAAAGAACTTCTCTGGAAATGTGAAATGAGGGCTTCATTGACCAATATTTGGCATGGTCATCAAGGCAAAATTAACTGTTTTATTTCTCCAAACATAGGATACAATTTGGATTGAAAGATCATTCTGTTCTTGGGATGAAAGGGTTAGGAAATTTGTGTTAGGGATAGGACAAGTGAACAGCAGAGGACATTTTGGTAATGGGATTTGCTGAGAAGCTCCATCTAGGAGTCACTGAGGAGTTTATTGAGTGAAGGTTGCCCTATGTGCAGGCCTGGTTCTGAATTTAGGTGACACAGGCGTTCAAAATTCAGCATCATGAAATTGCCATGAGCTCTCAGTGAAACACAAGGAGATTTAGAGGGTTTGACTACAAGCCATAACTCCCATCATGCTTTGCTACAACTAAAATGCATATGCTCTTGCTAGGCACTGAAATTAAAATAGAATTCTATTTCAGAATTAAACTTTGGATGAGAGCCATATTGTCAAGTCAGTGCAGTTAGATACAAGAGGAGCACAGGAGTCGACTCAGCATGTGAGTGATATGGTGGCATAATGGTTAGTGCTGCTGTCTGACAGTGCCAAGGACATGGGTTCAATCCCAACCTTGGGCAACTGCCTGGGTAGGATGCTCTTTGGAGGGTTGGTGCAGACTCGATGGACTGAATAATCTCAATCTGCACTGTAGGGTATTCTGTGATTATGATCAAATCCCTTAGAAGGGGAGAAACAGCAGGAGTTGTGGAATCACATTTGAACATGAATTAGAGTCTTCACAAGAGACGAAGAATAAAATTAAATAACTCCAAAGATGAAAATAACAGCCTTCTGTTATTTGAAATTACATTGCTTTAAGAATTAAAAGCTGTACCTAGCCTTCAGCAAATAAAGTGTTCCTGTCTTTAGGACAGAAGCATCTCTGAGCAGATGCTGTATCATCTGTTGGGGGATATCAAATGGAGAAGAGACTTGTTGTTGCATTCCTCAGCACATGAGATGGCATCTGGACCTTACACCGCTAACCCAAAACCCCCAGCGGATACAAAGTGGAGCCAACAGCTGGATTATCCGAAGGGACAGTGCCAACAAAGGCACTACAACTGTATTCCCCTATACCAAGGTAGTGAGCTTCCATTCCCATCTGGGCCTTCATTCTAAACAGAGTGCAACATGTTTACTTATGAATGCATGACAAACAAGGTTATGGCTAACCTGAATGTAACCAAGGAACTGTTGGATCGGGAATTATGTTTATCATTGTTTTCTTGATGTTAGGAAAACACAGTTGTATATCCTAACAGAAGGGGGAGGGGGTTTGAACTTGATAGCTATAGACATGCGATTTGCTCTAGAAGATAAGTTTAACATAGCCACAAACGTCTCTCTAGATTAGGGAGCTGCTCATTCCTCAGGTGGGTTCAGCTGCAACAAAAAATCTCAGGAGTCACTCTATTAGGGGAAGAAATATTCAAACCTTTACTCCAGTGATCACTTTCTGCACAAACACATTATAGATCACAGATGTGCTCTGAGTTGCACATCAGCTTTATATCCCTCGCTATCCATGACACACAAATATTAATTTTATCACATATGGCTGTAAGGCATAAGGAATAAAAGTGGAAGTCAGGCAGTTCATTCACCTTGAGCTCAATCAATCCTCTGATCTCTGATCTCAAAAATATTATTTCATTCTCATTCAGAAAGCACAATGAAACAGTTCCTTCAGTTATCAGTCAGTTGTCGACATCATAGAAAGAGGGACATGCAGCTCATTATCACCAGGCTGTGCCCTTGAAAGAGCTATATTATTCCCCTTGCCTCAGGAATGCAAGAGCTTATACTCAAAACTTCGATTCTCCTGCTCCTCGGATGCTGCCTGACCAGCTGTGTTTTTCAAGCACCACACTTTTCGACTAACAATCTTGACAGGTTTCCAGTGCACACAGCACAAGTAAATACAAAACTGATAGTTTTTATTGCAAAAATTTGTTTCACACTATGACAGCTTGAATGTCATGGTAAAATGCTTCACCTGCATAGCCAGGCTATATTCCAAATAAAGCAAAAACAAAAAAAGGTCCAATCAGACAAAATAAAATACTCTGGGTAATTCCTCCTCATCACCTCAAACAATAAAAGCTTTTTCAGATGACCAAATATTTCCTGCAAAAATGTTTTACTTCTATATCATGCAATCACCGCCCCAATTCAAAACCAATTTAATTCCCTCTTGAATGCTTTTCTAGAGAAACAATAAATCATTTTCTTTGAAATAATTTGCATCACACTGAGCTCTAGGTCAAGAAAAATTGAGATGTTTGTATTTTCAAAGTACATTCTGAATTTAAGCATCAAGGTGGACTGGGGATAGAGCATACGTGAAATGAAAGGGAGATTTTTCAGCCCCACATTTGTAAGGAATGTCAACATACTGTGTGTTTCTTTAAGCCCTGATTTAATAAACAACAGGGAATGTGAACTAAACCAGAATCAGATTGTGCAAGGTTACTTAGTTACACTAGCATTCCTTCATGATGTCTGTTCCACTGGCTGAACACTAATATCTACTTAGAGTGACTTGGAGCTGACTGAAGTGTGCTATATCTTCCTTACTTCAAATTGCTCTCTGCTCAGGCAAAAAAAAGGATTATATTCCTGAAAAATACCAATGTCTTCAATCATATATCGATACTTGCACATTTTATTTCTTTGTGCAATCAGTTAATTGCGGTAGATTATAACCTCAGTATGCAAATAATTAGTGCATTTTTATAACATAATTTTGACCATTGTTTTAATGACACCATTAACTTGTTTATTTTCAATTGAAAATAAGGAGGCAATCTAATTATAAACTTGATTCGATTTGATTCATTATTGAATTTAATTTATTGTCACATGTACTTAAGTACAGTGAAAAGATTTGTTTTGCATGTAGTGTAGGCAAATCATAACATACAAAGACAATAGGGTGATTGAACAGAGTGAGGAATACAGAGTTACAGCTGTAAAAAAGGTGCTCAAAAAGCAAGGTCAATATCAGATTTCAAATTTGAGAGGCCCCTCAAGAAGTCGAATAATAGCAAGGAAGAAATTGTTCTTGAATCTGTTGGTATGGGTAGTTAAGCTTGCTGGCTTTCCTACAGCAATGAAGAAAATCATTTCTGATTAACAGTTATACTGGGCTCAAAACATTATCGTTGCACCTCTCTTTCCACAGATGTTGCAAGACCTACTGAGTTTGCACTTCATGCTTTCAGATTTGTTTCAGATTTCCACCAGTAGCATTTTGATTTTATTTATTTTTAAAAATCTTCAGTTGTAAGTTATTAAGATTCTATAACTTGATTTGAATTCTCAGTTTAGACACAGGCATGTGAAAACGTTCAACAGAAATACAGATCCTGGAAACAGAGCAGATCAGGTAGCATCTGTGGGGAGAACAGACAAGTTAGTGAAAAATTATTCTAACATGCTACCTATCTTTTAAATAAGTATAGATAAATAAAAAGAGGGAGGGAAAGCACACATAGGAGGCCCCGTACTCAAAACAATCAAAGATGGACAAGAAATGCTGGCAGGGTTGGAAATGCCCAAAACCTGTGAATGAATAACAAAAGTAAAGAGTTAGAATTAACAATAAATTAATTCAATGGCAAGTAGAAGATGAATTATTTGCCAAGATTATTTTTGCTTATTCCTTCTTCGGATCACTGACTAAGCCAACACTTATTGCCCATCCATAATTGCCCAGAGGGCAGTTTTGAGTTAATCACATTTTTGTCTGGAATCTAAAGTCCATTGGATCTGGAGTCACATGCAGGTCAGAAGAGTATAATAGCATTTTCCTTCTCTGAAGGATATGACAGTAATTTTGCCGTGGCATATATAATCTTGTAATATTAGATGTCAGAATTACAGAAAATAAACAAAAACAGGTACACAATCTTTTAACAGAAACACTTGGGATCAGCTGGTTTTTGGAGTTTGGAATTTTTCAAATTTCGGACAACTCAGTGGTGAATTTTTTAAAAACAATCTTACCGAACAAGCAGACTCAGTATGAGTAACATGCCCTAAGACAGAATTGAGGCCTGCCAGTGCTGGGCCACGACCAACACCACTCCCCACTCCCCCACACACACACAACATCACATCTAAGTGAAATGCATCGAGTGGGTGCCTATTTGGGTTAACCGTTTGCACGCCAAACAACCTTGTTAACGAGATAAAAACTTCACAAAAAAAGACCTTCAGATTTTGGAGCTTTTCAGATTTTGGGATTCCGAATAAAGGGTTGTCTATCTGTAATATGAGATACAGGGACTGCATCAATAGATAGACCTCTACTGCAACACTGAGAATATTGCACTACACATTGACTGTAAAACAGTTGGAGAAGCTCTGCAGGTCTGGAAGCATCTGTGGACAGAGAAACAAAGATAACATTTCAAGTCCTGTATGACTTCATCTCAACTGGTGACATAAACCATTATATATCAGAGAAGCAGACTGAAAACCCTTGTGTTGCTACAGGAAGCGTGTTTATGCTGCTGGATTTACAATAGGCAGAGTAAAGATGTAAAGTTTTTTTTCAGTTCAGAAGAAATTAGGATGATAATATTTTTCATTTCATTCAGAATATGGGGATGGCACAGTGGCTCAGTGGTTAGTACTGCTGCCTCACAGCGCCAGTGACCCGAGTTCAATTCCCACCTCGGGCAACTGCCTGTGTGGAGTTTTCACATTCTCCCCGTGTCTGTGTGGGTTTCCTCCAGGTGCTCCAGTTACCTCCCATAGTTCAAAGATGTGCAGGTCAGGTGAATTGGCCATGCTAAATTGTCCATAGTGATAGGTGTAGGGGAATGGGTCTGGGTGGGTTGCTCTTCGGAGGATCTGTGTGGACTTGTTGGGCCTATTACTACACTGTAGGGAATCTCATCTAATCTAACCAGGTTTTTAAAGTTTTATTTCAGAAGACACTAGTTTTGCAATTTGAAGCAAGAGTGATTAGCTCAGCAGAAGAGTTTAATTTTGACATTTTGAAACCATGAGAGTTTGGTTAGATGTATGCAGCTTGGTGGAATTGCAAAAGTTTGGACTCACAGTATTGTGGCATATTTGAAGGTTACAGTCAATCTGCAGAATCTGAACTCAGACTCTCCTCCTCCTTCATAATACAGTAACTTCAATAAGTCAGCAAACAGAAAAACTCCACAAAACCCTCCTGGCTTTCAAATATTATGCAAAAATATCTTGCCTCTTTCTAATTCGGCGATTGGGAAAATAATGCAAAAATGTCTCCTTGCTGGGAAATTTGCTATGTGCAATTTTGGTCCTGATTTCTTGTATTATCACGTTGACAATTCCTTATTACCTATGAGCAAAGTGCTGTGAGATATCCTAAAGTTGTGAAGGGGGCTTGTCAGTAGCAGCAGCAAGTACTCGCTAATGAGTATGATTGTCCACCGAGGAAATTCTGTGTCACCGTGGCGTTATGTACATGCAAATCTTCCTTGCTTCTCTAAAGATGCTACAAGTGGCGATTTATAATTTTCAGACAATCAACCCTTACTTCTCCAGCAGCAAATTTTCTACCTGTCTTTCTGGAAACTGTATCAATAAATGACAACAAAATAACGCAATTACATTTTAAAGAACAAGCTCAAAGAGGCTGCAATCACTTTGAACATTGAAAATATGTAATCTGTGAACATTTATATGTGCTCTTTGAGAGTCATTAATCATAACATAAGAATAAGCTATTTCATAAAATATTTCTTTGCCATCGCTTGATCGTCAATTTATGTTAACTAATTATGGGCTTGTTATATTGCATATAAGAATTATGTAGTATGGGACACAATTATTAATAATGTTTGACCCATTAAATGAGATTGTTCAAAACTCAAGTGTGATTTAAATTTATTTCATTATTTACAAGGGTCCCTATGTGCTATTAAGTCAACTTGTTAAACCAACCAATTCTTCAATTAAACACAAGTATGGAAAGCTAGGCTGGTCATGCTGTAGTACCAGGACACAAATAATTTCACATTAGGTGTATTTATTTCAACTGCTCCTGCAACAAACATTTAGTGTTTTGCTTTAAGTGTTTGTTGTGCACTAACTGACTTGCTTTTAGTTGCCTCTTGTGATAACACATTCTATTGTTTAAATGACTATCTGTTTTTATTTAAGCTAGCAGTAACATGAATTTTTCTTCACAACTCCAGCACCCAGTGTTGTTCGACACTTCACTAATCAGTGGAAATAAGTACATGCTCTTTCAAATATTCTGGCAGTACCGCAAAAAGTAGAAAGTAAGTTTTTAAACACAGGATTTCCATGTTGCTGGCAACTGCAGCATTTGTTACTCGTCCCTTGGAGAGGATGATGGCAATCCTCCTTCTTGACCTGTTGCAGTTCATGTTGTTAGCTACAACCATGGTGCTATTCTTGGGGAATAATCCAGGACATTAACACAGTCACAGTAGGCAGTAGAAGGAATTTGCAGACAGTGCTGTACCTATGCATATGCTTGTCCTTCTAGCTGGTAAAAATCAAGTGTTTCAAAGATGCTGTTGAAGGAGGTTCGGATGGTACACACTGTGTATTAGTAGTGGAGGGAATGAATAAAATACCACAGAACCATAGAGTGAAATCTCTACCCCCTCAACTGTCCAGTGCCCTGAACCATGGCAAGCTGCCTGCCTCTCCCTCTGCTCTAAAAAGCAAAGCACACCACAGAGGCTGACAACTTCCAAATAAGCACAAAGTTAATAAGCTAAGACAGTAGGATGAATTCTGAGAAGGTACATATGGGTCCAGGGCTTGCAGCTGGTTGGATGTTGAGTTGGTCAATCAACAAAGGACCAATGTTAACCAGGATTAAAAACAGGAAAATCAATCAGGTCTGATTAATTTTGGCAGGTGCAATATGATTTTTGAAGTTTTGGGATTGGATGCTATATTTTACTTTCCTTTGTTTTATATCCAGTTCAAGAATTTTGAATGTTTTGGGAAAAGAATCTTAGTCTGTATTTCTGGAAGTCTCCTGAATCTGTTGGTATTCACCAGGGACTTCATAATAAGTCATACAGTTGTGTGCCTGTGATTATCTAAGGATTGCATGAAGGCTTGGTATCTATAATTTGAAATAGTTTAATTGAAGTGGATTCTTTAACTTTTCTTTTAATTTATCACTTAAGTGTCTCTGTCTGGATATAGAACATAGAACATAGAACATAGAAGAATACAGCGCAGTACAGGCCCTTCAGCCCTCGATGTTGCGCCAATCAAAGCCCACCTAACCTACACTAACCCACTATCCTCCATATACCTATCCAATGCCCGCTTAAATACCCATAAAGAGGGAGAGTCCACTACTGCTACTGGCAGGGCATTCCATGAACTTACGACTCGCTGAGTGAAGAACCTACCCCTAACATCAGTCCTATATCTACCCCCCCTTAATTTAAAGCTATGCCCCCTTGTAATAGCTGACTCCATACGTGGAAAAAGGTTCTCACTGTCCACCCGATCTAACCCCCTAATCATCTTGTACACCTCTATCAAATCACCCCTAAACCTTCTTTTCTCCAATGAAAACAACCCCAAGTGCCTCAGCCTTTCCTCATAGGATTTTCCTACCATACCAGGCAACATCCTGGTAAACTTCCTCTGCACCCGTTCCAGTGCCTCCACATCCTTCCTATATGATCAAAGATATGGTTTCAATCACAGATATTAATTAGATTACCTTTTTTTACCTTTGTCCTGTTAAAGTTATACTATCAATAATAAGTAATTACTACATTTCCTATCACCTGATGAAGGAGTGTCGCTCCAAAAGCTAGTGTGCTTCCAATTCAACCTGTTGGACTATAACCTGGTGTTGTGTGATTTTTAACTTTGTACAACCCAGTCCAACACCAGCATCTCCAAATCATGCATTTCATATAGTTAGTATCAATAATAAATAGTTAATAATGGTACTAATAATAAATTGCTAATTTTTGATTAATTTATAAACTTGGTGTCTAAGATCTATTATTTATATCGTCTTGTTAGGAACAACTGGGAAATTTTGGGGTTTGTTGACTATTTTAATTTCACAGCATTGCGAATTCCGTGTTCGTAAGGCTGATTTGGTTTGACTTGCTATCTCTCTGTTTGCAATACAATGAACACATACAAAGGCAGACTTGGGATTTTTTGAGGGATAATGAATCAGATTTTGTAAGGGATTCAGGAATAACATTTCACTTAGATGATATATTTGTTTCAGCTCCAAGTAGGCAAACACATAGTGACAGGCTGAAGACAGCATTTCAAAGTTTGGAAAAATGATGGATTTTAGCTGAATGCAGTCAAACGTGATACATTTTCAAAATTCTGTGGCATGTTTGAGTTGGACTACAGGATATGGGAATCATGAAGGGAGGGTGAGGAGAGGTCAAAGCTAATCAGCAATGGCCTACTTAAGAAGTGATGCTGAGTCAAATATTAGATAGTCAATGATGGGGAATTAATGGGAAAATTATTTACCCAATGTATGTTGAGAAAATGGTCCTCATTACTTCATGGAATAGTGGAGGTAAATAATAAGCATTCATTTATGAGGAGGCTAGAGAAACATGAGGCAATGTAAAATAGGCAATTATACTGATAAGGTTTAATGACTGGGATGAGAGCAGGCTTGTACCACCAGCACATACCTGAGGGCAGAATGGTCTGTTTCTAAGCTGTACATTACATGCAATATATTGTAACATGCAATGGCCTTCAGGACACATAGAAAAGCATCCACCTGCGAGATTGCTTTTTGCAATTAACAATTTGGACAGCGTTAGCATAGATGTTCCTTCTGTGCTGAGAATTAAAATGAGTCTGTGACAATGCAATTACCTTTGACTGTTAGATTTATTTTCCTCCAGCACCAGTCTAACATATGGCATATTGGTGGAAAATATGTATGGAAGCTGTTTGATGGGTATAGACAGTACCACCTTTACCTCTAAGATAGCAAACTAATTCTGGTACAACTTATTTATGATACGCCACTTTAATTCCACCCCAACAAACACCCATGTTGGAGACATAGAGTTAGTGGGCATCAAATAAGTCTGTGAACTCCCTAAGGCAAATTGAACTTAACCTTTCTCCTTTAGTTTTCATAATTAAATGCGAACACCAAAAGTCCCTCCTTTGAAGTGGATGGATTCTATTTCTGGAATAGACACACCCTAGTGAGAGGAGTTTAGTTTAGCTCTGTTGCTGGATGGCTGATTTGTGATTTGTTGAATGCTATCAACAAATGCTTCAATTTCTACTCGGACTGAAGTTAACTTGAAGGATTCTCATCCTCAACCTCTCTCCTTGCCTGAGGTGTCGGGACTTTCAGGTTAAATCACCACCAGTCATTTCTCTTTAATGAAAGGGCAGCTTTATAGTCCTCTGGAACTGTGCAAACCTTTTTTTACCATATATACTTGAGTAATAGTCAATTTTTCTTTGATGTTTTAAAATTAAATTTATAGTGTTGACAATTGCATGAATAGTACTTTTGAGTGGCTGAAATTCATACTTGTCAAAATTCATGCTGTATCATTAGCAGAAGCCTAATTGATCTCTAAAGAAATAAAGGAAAAAATTACAATAAATTGCAGTAAATATGAAACCTTAGAGCGGAGTGTGATAGCCAGTAGACAAACTCCTACATATTGATCTGTTATCTATGAAGAACTAGGGTCAATTTTTACATGAGGTATATGGAAAATTCCAGATTTTTTGACCAAAAATAGGGGGTCGACTTTTACGTGAGATTGACTATTACTCGAGTATATACGGTATAACTAGAGTTCCATCATTAAATATAACTAGATGTCTCTTAACTCTTATAATTCAACTGAGTTCCTGATTCAACCACAGGAATCTCCTGAGTAAACTCAAACAGTTCATACAATGTTAAAGATCTTCCTCATGCTGGTCTCAACAAAACCTGTTAATGTTGTGAAGTTCCAGAGTTTGATCAAATTCCTCCATTTGATCTGACAGCATGCGGTTTCTAAGCAGAACCTCCAGCTTATAACCTTGACTAACAGCTGAATGGAAGGCTTATTCAGACTACCCAGCACTCATATCTGAGTTCTATTTTTCAAAGTGCAGTGAGGAAATGAGAAGCACCCCAAGTACCAGCTGATGAGGAATGCAACATAATCCATCAGGTGGTAGATTCAGCTGAGTATTATAATAAATGTATACAAGTGGCTCATGAAATTTAAATGACCAAAAAAGACCAAAATATTAAAACATTTTTATTTGTTAGGATCTGGCTAAATTTTGAGAGAAAGTGAGGACCGCGGATGCTGGAGATCAGAGTCGAAAAGTGTGGTGTTGGAAAAGCACAGCAGGTCAGGCAGCGTCCGAGAAGCAGGAGAGTCGACATGTTTGACATTAGCCTTTCATCAGGAATGTCTGATGGTAGAAATGTCTGATGGTCTGACTCTCTAGCATGTGCAGCCCTCATTTTCACTCAAAATTTAACCTCATCCAGCTAATAAGATAGTTTCTGGTCTTTTAGGTCATTGAAATTTCATGACCAACTTGTAGAAATTTGTTATAATTCTCAGATGGAACTACCATTCCTGATGAAGGGCTTATGCTTGCAATGTCAACCCTCCAGCTCCTCGGATGCTACCTGACCTGCTGTGCTTTTCCAGCTCCAAACTTTTCAACTCTGATTAAATTTTGCCAAGCATGTTAGGTAGTGGGAAAATCCCAACTAGCATTAAACTTGTGCCTTTAATTCTTTATCCTTGGCCAATATCTCTGTCTCAGGCTTGCTGCAGTGTTCTAGCAGAGCTCAGCATAAACTGGAAAAATAATACCTCATTTTCTGCTTGGGGACCCTGCAGCCTTTTGGACTCAATATGGAATTCAATAACGTTAGAGCTTGTACTCTCCTGTCTCCTCAGCCTTCCCCAACCCCACCTCCAACATGCACCAGGCCTTGTAATCACATAGAGTCATAATTAGAGTGGTGCTGGAAAAGCACAGCAGGTCAGGCAGTATCCAAGGAGCAAGACAATCAACCTTTTGGGCAAAAGCTCTTCATCCTCATTCTTGATGAAGGGCTTTTACCCAAAATGTCGATTTTCCTGCTCCTTGGACCCTGCCTGACCTGCTGTCCTTTTCCAGCACCACTCTAATCCAGACTCTAATCTCCAGCATCTGCAGTATCCACTTTTGCCTTGTAATCACATAGTTATATATAACCCATTGTTAACCACTAACATTCTGCATTATTAGCTATTCACCCTCTTAGCCAGATCATTATGCACTCCTTTGTCTTTCCAATTGTTTTTTTCTCTATTTGGGCTGTATCTCCACCTATTGTTTACTCCCTATCCCCTCCCCTCACCCTATCATCTGCATAAAACCAACATTTCCCTAGCTACCTTCAGTTCTGAGGAAGGGTCACCAGACCAGAAACATTAACTCTGAATTCTCTTCATAGATGCTTCCAGACCAGCTGAGCATTTCCAGTAATTTCTGTTTTGTTTCTTTAATTCTGATACCAGCTTGTGAAGAGCCATGTAGCAGGATCTTAAGAGATTGTATAGGACTCTCTCAAATACCCAGAATGGGAATCAGAGTTTTAAAAAATAATTATTGATGTTTCAAAAAAAAATTCAAAAGTAGTACCTTTGGTAAAAATACTGTGAAAATCGAAGTGGAAGAGATAGTTTTTTTTTAATGAGATATAGATTATACAAAGAAATACAATTAAATCAGGATTCAGATTTTATTTTGTAAACATTCAAACATCAAATAAATAAAGCAACTTATATCTTCAACTGATCATCCATGATCCCAAGGAGTATCGGAAACATACCATCCCTCTTTGAGGACCATAAAGAGAGCTTATTATCAGCAATATTCCTGATGATAAGGATAAGGAATTCTGATGTTACTGTTTGCCATAAGGGATGCTCCTAATGAGTCCACAGCTTTTGAACTGATTTATAGCCATGAGGTGAGAGAATGCCTTAAAGTAACTAAAGAAAAATTTGTAAAGCTAAGCTTATACTTCTGACGTCAAAAGTCCAGGAAACATTAATGAAAGCATGTGAGCTGGCTCATAAGCATTTGGAGATTGCTCAGTAATCGGATGGGAAAGTTATGATATAGTGGTAATGTCACTGGACTAATAATCTAGAACCCAAAACAACGTGTCAGGACGTGAGTTCATATTCCACCAAGGCAGGCGGTGAAATTTTAATTCAATAATATTGAGAATAGAGAGAGAGAGACATAGGAGTGAGATGAGAACTATAGATTGTTCAAGAAGGTAACTGTTTCTGGAAAGAGTCAACTTAGGGAAGATATGGAATAAAGGGTTACTTGCTGCTCAATTAATAATAGTTACTGCACATGTACCTAAGGATCTATGTCATGATGATCAAAGATCAACTGGGATCTGACTGAGTAGAATTCCAGAGAAGTCCTTTCCTGCATATCACAACATTTGTTAATATTCACTCACATGGGTGTGGATTACTTTGGATCTACAGCCCAGACATGATCCTATTACAAGGTGGCCCCTTGTTAAAATGCACTCAGTGTCTGCTCAAGGGACTCGGCATTGAGTAGAGGGGTCCAATGGAGGGCTAGGCACCCCATTACCCCTTCCCCTGTAAGCTGAAAGCCCTCAGACCATTGCTTATCTCTGCATGGCACCATTGATCATCCTAGATTATGGTGGGGGCAGTCATCTCAAAGCTGGAGTGACAACTCTCTCTGGGACAAAGCCCTTAAGTAAGCATCAATTTCCTTTTAATTTACAAGCGTTAGTGGGGAGGGGGTGTCAGATTAACAAAGGTAACCTGGAAGTTGAATTCATATCCTGTCTTTCAGACATAGTTCAGGCTTCAGTTGGCAGCAGGACAGGGAGGCATTGAAATACAGTTACAGACCCAGAATATCACAGCTTTGTAAACCCTGTTTTGCATCACAACAATAACAAGTAAATGACTAATGTTTCTGACAATACACTCCATCAAAGTGCTGATGCTGCAATGAAGACCACTACTTTCAAAAGATTTGTTTAATATATTGTCACTTGTATCTAGGTACAGTGAAAAATGGATAATGTCACCATCTTCCTGCACCATATTGGATTACAGAATAAATTACTGAATAAATTGTACATATGGTAAACTACTGAATAAGTTAATATTAAATTGATATTACTAACATTGAAACAGCTTCAAAGTGAGTGTTTCCATCTCCGTAGACTTCATCCTCTCTGTTCCCCCAGCCACCACCATCCAACATTGTCCCTGGGATCCCGGAAGCGTGCTCCTTTCCTTCACTTCTGCATCCACTGACTCCGAGCAGGAGATGGTCACACTGTGTGGGCCACCCACCTCCTCCGACTCTGGACATCAACTGACGGACCTTGGCTCCCAATCAGCCAATGGGGTGCTGGCCCGCCTGCAGATGCCACCACCCAAGATGGAGCAGGGACGGGGATACATGGGGCCCCCGGCTGCCCGCAGAAGGACATCAGGAGGAGGCCTCAGGGCAACCAAAACAAAAAGAAAATATTATTGAGCTGGGAAGACAATGATGAAGCTAGGTGGATGTGACAGAACCCACCACATGTTCCTGAGTTTCTGTTTTGCCACTGTTTACCTTTTATTTACTATCTATGCTATTTAACTCCATGATTTGCCTGTATTGCTCGCAAGACAAAGCTTTTTACTGTGCTTTGGTGCATGTGACAATAAATTTAATTCAATTCAATGAGCGGCTGAGCCCATTCTGCCTTCAATGCCCACACCCGTTAGCCACTATCAGCAATCTCCTGTTTTTATTCTGCTTGTTTTGATTCTCATCTTTCTCATTATTACCGTCATTTCATTTCAGCAGAAGGGCGTGAGAGGATCTAATCGAATTGTATTCGATTCCAACAGCGCTGGAGGGATTCGATTCAGGGTGGATGTTTACCCTGCTCAGGAGTCTAGAGCCAGTGACTCAGTCTCAGGATACAGGACAGATCGTTTCGGACTGAGGTGGGGGAAAGGGCTCTTCACTCCAAGTGTAGTGAGTCTGTGCAACTGCCCACCACAGAATGTTGTGGAGGTCAAGTCAATGAAGTTGTTCAGGAAAGAGATAGGTGACTGTACAGATCTTAAAGGCATCAAGGGATGTAGGGAGAAAGTGGAAAAAAACATCGAGATAGAGAATGAGATCGCAGAGCCATGATCGTATTGAATGGTGTGGCAGGCTTAAAGGACCAAATACCCTACTTATGTTCCAAGTTGCAATGTTTTTATGTTTCTATGTTGATATCCATAACCTGTTTACCCTTAATTTTAACTATAACACAGACAAGCCATTAGCATTTGAGGCTGTTGAGGGTTTCAAAACAATTTGGCTCACCCTAAGAAATAGAAACAAGAGTAGGCCATTCTGCTCCTGAGACGTGTCCCACCATTCAATAGTAGAAAGGGCTAAACTGGCTGATACAACATTCCTCACATCCACTTTCCTGTGTTTTCCTGTAATCCTTCACGCTCCTACTGATCAGGAATCTATCTATCTTAGCATTAAACATACATGAGGGCTATACCCTCATAGCACGCTATGCCAAGTAATTCCCAAAACGTATGACACTCTGAGAGAAGGAATTCCTCTTTAACTCATTCTTAAAGTGCCCTTTTTCCTGACACTGTGCCCTCTAGTCTGAGATTCCCCCATGAGCGAGACTATCAAACAGGACTGCTTGCATGCCAAACAGTATATGCAGCAATTGATAGATAGCGTTAAGTGATCCCCTAACCAGTGGAAGAGATTTAAGTGCTGCAGTCCTGTCACATCCAGTTGTGAATTAAGCAACTCACTGGAGAAGGAAGCCCCACAAGTAGCCCTGCACTCAATGGTGGAATAGCCCGATACATCAATGTAAAAAATAAGGCCCACGCTTTCGCAGCAATCTTCACCCAGAAGTACTGAATGGATGATTCATCTCGGCCCCTTTCAGTGATCCCCAGCATCACAGCCAATTCAATTCACTCCACATAATACCAAGAAGTGGTTGGAGGCATTGGATACTGCAAAGGCTCTGGCCTCTGGGCTATGACAATACTCCAGCCATAGTACTGAAGGCTGGTGTTCCAGAACTTGCTGCTCCCCTAGCCAAGCTCTTCCTATACTGTTACAACACTGACATCTATCAGACAATACGGAAAATTGCCCAGGTATGACGTGTACATAAAAAGCAGAACAAATCAAACCCAGCCAATTATTGCCCCATCGGTCTACTCTCGGTCATCAGTTAAGTGATGGAAGGTGTCATCAACAGTGCAATCAAACAGCACCAGCTTAGCAATAACCTGCTCAGTGATTCCCTGCTTGGATTCCATCAGGGCCACTCAGCTCCTGACGACAATAGAACTTGGTTCAAACATGACGAAAGAGTTGAATTCCAGAGGTGAGGTGAGAGTGACAGCCCTTGATATCGAGACCCCATTTGACTGAGTGTGGCATCAAGGAGACCTATCAAATCTGGAATCAATGGGTATCAGGAGCTAAACTCTCCATTGGTTGGGGTCATGCCTGGCACATAGGAAGATGGTTGTATTTGTTGGAGGTCAGTCATCTCAGCTCCAGGACATGTATGCAGGAGTTTCTCATGGTAGTGTCCAAGGCCCAACCATCTTCAGCTGCTTCATCAATAACTTTCTCTCCCTCATAAGGTCAGAACTATTGGCCTTGGATATTCAATAGCATTACCATCATAGATATTATCACCACCACGAAACAATCCTTGGGGTTACCACTGACTAGAAATGCAACTGGACTGGCCACATAAATACTGTAGCTACAAGGCCAGGAGTACTGTAGTGAGTGACTCACCTCCTAACTATCCAAAACCTCTTGACCATATAAGGCACAAGTCCTGAGTGTGATGGAATACTCCCAAATTGCCTGGATGGGTGCTATTCCAACAACACTCAAGACGCTTGACACCATTCAGGACAAAGCAGCCCTCTTGATTGGCACCACATCCACAAGCATCCACTCCCACCACCAACACTCAGTAGCAGCAGTGTATGCTATGTACAAATTGCACTTCAAAAATTCACCAGAGATCCTTCGACACCATCTTCAAACACATGACCCATACTAGAAGGACAAGGGCAGAGGATACATCAGAATACCACCACCTGAAAGTTTCCCTCCAAGCCACTCAGCATCCTGATTTGGAAATATATCTCTTTTCCTTCACTGTCGCTGGGTCAAAATCCTGGGATTCCTTCAGTAAGGGCATCGAGGGTCTACCCACAGCATGTGGTCTGCAGTAGTTCAAGAAGGTAGCGCATCACCATCAAGGGCAACTAGGGATGGACAATAAATGCTGGCCAGGCAGTAATGCCCACACTCCACAAGTGAAGTTAAAAATATCCTCTTAGCATTTATCCTGTTCCTCAGATGCTGCCTGACCTGCTGTGCTTTTTCAGCGCCGCACTCTCGGCTCTGATCTCCAGCATCTGCAGTCCTCACTTTCGCCATTTACCCTGTCAAGCACGATATGTTTCAATGAGATCATCTTTCATTCTTCTAAACACCCAATCTATTTAGCCTTTGCTCACACGACAATCCCTCCCTACCAGAGACCATCCTCATGAACCTTCTCTGAAATGTTTCAGAAGAAATTGACCCCAGGTTTAGGAATACAGATCTTCCATTATTTTTGTAATAATTGCTGCTAACAATTTGGTTCTGATTTGAAATTCTAGCATATTTCCCTCGTCGGTGGTTTCAGATTGACAGAGGTAAGTTTGGAATTTTTATCTCTCCAAGTATTTTTACTGATTGCGGCACAGTTATGGCAAAGCTAGTCAATCTGGATTCAGAATACTTACCTTTGCTACTCACATGAGCAGGATTAACCATTGCCAGTAGTTTATCCAGTTTAATTCTCTCCCTCCCAGAGAGAGAGAGAGAGTGCTGCTGCTCAGATCTAATCAGCTGTTGTTGCAATTTGACAACAGGAACTTGTTTGAGGCTGAGGCACGACAACACTGCTGTTTTTAGATACAGCTTGATCCTCAGTCTCGCCAATTTTCTCTCCGCCTGAGAGCTTTGATGCTTTGCCAATCTCGATGCCAGTTGCCTTCTGTTAAACCAGCTGGCGAATGTTGGCAGGCCCTTCAGCCCTGGGGGAGCATCACAGCCAAGTCTAGTCCTATTTACACATGAAATGCAGCCAAAATCAAGTCAAATCAGTTTAGAAACATAGAAACATAGAAACTAGGTGCAGGAGTAAGACATTTGGCCCTTCGAGCCTGCATTACCATTTAATATGATCATGGCTGATCATGAAATCTCAGTATCCCATTCTCACTTTCTCTCCACATCCCTTGATTCGTTCAAAATTAAAAATCACACAATACCAGGTTATAGTCCAACAGGTTTAATTGGAAGCACACTAGCTTTCGGAGCAGTGCTCCGAAAGCTACTGTGCTTCCAATTAAACCTGTTGGACTATAACCTGGTGTTGTGTGATTTTTAACTTTGTACACCTCAGTCCAACACCGGTTCTAATATCAACCTCGACAGAAATCCATTGATCACCGATTGCCATTTTGAAAACTACCCTTTTATCCCCACTCTCTGTCTTGTGTCAGTCAGCAAATCCTCTGATCATGCCAGTACATTGCTCCTAACACCACAAGCTTGATTCGTTCAGCTGCAAGAGCCATGTGCAGCTCCCTCCTGAATATATCTAATGAACTGGCCCCAATAGCTTCCTGTGGCAGAGAATTCCACAGCTTCACAACTCTCCGAATGAAGAAATGTTTCCTCATCTCAGTCCTGAATGGTATTCTTAGACTGTGCCACCCAATTCTGGACTTACCCAACATCGGAACATTATTCTCACATCTGCTCTGTGCAGTCTCACCAGGATTTTATATGTTCCTATGAGATTCCCCCCTCATTCTTTGAAATTCCAGCCAGTAGAAGTCCAGTCAATCCATTTTTATTTCATATGACAGTCCTGCCATCCCAGGAATCAGTCTGGTAAACCTTTGCTGGTCTCCCTCACTAGCAAGAGTGCCTTTCTTCAGACTATGAGACTAAAACTGCACACAATCCTCAAGGTGTGGCCTCACCAAGGCCCTGTATAACCGCAGTAAGACATCCTTACTCCGATACGCAAATCCTCTTACTATGAAGGCCAGAATGCCATTAGCTTTCCTCACTGCCTGCTGTGCCTGTGTACCAACCCTCAGTAACTGTTCTACCATGAGACTCAGGTCTCGTTGCACCTTACCTTTTCCTGAACTGCCACCATTCAGGTAATAATCTGCTTTCTAGTTTTTGAGACCAAAGTGGATAACTTCATACCTATCCATTCTATATTGCATTTTCCATGCATTTGCCCACTCAGCCAGCCTGTCCATGCCACCCTGCAGCCTCTTAGCATCCTCCTCACTACCACCCAGTTTTGTGCTGACTGCAAACTTGGAGACCCAGCGTTCAATTCCTTCATCCAAATCATTAACGTGTATTGTGAACTGTTGGGGTCTCAGCATTGAACCCTGCAGCTCCTTATTCATTACTGCCTGCCACCCCTGAAAAGGGCCCATGTCAATACATTACTTCCAATGCCATAAGCTTTAATTTTTCTTATTAATCTCTTGTATGGAATCTTGTCAAAAGCCTTTTGAAAATCTAGATACACAACATCTATTGATTCACCCTTGTCCACTCCACTGGTCACATCCTCAAAAACTCCCAAAAGACTTTTCAAGCACGATTGTCCTTTAGTGAATCCAGGCTGACTTGGACTGATCCTGTCACTGCTTTTCAACTGCCCAGTTATTCCATCCTTACTGATTGACTCCAGCATTTTCCTCACCAATGACATCAGTTTAACCAGACTATAATTCCCTGTTTTCTCTCTCCCTCCTTTTTTTTTAAAGAGTGGAGTTACATTAGCTACCCTCCAGTCTATTGGAACTTTTCCAGAGTATACAGAAAATTACTACCAATGGCTTGCATTTTCTTACCCCTCTTCCTTTCAATCACTCCAGCCAGTGGTAGTTCTCTCACACCTGCCCGGAGGTAGCACTGAACAAGGATTGAACCTGATTAGACGCTAAGATAAAACAACAAACAGTGGATGCTGGAAATGTGAAACAAAAACAAAAAATGCTGGAGAAACTCAGCAGGTCTGGCAGCATCTGTGAACACAAAACAGGCTGAACATTTCAAGTCTAGCGTCCAGTTCTGAAGAAGAATCACAGGATTTGAAATGGTAACGCTGTTTTCTCTTCAGAGATACTGACTGATCTGCTGAGTTTTTCCAGCAATCTCTGCTTTCGATTTGATCTTATTGAAACGTATGAAAGTCATTTGATCATTTGACAGTTTGGATTGTGTTCTCTTGTGAAATGCAGGGGCAGTCAGTTTTAGAATGGGGGGGCCGTGTTCTCCCAATTGACACAGAGGTGAACAATTATTTTATTTTACTCAAAGGTTCATGACCCTCTGAAACTTCCTTCTCTCGAGAATGGTGGAGGGTTGGCTTTTGAACATTTTCAAGGCAGTGTTAGATAACTTCCTGTCTGAACAAGTGAGTCAAAGAATATGAGGGTAGGTAAGAATGGGGAGTTGAGGCCAAATTCCATAAATTTGACAAATAACAGAATAGGTTCAAGGAACTGAATGACCTTCTCATCCTTTCATTTCATTGGTCACATGGCTGACTTGATCTTTCAGCTAACCCTTTTATAAATGGACAATGTCAAGGAAGAGTGTGGCACACTGACTATCTCTGTATAGAGTAGGAATGCACAAGAGTATATTAGTCAGCACCAGTGATGACCAATGCTTTCACCCTCAAAATCATGATCTGATTTTTGACAACTTAAAGAGGGACCTTCTTCCTCAAATATTGGCAAGCATTTGCCAGCTTTATATCCCTTGTAATGTCAAGATGCAACTCAAATACATTGGATATACCTGCACACAATGTCACAATGGTGGAAATAGCAGTTGTGGGTTTTTCTCTCAACCACAAAACAAGTGTTTCAGATACTATTTTCAGCAACACATTGCTCACTTAGTAACAGGAGGTACATCTACAATCCTACTCAATCAATGCTTTCTCCCAGAGGAGCTGTAATCAAGCAAACTGCATACCCAACCTCAGGCAACACCATCACCATCATCATCATCAGTGAACCACATGTATAAGCATTTTAACGTGTTAACCATAGTGAGAGTGGAGTTTGGGTTTTGCATGTAATTGGCAATCAAGTGAAAATCCCAATCAAAATTGTGATCACATTGAGAAACCTTTTTTTCTTGAATTCTTGATCAAAGCTATTTGTTCTTCATCAAACCTCAGACAATAGGCCATAACACATCAGAACAGTATTACATTATTTGGCACACTGGCTCTGCTTCACCATTCGATCATGGCTGATATGTTTCTCAACTCCATTCTCCTGCCTTCTCCCCATAACCCTTGGTCTTGTTACTAATCAAGAACCTATCTATCTCTGTCTTAAATACAGTCAATGATTTGGCCTCCATAGCCCTCTGCAACAATGAGTTCCACAGATTAACTACCCTCTGGCTGAAGAAATTCCTCCTAATCACAATTCTAAAAGGTCATCCCTTCACTGTGAGGCTGTGACCATGAGTCCTGGTCTCTCCTACTAATGAAAACATCATCTCCACCTCCACTCTATACAGGCTTGTCAGTTTTAGTCAGATCCAACCTCATCCTTCTAATCTCCATAGAATACAGATCCAAAGTTCTCAGCCGTTCCTCTTCTGACAATCCCTTCATCCCTGGGATCATTCTTGTAAGCCTCCTCTGACCGCCTCCAGTGCCAACACATCCTTCCTTAGATACAGGGCCTAAAGCTGCTCACAATATTCCAAATGGGGTCTGACCAGATTCTTACACAGCCTCAGCATTGTATCTCTGCTGGTGTATTTTAGCCCTCTTGAAGTTAATGATAACAATGCATTTAACTTCTAACCTCCAACCGAACCTGCACATTAGTTTTAAGAGAATCCTGAATTAGGGGTCCTAAGTCCCTTGTGCTTCAGATTTCCAAATGCTCTCACCATTTAGAAAATCATCTATGCTCTTCCTACCAATGTACATAACCTCACACTTTCCCACATTGTATTTTACTTGTCACTTCTTTGCCCACACTCCTAGCCTGTCCAACTCTTTCCACAGCCACCTCTCTTCCTCAACACTACCTGTCCCTCCACCTATCTTTGGGTCATCTGCAAACCGAGCGTCAATACCCTCAGTTCCTCCGTCCAGATCATTAATGTGTAAAGTGAATAGTTGTGGTTCTAATACCAACCTCTACAGAAATCCATTGATCACCGATTGCCATTTTGAAAACTACCCTTTTATCCCCACTCTCTGTCTTGTGTCAGTCAGCAAATCCTCTGATCATGCCAGTACATTGCTCCTAATACCACAAGCTTAGGATAGTCTTAGGAGAAGGGATAACCAATTTAAAGTACCATTGAGGACAAACTACTTCTCCCAAAGGAGAATCTGTGGAATCGGCTACCCCAAAGTGTAGTGGATGCTGGGACAGTGAGTAACTTTAAGGAGGAGTTAGGTTTTTAATTGGTAATGGGTTTATTTGAAATCATAAGCTTTTGAAGCACTTGTCATTTGTCACCAGACAAAGGAGCAGCACTTCAAAAACTTGTGATTTCAAATAAACCTGTCGGACTGTAACCTGGTGTCATATGACTTCTGACTTTGTCCACGCTGGTCCAACACCGGCACCTCCATATCATCCCTAACTCTCGAAGTTCTGGAATGTTGCTATGTCTTCCATTGTGAAGATTGATGCAAATCACCTATTCAATTCCTCCGACATTTCTTTGTTCCCCATTACCACTTCTCCAGCCTCATTTGCCAGCAGTCTAATGTCCACTTTTGCTTCTCTCTTACCTTTTGGACATCTGAAAAGACTCTTGCAATCTTCTTTACATTACTAGCTAGCTTTCCCTCACATTTCATCTTCTCTGCTCTTATTGCTTTGTTAGTAATCATCTGCTGGTTTTTAAAGGTTTCCCAATCCTTTGACTTCCCACTAATCTTCACCACACTGTATGTTTTCTCTTTTACTTTTATGCCATCTCTGACTTCCCTGGCCAGCCAAGGACCCTAAAACCTTGCCAACTAGAAAATGAAACAAAAACAGAAATTGCAGGAGCAGCTCAGCATCTGTGGAAAGAAATCAGAGTCAATGCTTTGGGTCGAGTGACCCATTTCAGAACTGATGGTAGTTACGTGGATGTAGCTGGCTGGCCAACATTTGTTGCCCAGTTCCTTGTTCCCCTTAATAACGTAGTGGCGAGTTGCTTTCTTCAACCGCTGCAATCTATCTGTTGTTGGTTTACTCACAATGCCCTCAGGGAGGGAATTCCAGGATTTTGACCCAGCACCAGTGAAGAAAAGGCAATATGTTTCTAAGTAAGGGTGGTGAGTGGCTTGGAGGAAAACTTTGCAGGTGGTGGTGTTCCCACGTATCTGCTGCCCTTGTCCTTCTCGATGAAAGTGGTCATAGACTTGGAATGTGCTGTCTGAGAATTTTTGGTGAATTGCTGCAATACATCTTGGAGATAGGGCGACACAGTAGCTCACTGGTTAGTACTGCTGCCTCACAGGACCAGGAACTGGGTTTGACTCCACCCTTGGGCGACTGTGTGGAATTTGCACATTCACCCTGTGTCTGCATGGGTTTCCTCCGGCTACTCCAGCTTCCTTGCAGAGTCCAGAGATGTGCAGGTTAGATGCTTTGCACATGTTAAATTGCCCACAGTGTCCAGGGATATGTAGGCTAGGTAGAGTAGTCATGGTAAACATAGGGTTACAGGGTACTGTAGGACATGGGTTTGGATGGAATGCTCTTCAGACAGCCAGTATGGATTGATGGGCTGAAAAGCCTCACTCTGCACTGTAGGGGTTCTATGGTTCTATTTCATAAGCACTGCCGCTCCTGTGTCTGTAGTGCAGGTAGTGCAGGCAGTGGCTGCTTATGGATAGGCTGCTGATCAATTAGGCTATTTGGTCTTGGCTGGTGTAAAGCATCTTGAGTGTTGTTGGAGCTACATTCTTCCAGAAACATGGGGAGTATTCCTTCACTCTTCTGACTTACATCTTATAGATAGCAGACAGACATTAAGGAATCAGAAAATGAATTATTTTCATAGCATTCCTACCCTCTGACTTGCTCTTTACATGCACTGTGTTGATTTGGTGAATCCAGTTGAGTTTCTGGTCAATATTAACCCCCAGGATGTTGATAGTAGAGGTTTCGCTGATGGTGGACATCACTAAATGTCAGGGAGTAATGGTTAGATTGTTTCTTATCAGAGATGGTTATTGCCTGGCAGTTGTGTGGTATGAATGTTATTTACTATTTGTCAGTCCAACCCTGGATATTGTGTAAACATCGTTGCATTTGAACATAGACTGTTTCAGTATCTAAGGAATGATGAATGGTGCTGAACATTGTGCAATCATTGGCAAACTTCTGACCTTATGATGGAGGGAAGGTCATTGATGAAGCAGATGAAAATGTTGAACCTTGGACGTTACTTTGAGGAACCCCTGCAGAGATATCCTGGAGCTGAGGTGACTGACTCCCAACAACCACAAGCCAGTTATGACTCGACTTAAGGTCTTGCTACTTCTGGGATGTTACTTGTATCTCCTACAGCAAAATATCTGTTCAATTCATCTGCCCACCCGGATACCGCAGGCCCACTGGACAATTGATTGCAGTGTTTCTTGCATTACAGCAGTGGCTACACTTAAAAAGTACTTAATTAGCTATAAAGTATTTTAGAATTTCCTGTGATTGTGAAAGGCATGATGGAAATGTAAGTTGTTATATTCAGAATTCCCTGAGAACAACATTCTCAACCCGTTATGAATAGCAGATACAATCATCACAGATTTCAGTACATAATGGCCTGGTCTGTATTATCAGACTTCAACTGGCTAATGTCACATTTATACAAAATATCATTCTTGTACATGGCAATAAAACAATCATTGAGTGTTGTGTGGGTGTTTTAACCATGTTCAATGAAAAAGAGTTTATTGCACAAAATTCTGTTCTTATTCCTGAAAGCTAAGTTTGAATAAAGTTATATACTCAATGCTCAGTAACAGCAGAAAATATCTTATGAATTATTGGCAAAGATGAAAATTGTGCTGCCAATTTGGGTAAACAGTCCATGTCTGAAATTGTGATTTGATGAATTGGAAATAAGCCAGGAAATATGACTTAGATTAAGTAGAATATGCTGATGTCTTGGTAAATATTTATGTGATTGCTTTCCAGGAAGATGCTCATGAAGAATTGTTACTCAAAGGATAAATTGTCTTTTCTCCTGAGAATGCTTACATATGCAAAGCAATTTTGCAATATTCACTGTGATTGTTTTCACAAAAATGTCACATTTAGCTATTCAGCTACCTTTTAGGAAATTGTATTAATACTGAAGACATTTTTTACTGCAATTTAATGGCTGAAATTTGGGAATGGGAAAGGTGCTTATGGATTATGCAGGAAGTTTGTGAAGGTTTGTAGCTCAGGTTGAGGTTTAGGGTGTAGGTTTGCTCGCTGAGCTGTAGGTTTGACATCCAGACGTTTCATTACCTGGCTAGGTAACATCATCAGTGGCGACCTCCAAGTGAAGCTTGGAGGTTCGCTTGGAGGTCACTACTGATGATGTTACCTAGACAGGTAATGAAACGTCTGGATATCAAACCTACAGTTCAGCGAGCAAACCTACACCCCATTATGCAGGAAGCTAGTGATGGGAAAATGACTCACATTTATTTTGATAGGTAAACAAGCAGAAAACTCATCCATTATCGCAAGGAACCATATAAATATTGAAAATATTTGCACGCAATGAAAATATCATTGCCTAGTGGCCTCCCCAATTGAAAAAGAAAACTGGTAACAGTCTTCTTCCTGCAAAAAACAAAGTCTTCTTTACTTTCTAAACACTACCGTCTGCCAATCTCCTCCATCTAAACAAAAAGCAAAATGCTGTGAATGCAAGGGAACTGAAATAAATGAGATTCTTAGATTAGATTACATTACAGTGTGGAAACAGGCCCTTCGGCCCAACAAGTCCACACCGACCCGCTGAAGCGCAACC
The DNA here is from genome assembly GCF_047496795.1 of Chiloscyllium punctatum. Classification (NCBI taxonomy): domain Eukaryota; kingdom Metazoa; phylum Chordata; class Chondrichthyes; order Orectolobiformes; family Hemiscylliidae; genus Chiloscyllium; species Chiloscyllium punctatum. The sequence goes on along the minus strand of NC_092740.1, from coordinate 23,329,984 downwards.
CACCCATAACCCTACATTTACCCCTTACCTAACACTACGGGCAATTTAGCATGGCCAATTCACCTGAACTGCACATCTTTGGGCTGTGGGAGGAAAACCAGAGCACCTGCAGGAAACCCACGCAGACACGGGGAGAACACATAAACTCCACACAGTCAGTCACTTGAGGCGGGAATTGAACCCAGGTCTCAGGCGCTATGAGGCAGCAGTGCTAACCACTGTGCCACCGTGCTGGCCACTAAAGACCCAATTTCAAAGTAGAGGTCACAGTGGATGCAAAACTTTAACCACAGATTCAGTCAGACCTGCAAGGTTTTTCCAGTTCTTTTATTCTCAGCCCTCAATTGACTTAAATATGACACAGCTGAATCACAGGAGTGGTTTTCTCTCCATTCTTTGATGGGATGTGATTATTACTGGCAAGACCAGCAATCCCTAATAGCCTTTGAGCTGAGTGCTTGTTTTCAGGAGGCACTTGAGGATCAACCACATTTCTGTGGGTGTCCACTCATATTTCAGCCAGTCAGGGGGAGTAGATTTTCTCCCTTAAACAGCATGCGGGAACCAGATGGATTGTTATGACAATCTAGTACTGAGACAAGCTTTCAAGTCCAGATATTGTTGAATTCAAATTCCAGCTGCCTGAGTGAGATTTGAACGCATGTACCCAAAACATCAACATCAGTGTCTGAATTGCAATTCCAATGACATTACCATTATGTTACTGTCTCTGAGTACAGCATTGTTTTTGGAGGAATTTCTTTTCCTTTCTGTGTTCAACCTTGATAACCTGACACTCTGGAGGACAGTACCTGAGGTAGAAAGTGAGCAAACCTAAGCTGCTTGTTCCAAAAGCCAAATTATTGTAGACACTGTTCATGAAAGGAACACAGCATAGTACGAGTCCTCGGGGCAGGGGTAGTTCAGAGGTTATCTTGAAAAACCACAAGATTATAAGACATAGAAGCAAAAGTAGACCATTCAGCCCGTTGAATCTGCTCCTACATTCAGTAAGATTGTAGCTGATTTGATAATCCATAACCCCACTTTCTTTCTCTTTTGCCCACAACTCTTGGTCTCTTTTCTGAATAACACTCTATGTCAGCCTTAAACATACTTAAGGCATCAGCTTCAATAGCCCTCTGTGGTAAAGAATTCACTGTTTCACTACCCTCAGAGAAAAGAAATTTCTCTTCACCTCTGTCTTAAATGTGTAACCTGTGTTTCTATGATTATGCCCTGTGGTCCAAGGCTCTCCACGATGGGAAACAATGTTTCTGCAGCTACATTGTTAAGTCTCCTAAGAATCCTGCATGTTTCAATAACATTGTCTTTCATTATTCTATATTCCAATGTGTACAGGCCGAATCTACTCAATCCCTCCATACCTGATATCACCGAGTAAACCTACACTGAACTGCATCAAATGCCAGTGTAATTTGCTTGAGATAAGAGGCCTTTAACTGTTCACAGTATTCCAACTGTGGTCTGACTAGTGCCTTGTATCATTTTAGCATCAATGAAGCAGCCAATAGCACCAGCATTGAGTCTATGATCATCCAAAACCAACTCCATTGGATTGGCCATGTGCTCGGGATGCCTGAGTTCTAATTGCCAAACCATCTTCGCCCAGCTCAAGGAAGGCACTGGAATGAAAGGGGGTGAAGAAAATATTTCAAAGACCCCCATAGAGAATTCCCTCAAGAAATGCAATATGCATGTCAACACACGGGAGACCCTTGTTCAGAAGGAACTGATTTGGAAGAAGCTGCTGTATGAAGGGGCACAGTTCTTTGAGAATGCAGGCCAGCAGGAGGAAGTATAGAAAAGGAGCTGGAGGAAGGAATGCCTGCGATTTCAAGGCCAAGGATCAATTTCACCACCTGGAAATGCCTGCCAAATGTGGCTCTAGGACCAGCCCCGTCAGTCACAGAAACCATGAACAGAGACAAAGAATTTCCTAGGTGGACAATCACATTCATTAGTGAGTGATTGGCAATGATGACATTAGCTTGAGTAAAACCTTCTAACTTTTACATTCCACTCCCATTGAAATAAAGGCCAACATTTCCTTTGCCTTCCTGATTGCCTGCTGAACTTGCAAGTTGGCTTTTTGTGATGATATGGATGAGAGGGGAGAGGACATTGCTCCGTCAGAATCATTCACCCTGTACTCCTTCATCCTGCAGCTTTGGAGGAGATTTATTTTGCACAGGAACCAGTGCAGGAGCAGCAACACAATGACAGAGAGCAAGGCAGAGACTGCCAGCAGTATATCTGACAGAGCTTTAGCATGTGCAGGCATACCTGAAAATGTCAGACAGACAGTGCCTGGAGATAGTTTACCTCTCCAGGACGACAGTCACAGAACTGTGTACACTAGTGCTAATTGATGTGCATCAACAGACATAGTAGGCACATTATGCTAGTTGTCAGTATTGAAGATTTTTGCAGTTTTTTAATTTTCTAGGCAGCCAATCCCTTCCAGGGACAGCTCTGGTATCTCATAAGTAACCTCCTGCATCAAGGAAGAGACAATTGTGTTGTACAAGAGTACCAGAGAAATCCTAAAATTGCAGGATGATGACAGCAGGTAGACAGGACAATTGGTCTTTTCATGTTGTAATGCATAGCACCAACGTTCCCATCAATGCACTAGTGAGCAGCAGTCTGTGGTTATTAACAGTAAGTGATTCTTTTGCCTCAATGTACAGCTCATTGATGATCATAAAAGCAAATTATGCTCAATATCCTGGCAGTAGGCACAACTCCCACGCATGTCAACATTTGTAGATGTCACACATTCATGCCAATACCACATGTCTAGGTGATATGTTGTTCCCTCTTCAAACAGGTTTGAAGGTGCCCATCAGAAAGCTTCATGATGAGGCATGAGAGGACATCAATGCCCGTCTCAGCACAATAAAGATATGATGGAGAAAATCTACATTAAGACAAAAAAACCAGGAACAGCAACAGGCTGTTCGAGCCTGCTTCACCAGTCAATATGATCATGGTTACTCCTGCATCACATTGCCATATCCCCACTTACTCCCCATACTCCTTGATGCATTAAAATCTAAAATTCATCTGTCTCTCTTTCTTCTGTCTGCTAAAGGTGCCCCTCTGCTGCCTCGATTGTCTCTGTGTCCCCTCTCCAATATAACCTGGTAAAGGTATCACAGAGAGATGTTGTGTAGTGTCCACTGATTCACATGGCCATGCTGAGGAGCTGCACTCTAGCTGTCCTATAACAGACTGTGGTCTTGTGAGTCACTGCCTCCTTGATATGCACCAGATTGTGACTCTGGGCTGGCATACAAAGGGGCCCCGCCATGATGATTGTGCCTGTGTTGGTATTGGCTGCCATGATCAGGTGTAATGCTGCCCACAGAGACAGCAGGGCTGCCATTCTGTGAGGAGAGATCTGGCGATACCCATGGGGCTGCTGTGTGTTTGAGATGGCATCGACTCAATGGGCCTTCGGGGCGTCTTCTGAACTGTACGATCCTATGAAAACATTGAATGTTTTCAGGAAGGAGTCAGATATAGTTCTAAAGGAAATGGTGGGAAAGCAGGGAACAGGGTACTGAGTTGGATGATCAGCCATTGAATGATGGAGCTGCCTGGAAGGGTGAAATGGACTACCCTGTTCCTCTTTTCTATGTATCTGACTATTTCTAATAAATTGACTCAGGTCCTACTACCAAATGATAGACCTTTAAGAAACATATGGGAAACAAACAGAATTTTACATAACCTGATCTCTTGGCTCCCTTCAGTTGTCTTAAACATACTAGACACAGACTGGTGGATGTTTTAATAGAAACACTTGTACAATGAAAGGGGAGTGGCCAGTTCTCCCAGCTCAGCTTTTTCTCTGGTTTGGTTTGGGTTCAGAGCTGCTCGGCAGTCAGTTTCGAGGCTGCTGGATAGAAGAAGGTGTTCCATGCTGGATCTTTCTGCCATCTCTCTCTCTCTCTCTCTCTCGTGTAAGACCGTGTGTTTGATTTGACCTTTTTTTCTGCTAAGGGATGTTTATGGGAAGTGTAGCAGGAATTTGAAACAGCATCATTAAGTTGAGATAATCTGTTGGTTTTTCGAATAAGTTTAATTATTCTATATTCTGTTCTGCTTTGTATGTGTTTCATCTGGTAAGTTTGCAAATGACTTCTGTGCATCACTTCTGGAATGTCCACTTAATACCTGCTTGAAACAACTAGCAAAGTTAGGGTCCAGGCTAATTTCTTGAAATGTTTTGAGGGGGTTTGGGCTGGTCTATAACATGCACAGAAAGTGTTCATCCAGGCTGCTTTGTCACCACCTTCAAACTTCACAAGTTCCACCACCTGGAAGGATAGGGGGACACCAATAGATGTTTGCTCCCCTTCAAGCCATTCATTATCCTGACTTAGAAATATATCACCATTCCTTCACTGGTACTGGGTCCAAATTCTAGATCTTCTTCCTTAACAGCACGGCACATATGCCTACTCACTATGCACTGCAGCAGTTCAAGAAGGTGGTTCCGAATCACCTTTACAAGAGCAATGTCAATATTTTAAGAGTAGGTTTTTGGAACTTTCTTCTAGAAGTGGCAGCGGATGCTGAATCAGCTTTTTTCTTTTAATCTGAGAATTATTTTGTTAAGTAAAGGTATTAAGGGATTTGGTCATAGCATATGAAGTTAGGCCACAGATCAATCATGATCTCATTGAATAGTTGAACAGGCCCAAGGGGGCTGAATGGCCTACTCCTGTTCCGAAATAATGATGGGGAATAAATGCTGGTCCAGCCAAAGATGCCCACATTGTATGAAGGAAGATATTAGAAGAAAGGGTTGCGGGGGGGGGGGGGGGCAGGGGAGGGGGGAGGAATATGAACCAAATCACTGAAGTGTTAGCTTATTGATATCACCATTGAGCCATCATCTGCTCCAGGAAATTGGACCTTTCACAGCATCGTAGAATAGTTATACTGAGGATTGAGGCTATTCAGCCCAATGTATGCATACTCTCTCTCTGCAAGACAGCACACCAGTCACTTCTCTGTAGCCTTGCAATACTTTCTGTTCAGGTATTTATCTAATTTTCATTTGAAAGCTACAAGTGTGTCTACTTCCAGACCACACCCTCAGACTGTGCGTTCCAGATCATAATGTTCTAACTGAGGCTGGAGGAGTGTACTGTTACTCTAATTCCTCTACTCTCTGAGGCACACCATTAAATAAAAACAGAAGCAGAAAGGGCTGGAGAAACTCATTTGGTCTGGAAGCATGTGTGGAAAGAGGAATAGAGTTAACGTTTCAAACCCATCATGGCTAGTCTTCAAGCTGTGATCACCAGTTATGTAATTTCTAGGAAGCTTTGCGAAAAAAACCTCCAAAGTTCATAGTGAACATTCAATGACCTCTTTTAAAGAAGCCATTCCAGGCAAATCCACGAAACATAAAGTTAGTTCCGTTTTTGTGAACACTTCAAAACATAACATCTCTGAGCACTATTGAATATAAAGTATTTTCAAATGAGTAATGAGTCACTATGTAAAACAAAAAAGTTCTTCTTCAATATTGCAATTTCATCCTTTATACCAGGCGCCTTTGGTTTTTGCCACATCCCCCAGGAGGAAGTGTCTGTACTTTCTAATCTATCCAGATGCCTCATGCTTTTAAACACCTCCAAGTAGTCTTGTTTTCCTGATAGAGAACAAGCCCCCAGCTTCTCCAGTCTAACATAACCTCAGAACTCCCCAAAGCATGTTACAGCCATCAAAGTACTTCTTGAAGTGTAGTTACTGTTGTTAAGCAGGAGAAGTGACAGCCTGTGAAGAGAAAAAGCTTTATGATGATTTATCTTTATGTGTAATCTGTCCTTGCTTCTCTGCTTAAGCCAGAAATCAACAAAAATCAATTAAGTAAAAAAATATACTGGATTGTCCTTCACCTTAATGGAATTTTTACAGATCATTGCAAAAGATATGACATCGTCTCCACCCCTATCCTCAACCGCAATTGTTGTTGTAAACTAAGATTCTGAGAGATAACTACATTCATCATAGTCAAGGGAATCGTGCACTTGTAGAGATGAAATGTAAAAGCCAACTGGTAATGTCACTGGACCAGATCCAGCTGGCCGAGACGCTGGAGATAATACTCTGTGGGCAAAGCCCAACAAGGCACTTTGTTTTCCAAGATGGCGGCGAGTAGGTGGACTGATCTGGGGCTTGTCTGATTCCATCAGTTTTCTTTCTCTTTCTCTTTCTCTTTTTACTTCCTTTCTCTGCAGCTGTTTTTTCTTTTTTTTTGCTTCATTTTCCTTTCTTTTAAGTCTGGAGAGTGATGGGTGAGGAAAGAGGCCTCTGGCGGTGATGGCAACACCAGAACGAGCCAGACACACCTCCACCCCAGCCGGTGGTCTCCCAGCAAGCAAGGAGGAACTCCCCAGGCTTACTATCTGACTGGGACATGCAGGCTAGGCCGAAGCTCCATGTCCATGGTTAGGTCCGGGAGCCTGAAGGAGGGGGTGCAGCGGTCTCGGCACAGTGTGATGCTCTCCTGGTATAACAGTCTTGTTCTGGATGGGAGGTCATGTCCAGGCATGGAGTTCTCATCCCCATATGAAGATATTCTTCATCTTTAGCCTCCAGGTATTCCAGCTGCCAATTAGGTGGTCTTGTCCAGAAGTGGCGGTCTTGGAGCAGCATGGTGGTCTTTTTCTGGTGAAGGCTTTCTGCCCAGTTTTCCAGCTGCCCATCAGGTGGTCTCATCCAGGAGTTAAAAATCACACAACACCAGGTTATAGTCCAATAGGTTTATCTGGAAGCACTAGCTTTCGAAGCGCTGATTCTTCATCATGTGGTTGTGGACCTGATCAAGAAGCAGCACTTCAAAAGCTAGTGCTTCCAAATAAACCTGTTGGACTATAACCTGGTGTTGTGTGATTTTTAACTTTATCCACCCCAGTCCAACACCGGCTCCTCCAAGCTATGTCAATCAGGAGTGGCGGTCTTGACGTAGCATGGTGGTCTGTTTCTGGTGAAGGCTTCCTTCCTAGTATTCCCACAGCCCAGTATGGTGATCTTGTCCTAAATGGCTGCTGCACCTTCAGGGTATTCCATCGTTCTTTAATCAGCTTTCCCCAAGCCCACTGCACCATGATGAACTTTGTCTTCTTTTGACATACTTTCTTATTATTTTGTATAACTTGTGTCATTGATGTGGGCACCATGTGGAGTGAGTTATAAAACCTTTCACAGTATTTTTCATGTAAAAGTACATGTGCAATAAATTTCTGTTCTATTCTATTCTAGTTATTGAGATGTACAGTATAGAAGCAGACTCTTCAGTCCAACTCATCCATGCCAACTAGGTATCCCAACCTAATCCAGTCCCATTTGCCTGCACTTGGCCAATATCCCTCTCATGCCTTTCAATTCATGTACCTCCAGATGCCTTTTAAATGCTGCAGTTGTACCAGTCCACCACTTCCTCAGGCAGCTCATTCCATACACACACCACCCTCTGCATGAAAACGTTGCCCCTTAGGTCCCTTTTAAATTTTTCCCCTCTCACCCTAAACCTATGCTCTCTAGTTCTGGATTCTCCCATCCCAGGGAAAATACCTTGTTGGTTTATCCTATCCATGCCCCTCCTGATTTTATAAGCCTTTACACAGTCACATCTTCGCCTCCAACTCTCCAGGGAAAACAGCCCTAGGCTATTCAGCATTTCCTTCTAGCTCAAATCCTCCAACTCTGGCAACATCTTTGTAAATCTTTTCTGAACCCTTTATATTCCAAAAGTGGCATAACCAATGTCCTGTATAGACCTCCCAACTCTTATACTCAATGCTTTGACCAATAAAGGAAAGCATACTAAATGCCTCTTCACTCTCCAATCTACCTGACACTCCACTTTCAAGAAACTATGAACCTGCACTCCAAAGTCTCTTTGTTCAGCAACACTCCCCAGGACCTTACCATTGGTCCTTTTAAAATGCATCATCTCACATTTATCCAGATTAAACTCCATCCGTCACTCCTCGGCCCATTGGCCTATTCTATTCTATTCGAGATTGTTCGACCTTGTGGCATTTAACTTCAATTGAAAGTTAGTCTCAGGAATGATAACCTTGAGGTATTATCAATTGTTGTAACAATCCATTTGTTTCACTAAAGTCTTTTAGGGAAGGAAATATCCATTTGTTAGCTGGTCTGTATATTTCTAAAAATTAATTCATTCTTTAGATGTAGGTATCGCTGACTGGGTCAGCATTTCTAACTGGAGTTACATGGAGGCCAAATCAGGTACAGATGGCAGACTTTCCTTCCCGGAAGAATATGAGCGAAACAACTTTTTTTTCCCACAACAATCAACAGTGGTTGCCATGAGGCAAGCTTTTTATTCTTGATTTTTATTGAGTTTTTGTTTCCCCATCTCCCTTGGCAGGATTTAAACCCACATGTTCGGAACATTGGTCTGAGCTTCGAGATTGCCACTCCAGTGACATTACCACCAGACCACTGCCTTCCCCACCTTGGACTCCAGATCCACGACAATGTGAGGGGCTTTCACCTTGCTTTTGAAATGGCCTAGCAATCAGAAAAGGGAAACAACTGTCAATGACATCCAATTTCCATGAAAGGACGATGATAAAGAAAAGCCATACAATCTGTAACTGGGTGATGGGACTGGAGGAAGATTCCATTGCAGCCTGACCTTGACATTGTTAGGTCCATTTCTTTTCACTTTGTGATCTATTCCTCAGCATCACGTTCATCTGGGTACGCAAGTGAACTTCAGAGCAGGGAGAGCAAAATTGCCATGAAAATAGATTGACAATGAAATTTAAAAGACATTAAATAATTCTCCAAGTTACAAACTGTGTTCAATGTTGTTTTTAAGATTGTTCATGGATAATGCAAGGCAACTACAATGTCATTTTTAATTAGTGAACCAACCCTTGGGCAAGCTTGGGATCTGTCTAATGCTCCAGCTGAAATTCTGTTGCGTTATTCATCAAAGATTTCCTGTACAATAGCTGAATAATTTCCATTCATTATCATTTTACTCAATTGGACACTTTGGGAACTATGTTGTTTAGCATAGGCATCTAAAGAAAAAAAATCAATATTTTTACATGGAACATTATTGTGCAAATGTACTAAGCACATTACTTTCAATTGCTTTGTCAATATTGTTGCTAAACTTTAGTCCCACTGTTTTCCTCACCTGAAAGCAGTGATATTTCAAATTGTAGGAGTATATTTTTTCTTAAACTGATTTAAAATGTCAGTGCTTATCATACATTTTAATATTCCATCTCCAAATTATTCAGTATATACTTTATAGGCGCTAAACATTCATTACTTTCTGAAGAAATGAATTAGTTTCTGAAGAAGGCAGAGAGTTGGGATAAAAGGTTCTTTTTCGGAATGGCAGCCGGTGACAAGTGGTGTCCCGCAGGGTTCAGTGTTGGGGCCGCAGCTGTTCACATTATATATTAATGATCTGGATGAAGGGACTGGGGGCTTTCTAGCAAAGTTTGCCGATGATACAAAGTTAGGTGGACAGGCAGGTAGGACTGAGGAAGTGGAGAGGCTGCAGAAGGATCTAGACAGTTTGGAAGAGTGGTCCAGGAAATGGCTGATGGAATTCAATGTGAGCAAATGCGAGGTCTTGCACTTTGGTAAAAAGAATACAAGCATGGACTACTTTCCAAACGGTGGGAAAATTCGTAAAGCCAAAGTACAGAGGGATCTGGGAGTGCTAGTTGAGGATTCTCTAAAGGTAAAAATGCAGGTTGAGTCCGTGATTAAGAAAGCGAATGCAATGTTGTCAATTATCTCAAGAGGGTTGGAATATAAAAGCACAGTTGTGCTACTGAGACTTTATAAAGCTCTGGTTAGGCCCCATTTGGAGTACTGTGTCCAGTTTTGGTCTCCACACCTCAGGAAGGACATACTGGCACTGGAGCGTGTCCAGCGGAGATTCATATGGATGATCCCTGGAATGGTAGGTCCAACATATGAGGAACGGCTGAGGATCTGGGATTGTATTCATTGGAGTTTAGAAGATTAAGCGGAGATCTAATACAAACTTACAAGATAGTACATGGCTTGGAGAGGGTGGACGCTAGGAAATTGTTTCCTTTAGGCGAGAAGACTAGGACCCGTGGACACAGCCTTAGAATTAGAGGGGGTAAATTCAGGACAGAAATGCGGAGACATTTCTTCAGCCAGAGAGTGGTGGGCCTGTGGAATTCATTGCCGCAGAGTGAAGTGGAGGCTGGGACACTAAATGTCTTCAAGGCAGAAATTGATAAATTCTTGATTTCACGAGGAATTAAGGGCTACAGGGAGAATGCGGGTAAGTGGAGTTGAAATGCCCATCAGCCATGATTGAATGGCGGAGTGGACTCGATGGGCCAAATGGCCTTTCTTCCGCTCCTATGTCTTATGGTCTTATGATCTTAAGACATGGAAACAATAGATAATAGACAATAGACAATAGGTGCAGGAGTAGGCCATTCCGCCCTTCGAGCCAGCACCATCATTCACTATGATCATGGCTGATCATCCTTAATCAGTATCCTGTTCCTGCCTTATCTCCATAACCCTTGATTCCATTATCCTTGAGAGCTCTATCCAACTCTTTCTTAAGTGAATCCAGAGACTGGGCTTCTGCTATCTAGGGCACAGCATTCCACATATTTCCTGCCTCCAGAGTGTCTAATCCTTTAATAATCTTATATGTCTCAATCAGATCCCCTCTCAGTCTTCTAGACTCAACGGTATACAAGCCCAGTCGCTCCAGTCTTTCAGCGTAAGGTAGTCCTGCCATTCCAGGAATTGACCTCATGAACCTACGCTGCACTCCCTCAATAGCCAGAATGTCTTTCCTCAAATTTGGAGACCAGACCTGCACACAATACTCCAGATGTGGTCTCACCAGGGCGATGTACAACTGCAAAAGAACCTCTTTGCTTCTATACTCAATCCCTCTTGTTATGAAGGCCAACATGCTATTAGTCTTCTTCACTACCTGCTGTACCTGCATGCTTACCTTCATTGACTGGTGTACAAGAACACCCAGATCTCTTTGTACTGCCCCTTTACCTAAATTGATTCCATTTAGATAGTAATCTTCCTTCCTGGTCTTGCCACCAAAGTGGATAACCATACATTTATCCACATTAAACTGCATCTGCCATGCATCTGACCACTCACCTAACCTGTCCAGGTCACCCTATAATCTCCTAGCATCCTCCTCACATTTCACCCTGCCAACTAGCTTAGTATCATTTGCAAATTTGCTAATGTTATTAATAATACCATCTTCTATATCATTAACATATATTGTAAAAAGCTGCCGTCCCAGTACTGATCCCTGCGGTACCCTACTGGTCACTGTCTGCCATTCCAAAATGGAGCCGTTTATCACTACTTTTTGTTTCCTCTCAGCCAATCAACTTTCAATCCAAGTTAGTACTTTGCCTCCAATACCACGTGCCCTAATTTTGCTCACTAACCTCCTATGTGGGACTTTATCAAAAGCTTTCTGAAAGTCCAGGTACACTACATCTACTGGATCTCCCTCATCCATCTTCAGAGTTGCATCCTCAAAAAATTCCAGAAGATTAGTCAAGCATGATTTCCCCTTCATAAATCCATGCTGACTCTGACCTATCCTGTTACTGCTATCTAGATGTGTCGTAATTTCATCCTTTATAATAGACTCTAGCATCTTTACCATCACTGAAGTCAGACTAACTGGTCTAAAATTTCCTGCTTTCTCTCTCCCACCTTTCTTAAAAAGTGGTACAACATTAGCCACCCTCCAATCCACAGGAACTTATTCCAAATCTATCAAACTCTGGAAAATAATCACTAACGCATCCATGATTTCTCGAGCCACCTCCTTCAGTACCCTGGGATGTAGACCATCAGGCCCTGAGGACTTATCAACCTTCAGAACTAACAGTCTCTCCAACACCAATTCCTGGAAAATATAAATTCCTTTAAGTTCAGGTCCTTCAGCCACTGTTACCTCAGAGAGATTGCTTGCTTCTTCCTCAGTGCATCTGAAGTACCAATTCAATTCTTCTGCCATTTCTTTGTTCCCCGTAATATATTCCCCTGTTTCTGTCTTCAAGGGCCCAATTTTAGTCTTAATCATTTTTTTCCCTTTCACATACCTAAAAAAGCTTTTACGATCCTCCTTTATATTTTTGGCCAGTTTACCTTCGTACCTCAGTTTTTCTCTGTGTATTTCCTTCTTAGTAATCCTCTGTTGTTCTTTAAAAGTTTCCCAGTTCTCAGTTTTCCCACTTATCTTTGCTATGTTATACTTTTTTTCTTTTAACTTTATGTGTTTCTTAATTCTCTCATCAGCCACGGCCTCCCCTGCCTCCTCCTAGGATCTTTCTTCCTTTTTGGAATGAACTGATCCTGCATCTTCTGCATTATACCCAGAAATATCTGCCATTGTTCCTCCACTGTCATCCCTGCTAAAGTATTGCACCATTGAACTTTGGCCAGCTCCTCCCTCATTGCTCCATAGTTCCCTTTATTCAACAGAAATATTGTCACTTCCGATTATACCCTCTCCCTCTCAAATTGCAGATTGAAACTTATTGAATTATGGTCACTACTTCCCAATGGCTCCTTCATTTTGAGGTCCCTGATCAATTCTGGTTCATTGCACAATACCAGATCCAAAATTGCCTTCTCCCTGGTAGGCTCCAGCACCAGCTGTTCTAAGAATCCATCTTTGAGGCACTCCACAAAGTCTCTTTGTTGAGGTCCAATACCATCCTAATTCTCCCAGTCTCCCTGCATGTTGAAATCCCCCATAACAACTGTAGTAACATCTTTGCGATAGGCCAATTTCAGCTCCTGATTCAACTTACATCCAACATCCAGACTACTGTTTGGGGGGCTGTAGATAACTCCCAAGAGGGTCTTTTTACCCTTAGAATTTCTCAGCTCTATCCATACTGATTCTGCATTCCCTGATTCTAGGTCCCCCCGCGCAAGGGACTGAATATCATCCCTTGCCAACATGGCTACCCCACCCCCTCTGCCCATCAGTCTGTCCTTACATTGGGCAAAACACCCACGCAAAGCATAATCACACTGTTGCTTTCAGATACCAAGCGTACTGTTTCTGCCAGGCCTTACGACATGAACTTGCATTTATATATCACTTTTAGTGGAGTGGAACATGCCCAAAATGTGAATATTTGAATAACTCTTTGCAGGAGGCTTATTATAAGGAAACAATAGGACAGATAATCAAACATTTAGTCTGAGAGGTAAGTTTTAAGAGAAGACTTAAAGGAGGAGAGTTGGAGTTAGAAATGCATTTACAGAGGGGTTTCCACAGCTGCGGTCAATAGCAACTGAAAACACAACTGCACATGTTAGAGAATGGGAAGCTGGGGTTATACACAATGCTGGATTGTAGGGTCAGAGACCTCAGAGGGATGTATGGGTTGTAGAACGTTACAGAGATTGGGAGTGACAAGACTTTGGAGGGATTCATAGAATTTCAGAGATGAACTACCACCACACACAGTATCAGGCAGTGAATTCCAGATCTTATCCACACACTGCATAATCAGGACCTTACTCGTGTAATGTAGTCTTTAATGAATGATTTTTTTGTCACATGCATTTTACAGTGAGAGAAAACAGTAAAATGCAGCGAAACATGTTTCCACTGTTGCCATGTTCAGGAGGTTCCATTTTGAATAGTTTAAGAATAAGAAAAAAACAAAAAGGTATAGTTGAAAGACGGTCCATCAGTCCTGAACCAACTCATCATCACCCATGCCTGTGCTGTCATCCCTCCTCCATGGCAAGGCCACTGGCTAAATCAAACTCAACTAATGTTCAGCCACCGTCTTTTGCCGCTGGGCCCATTCTCCTTCACTACCACCTCACCGTCACCTGCAGTAGATTCACCAATGTCAGAGTCACATCTCTCACTGCTTCACCCATCTCATTAATGTTGCTGTGATAATAGACAATAGGTGCAGGAGTAGGCCATTCTGCCCATCGAGCCTGCACCACCATTCATTATGATCATGGCTGATCATCCTTAATCAGTCCTTCTGCCACTGCTTGGCCACTGCCAGCACCACACCCAACAAATGACAAAGTTACCAATTCTCAGGCCTTGGCCAACCTCACCAATGTCAACTCCTCTGCTGTAGCAGCTGCCGATATGAATACCGCATCCTGTGCTTGCCCTGGAATTGTAAGTGAGGGCTCACTCATGTCTGCTCTGGGCCCACTCACTGCCACCACAAGGTCCCTCTAGTCCATGCTGGGCTCATTCATTACCACCACATGGTCCCCCTAGTCAATGCTGAGCCCACTCACTGCCGCCACAGGGCCTGAGCTGGGCTCATTCATTGCCACCACAAGGTCCCTTTGGACTATGCTGGTCCCACTCATTGCCACCACGAGTCCATGCTGGGATCTCTCAATACTGCTGATGCTGTCTGAGCTCAGGACAAGAGACAATTAAAGGAAGAGAGAAGAAGACAAAACAAGAAAAGAGAAAAAAAGAAAAGTGGTCAGAGCGCACAAGCCCCATGTCAGAAGCCCTACACTGCCACCATCTTGCTGGCATTTGTTATTAATATTATTCACTATTATTATTCACGTTCACTGCACCATTCAACTGGAGGAAGTGCACTCACAATGCCTTTAAGAAGGGAATTCCAGGATTTTGTCCTTGTGACATTAAGGAAACAGTGATGCATTTACAAGCCAGTATCATGTGTTTCTTGATGGGCAAGTTGCAAATGATGGTATTACCATGCATCTATTACTCTTGGTCATCCAAGTGGTAGAGGTCACCAGTTTAAATGGTGCTGTTGGCACAGCCTTGGTGAGATGCAGTGTACCTTGCAAATGGTACACCCCACTCCCATTATACCTTGGTTGGGAAAAGATTGAATATTGTACCTATTAGATGGTGTGCCAGTCAAGTTAGCTGCTTTGTCTTGGATGGTATCGAGCATCTTACATGCTGCTGGAGCTGCACCCATCCGGGCAACTGGAGAATATTCAAGGACTCTCTTTACTTGGTTAAAAATCACACAACACCAGGTTATAGTCCAACTGGTTTAATTGGAAGCACACTAGCTTTCGGAGTGACACTCCTTCATCAGGTGATAGTCACCTGATGAAGGAGCGTCGCTCCAAAAGCTAGTGTGCTTCCAATTAAACCAGTTGGACTATAACCTGGTGTTGTGTGATTTTTAACTTTGTACACCCCAGTCCAACACTGGCATCTCCAAATTATGTCTTTACTTGAGCCTTGCAGATTGTGGACATATGTTGAGAACTCATAGGGTGGATTACTCATGACAAGTTTCACAGTGTCTGACCTGCCTGAAGTACTGACAGTATTCTTATGAGTTGTTCAAGGTAGTTCATTGTTAAATACCAGAATTTGACAGTGTGAGATTCAGTGATGGGAATGCCTTGAATTTGCTGAGAGGTGCAAGGGAGGAGCAAAGGACTTCTGGGAAGTCATATATTTGTATGGTTGCATTACTTGAAACACTACTCGGGTAGTGTCTCCCACCCATCCTCCTCCTCCTCTAACCAAAAGAAAAGGTTCTGTGCGCCAGATTGGTAAGGTAATGAGTTTATTTTATATTCCTTATTTTTCATCAGTCTCTTTGGGAATTTAGAATAGTGGGAATGGAGGTGAGCGCAGTTGAATGTTCCTCCTGCAGAATGTGGGAGGTAAGGTTCACTACTAGTGTCCCTGCTGACTACATCTGCGGGAAATGCGCCCAACTCCAGCTCCTCGAAAACCGCATCAGGGAGCTGGAGCTGGAGCTGGATGAACTTCGGATCATTCGGGAGGCAGAGGGGGTTATTGAGAGGAGTTACAGGGAGGTAGTCACTCCTCAGGTACAAGAAAAAGGCAGATGGGTTACAGTCAGGGGATGAAAAGGGAACCTGCAGGCAGTGCAGGGATCCCCTGTGGCCATTCCCCTCCAAAATAAGTATACCGTTTTGGATACTGTTGTGGGGGGGCACTTACCAGGGGAAAGCAGTGGGGCACAGGGCTCTGGCACAGAGTCTGTCCCTGCTGCTCAGAAGGGAAGGGGGGAGAGGAGCAGAGCAGTAGTCCATAGTTAGGGGGACAGATAGGAGGTTCTGTGCGGACAAGAGAGACTCACAGTTGGTGTGTTGCCTCCCAGGTGCCAGGGTTTGTGATGTCTCTGATTGTGTTTTTGGGATTCTAAAGGGGAGGGGGAGCAGCCCCAAGTCGTAGTCCACATAGGCAACAACGACATAGGTAGGGAGAGATGGGGATTCAAGACAGAAATTCAGGGAGCAAGGATGGAAGCTTAGAGCTAGGATGAACAGAGTTGTTGTCTCTGGTTTGTTACCTGTGCCATGTGCTGGTGAGGCGAGGAATAGGGAGAGAGAGGAATTGAACACGTGGCTACAGGGATGTTGCAGGAGGGAGGGTTTTGGAATCTTGGATAATTGGGGCTCTTTCTGGGGTAGGTGGGACCTCTGCAAGCAGGATGGTCTTCACCTGGACCAGAGGGGTACCAATATCCTGGGGAGGATATTCGCTAAGGCTATTGGGGTGGGTTTAAACAAATCCAGCAGGGGGATGGGAACCAAAATTGTAGTTCGAGTATAGAAAAGGCTGAGAGTAGGGAGGTCCAAAATCAGGTTTCAGGGACACAAGATGGCACCGGCAAGCAAGAAGTTGGTTTGAAGTGTGTCTACTTCAATGCCAGGAGCATCTGGAATAAGGTGGGTGAACTTGCAACATGGGTTGGTACCTGGGACTTTGATGTTGTGGCCATTTTGGAGACATGGATAGAGCAGGGACAGGAATGGTTGCTGCAGGTTCCAGGATTTAGATGTTTCAGTAAGAACAGAGAAGATGGTAAAAGAGGGGGAGGTGTGGCATTGTTGGTCAAGGGCAATATTACAGTTACAGAAAGGATGTTTGGGGACTCATCAACTGAGGTAGTATGGGCTGAGGTTAGAAACAGGAAAGGAGAGGTCACCCTGTTGGGAGTTTTCTTTCGGCTTCCGAATAGTTCCAGAGACGTAGAGGAAAGGATAGCAAAGCTGATTCTCGATAGGAGTGAGAGAGACAGGGTAGTTGTCATGGGGGACTTCAACTTTCCAAATATTGACTGGGAACACTATAGTACGAGTACTATAGATGGGTCAGTTTTTGTCCAGTGTGTGCAGGAGAGCTTCCTGATACAGTATGTAGACAGGCCAACAAGGGGCGAAACCACATTAGATTTGGTACTGGGTAATGAGCCTGGCCAGGTGTTAGACTTGGAAGTCGGTGAGCACTTTGGTGATAGCGATCACAATTCTGTTATGTTTACTTTAGTGATAGAAAGGGAAAGGTGTTTATCACTGGGCATGAGTTACAGCTGGGGGAATGGCAATTACAATGAGATTAGGCAAGATTTAGGAAGCATAGGATGGGGAAGGAAACTGCAGGGGATAGGCACATTAGAAATGTGGAGCTTATTCAAGGAAAAGCTCCTGTGTGTCCTAGATAAGTATGTACCTGTCACGCAGGGAGGAAGTTGTAGAGCACACAGGAGCTGTGGTTTATGAAGGAAGTGGAATCTCTGGTCAAGAGGAAGAAGAAGGCTTATGTTAGGATGAGATGTAAAGGCTCAGTGAGGGTGCTTGTGGTTACAAGGTAGACAGGAAAGACCAAAAGAGAGAGCTCAGAAGAGCCAGGAGGAGACATGAGAAGTTGTTGGCGGATAGGATCAGGGTAAACCCTAAGGCTTTCTTAGGTATTTAAGGAACATAAGAGTGATGAGAGTAAGATTAGAGCCAATCAAGGATAGTAGTGGGAAGTTGTGTGTGGAGTCAGAGGAAATAGGAGAAGCACTTAATGAATATTTTTCAGCAGTATTCACTCTAGAAAACGACAATGTTGTCGAGGAGATTACTGAGTTACAGGCTACTAGACTAGGTGTGATTGAGGTTCTCAAGGAGGAGGTATTAGAAATCCTGCAGAGTGTGAAAATAGATAAGTCCCCTGGGCCGGATGGGATTTATCCAAGGATCCTCTGGGAAGCCAGGGAGGCGATTGCCGAGCCTTTGGCATTGATCTGTATATCTCTAAATTGCCGACAGGAATAATGCCAGAAGACTGGAGGATTGCAAATGTGGTTCCCCTGTTCAAGAAGGTGAGTAGAGACAACCCTGGTAATTATAGACTAGTGAGCCTTACTTCAGTTGTTGGTAAAGTGTTGGAAAAGGTTATAAGAGATAGGATTTCTAATCATCTAGAAAATAATAATTCGATTAGGGTAGTCAGCACAGTTTTGTGAAGGGTAGGTAGTGCCTCACAAACTTGATTGAGTTCTTTGAGAAGGTGACCAAACAGTTGGATGAGAGTAAATCGGTTGATGTAGTGTATATGGATTTCAGCAAGGCGTTCGATAAGATTCCCCACAGTAGGCTATTGAACAAAATGCGGAGGAATGGGATTTTGAGAGATATAGCAGTTTGGATCAATAATTAGCTTGCTGAAAGAAGACAGAGGGTGGTGGTTGATGGGAAATGTTCATCCTGGAGTCCAGTTACCAGTGGTGTACTGCAAGGGTTGGTGTTGGGTCCACTGCTGTTCATCATTTTTATAAACGACCTGGATAAGGGCATAGAAGGGTGGGTTAGTAAATTTGCAGATGACACTAAGGTCGGTGGAGTTGTGGATAGTGACGAAGGATGTAGTAGGTTGCAGAGAGACATAGATAGGATGCAGAGCTGGGCTGAGAGGTGGCAAATGGAGTTTAATGCGGACAAGTGTGAGGTGATTCACTTTGGTCGGAGTAACCGGAATGCAAAATACTGGGCTAATGGTAAGATTCTTGGGAGTGTAGATGAGCCGAGAGATCTCGGTGTCCATGCACACAGATCCTTGTAAGTTGCCACCCAGGCTGACAGGGTTGTTAAGAAGGCTTACAGTGTTTTAGCTTTTATTAATAGAGGGATTGATTTCCGGAACCATAAGGTTATGCTGCACAAAACTCTGGTGCAGCCGTACTTGGAGTATTGTGTACAGTTCTGGTCACCGCATTATAAGAAGGATGTGGAAGCTTTGGAAAGGGTGCAGAGGAGATTGACTAGGATGTTACCTGGTATGGAGGGAAGGTCTTATGAGAAAAGGCTGAGGGACTTGAGGCTGAGAGGTGACTTAATAGAGACATATAAGATAATCAGAGCGTTAGATAGAGTGGACAGGGACAGCCTTTTTCCAAGTATGGTGACAGTGAGCACAAGGGGGCATAGCTTTAAATTGAGGGGTGATAGATATAGGACAGATGTCAGAGGTAGTTTCTTTACTCAGAGAGTAGTAAGGGTATAGAATGCTTTGCCTGCAACGGTAGTAGATTCGCCAACTTTAAGTACATGTAAGTCGTCATTGGACAAGCATACATGGAATAGTGTAGGGTTAGATGGATTTCAGATTGGTATGACAGGTCGGCGCAACATCGAGGGCCAAAGGGCCTGTACTGCACTGTAATGTTTTGTGAATGCCAAGGAGTGATAGTTAGTTTCTATCTTGTTGGAGCTGGTCATTGCCTGACATTTGCGTGTCATGTACATTATGTGGAAATGATCAGCTTAAGCCTGAATTCTCTCCAGGCCTGAATTCTTTTCCTGCATTTGGACAAAGTCTGCTTCAATACTTGAGGTCCATAAAAGGGTCTGAGCATTGTGCAAACATCAGTGAATGTCACAACCTCTGACCTTATGATGGAGTGAAAATGGAGCATCTGAAGGTGGAGCATCTGAAGATGATTGGACCTGGGATACTACCCCAAGGAATTCCTGTAGAGGTGTCCTGGAGATGGGTTGACTAACGTCCAACAATGCGGAGGTGGGTACTGCAGATGCTGAGATTAGAGTCAAGCTGCCTTCTTACCTGCCTTCTCCCCAACCCTACCCCCCTCTCATTTGTCTCTCTGCCCCGAAGGCTCCCAATCTCGTTCCTAATGTGGGGCTTTTGCCCGAACCATTGGTTTTCCTGCTCCTTGGATGCTACCTGGCCTGCTGTGTTTTTCCAGCACCACTCTAATCTTGACTTCCAACAGTAGCAGCAATCTTCCTTTGTGCTAGATATGACTCTGATAGAGAATTTTTCCCCTGATTTCCATTGATTCCAGTTTCGCTAGAGCTCTCAAGTACCACATTTGATCAAATGCTGCCTTGATATCGAGGATCATTACACTCACATACTCTCTTCTATTCAGCTCATGCTTGAACAAAACCTACAATGAAGTCAGGAGCTGTGTGCCTGCAAAATCAAATTAAACATCAGCAAACAATTGTTGCTTTTGTAAGTGCAACTTCACAGCATTTACTTGATCCCTTCTGTTAATTTGCTGTTGATGGAGAATAGACTGAGAGGACAGTAACTGACTGGGTTGGATTTGCACTGCTTTTTGCACATTGGACATACCTGGGTAATTTTCCACATTGACAGGTAAATGTTGTGCAGGTAGATTGAAACTATACTGTTATAGCTTCGATGAGAACATGGCTTATTCTGAGTCACAAGTCTTCAGTACCATTCGAGAAATATAGATTAGATTAGACTCCCTCCGGTGTAGAAACAGGCCCTTCAGCCCAACAACTCCACACCAACCCTCCAAAGAGTAACCCAGCCAGACCTATTTCCCTCTGACTAATGCACCTAACATTATGGCCAATTTAGCATGGCCAATCCACCTGACCTGCATACCTTTGGACTGTGAAGGAAACCAGAGCACCCGAAGGAAACCCATGCAGACACAGGGAGAATGTGCAAACTCCACACGGACAGTCTGTCTGCCCGAGCCTGGAATCGAACCTGGGGCCCTGGTGCTGTGAGGCAGCAGTGTTAACCATCGAGCCACTGTACCACCCCTATAGTAACCTTAATATTGTCAGCATCTTCAACCATTTCTTGACATGATGCAAAATGCATAAAACAGTCTGAAAACTATCAACTATGAAGTGCCAGGGATCTCAGGAGGAGTCTAACATGAATCATCCATTTGACATATCTGACTGAAAAGATTTGCAAATGCTTCAGACTTGCCTTTTGCACTGATGTGCCTGGCTCCCCTCTTATTATGGATGGGGATGTTTGTACAGCCTCCTATTCCTGTTAGTTGTTTCATTTTCCTCCATCATTCGTCGATGGATGTGGCAGGACAGCAGAGATTGGACCAGATCCATTAGTTGGGCAGTACTTAACTCTATCACATACCACTTACATTGTTAAGGCATGCAAGCAGTCCTTGTGTAGTTTTGTCAGAATTGGTGCCTTATTTTTAGAGATATCTGATGCTGCTCTTGGCATGCCCTCCTATACATCTGCAAGGTCACTCACGCTCTCTGCCCAGAAGGGGAACACTTATGTAGGATACTATGCAAAGATAAAAAAAAAGAGCTTTATGTGAGGGATCAAGGGCTTGAAAATTTACTTTCTTATCAATGAAAGCTTAGCCATCGAAAAAATTGGTTTATTTTTAAAAAGATAAAATCCATAAGGCCTGATCACTAAGGGGCTCCTGTCTGTCCTTAAAGCAAGTACAGAATCCCTAAAAAGAGAAATTAGCTTCTAAACTTCCAGAGTAACAGCATTTTCTTTTTTGCAAACTGTCAGGAAGAATATCATACAGCAGTAGTTTATAGGATCAGTTTATGTTAATGATTCTGGACATTAGATTAGATTTCCTACAGTGTGGAAACAGGCCCTTCAACCCAACACCGACCCTCCGAAGAGTAACCCACCCAGACCCATTTCCCTCTGACTAAAGCACCTAACACTATGAGCAATTTAGCATGGCCAACTCACTTGACCTGCACAGCTTTGGACTGTGGGAGGAAACCGGAGCACCCGAAGGAAACCCATGCAAACACAGGGAGAATGTACAAACTCCATACAGACAGTCGCCCGAGGCCGGAATCGAACCTGGGACCCTGGTGCTAACCACTCAAATGAATTTTTTACATGTTAGTTTAACTTAATGATGATGTCTTAATCTTAAAATAAATACTCATTATTGACGATAACAAAAATGATCAGCGTGAGTTCTTGCAGCTTAGTTTCCCTGGAAAAAATAAGACCCAGACTGTAATGCAGAGGAAAGCAGTTTTTTTCTTAGAAACAACAAACACCTTCTTGCTTAGAAATTATCAATGATCCAAATCATTTATAATTGCAAAACAGTTCAGGCAGCATCCGAGGAGCAGTAAAATTGATGTTTCGGGCAAAAGCCCTTCATCAGGAATGTCTGAACTGCTGTGTTTTTCTAGCACCTCTAATCCAGAATCTGGTTTCCAGCATCTGCAGTCACTGCTTTTACCAAGTCATTTATAATTCAGGCACAAAATAAAAAAAATTAGTTGCAAACCTCAACAATCACTACAAAAACCAAAGTATGTATTGGATCTTTTTGATCCACTTAACACATTTAAGCATCTCTTAATGCAACGATGGTAACCACTGGGATAAACTGATGATAATTCTTTCTTTGGGTATCTTAGAAGTACCCTTACTCCTGGACTAAGAAGTCCAGATTCAAAGTCCCATCTGCTCCAGAGGTATGTAATAACATTTCTGCGCAGGTTGATTAGAAAAATGGGTTAAATTTTTTTTAAAAGTTAATTCTATCTTTAACTGGTGTAAAGTCACCTTGCTATCTGTCACTCCTGTTTAAAGGTAAATGTTACTTTAATAATTGATGAATAGTCTGCTTGGTATAATTTGCTGTAACAATGATTGAATTTAAGGACTGAATTTTCTATGATGAATAAAGTTGTATTTTGTTTTTTTTTCTGAGAACTTTGAAATATTGCAATTTAGTGGGTTTCAGCTCACCATGAACTGCATGTGCTTTTCTTTAATAAACATTTTCATGTTGCAGAACTTATATTATTTCACATTGTCTTTTGTATTTATTAGCTTGTGAACAGCTACCTCCTTTTTCGTAGATTGTGTTCTTGTCTCTCACTTGGTCTCTCATCCAAAAGAAAGAGATGACACATCAAAGTGACATTTCTCAAAATCAATTAACAAGGTTCCAGGTGAAAGGTTCTTGCTTATATTTCACCAGGATGATTCATGGGGAATTATTAAATTGGATCCTCTGCTAAAGGTGACTTCTCTCAAGCTCCCAGGGAATTGCATTGAAATCTTTACTTTTCAAGATTATG
This sequence comes from Chiloscyllium punctatum, assembly GCF_047496795.1. Taxonomy (NCBI): domain Eukaryota; kingdom Metazoa; phylum Chordata; class Chondrichthyes; order Orectolobiformes; family Hemiscylliidae; genus Chiloscyllium; species Chiloscyllium punctatum. The sequence goes on along the minus strand of NC_092740.1, from coordinate 23,306,740 downwards.
TCAATTTATTGCAAAGTGACCTCTGGTAATCCAAACAATGGCAGCCCCATTAGGAGCTGGCATTTAATGCCAAGCATGTACTGTCATGTCCGTTACCAACAAAATATATCCCTCAACATAAAGCTTTAAGTCCTGCCATTGAATTCTCCAACAGTTAGATACTGTATGATAATTTAGGAGTTCATCCTTAAAACAACCTTCAATGGGAATTCCACATTCTAGCTAACATCCCACATAATAGGAGTTTTTAGATTTCTGATCATTGTTATTGCAATGAAAGTATCAGAAATATTAGTTATCAAACATTTGTTTGTACAAATCTAGCATATGCAAGTTGTGTTTGAGAACCTTCAATCATAGAATCATCAAATTTTACAGTGCAGAATGAGGCCAATCAGCCTATCATGCTGGTACTAGCAGATGGTGAGAGCTTGAACTGATACAAACACATGCAGCACCACTGTATACAAACGATGTGGGAAATGTTCAATCATCACATTAGCAAGGATTTTTAATGGGGATCATGACAGCAAAGGAGGGAGAACAGACTGACCATGTCCTCTAAAAACTTTGAAAGGATTGGCAATAATTAACAGAAACAAATATCTGGAACCCCCCAGAATGCCAAAAGATGAGGTGTCATCCACGCAAACGAAAAACATCTCCAGTTTCCAAGACTGCGTATCAACAATATTTCTTCCCAAGGGCAATCTTACAATGGAACAAGCTGCCAAAGGAAATCATTCCAGTCACATCACCAGAAATCGACAAGATCCAATGTTAATGAAAGCAGAAATTGTTAGAAAAGCTCAACAGATCTGGCAGCATCTGTAGGGAGAAATCAGAGTTAATGCTTCGGGTCAAGTGACCCTTTCTCAGCTCTGAGGAAGGGTCACTTGACCTGAACCGTTATCTCTGATTTCTCTCCACATTTGCTACCAGAGCTGCTGAGCTTTTCCTGCAATTTCTGTTTTTGTTTCCGATTTAAGCATCCGCACTTCTTTCGGTTGTTATTGAAGATCCATTGTTACATTATTCCCAATTAATAGATTTCATTATCAGGGCAACTAGCTCAGCAGTTCATGCCTGCTATTAGATGAATAAATGTTTGGGATTCTGGATTAGACACTGAAAAAGTAGGCCATTCAGCCAATCGACTCTGCTTCCTCAATGTCAGCAAAACAAAGGAGCTGGTCATCAACATCAGGAAGCAGAGCAGAGGACACTTCCCTGTCAGCATCAATGGTGCTGAGATGGAAGTGATTGAGAATTTAATTTACAGCAACAGAAAAAGTATAGAGAAATCAAGTTCCTCAGAGCAAATATCGTCAACAATCTGTCCTGCTCCATCCACGTTGCGCTCCAGTCAAGAAAGCACACCAAAGCCTCTATTCCTCAGAAGGCTATGAAAATTTGGTCGGTTCACAATGACTCTTCCCAGGTTATCTGGAAGCATCACAGCTTGAAATGGCAACTGCTCTTCGCAAAACCCAAGAAATTACAGAGAGTTGTGATCACAGCCCAGTCCATCACAAAAACCTGTCTTCCTTCCATTGACTCCATCTAAACTTCCCACTGCCTCGGGAAAGCAGACAACATAATCAGGGACCCCTCCCACCCCAGTTGAACTCTCTTCCACCCTCTTCAGTTGGACAGAAGATACACAAATTTGAAAACATGTAGCAACATTTTCTTCCGGCTGTTATCAGATTTATAAACAGACCTCTCATTTGCTAAAGTCGATCTCTCTTTACACTTTCTCTGTAGCTGTAAAACTATATTTGTGTTCTGTTTTATTACCCTGATGCACTTATGTGAGGTATGATTTTTCTGCTTAGCATGCGAACAATACTTTTTATCGTATCTTGATACATGTGACAGTAATAAATCAAATCACAACTTGAAGCAAATCTTTTCCTTCTTAATCCAATCTGTTTCAAATTAGTATTTACCTCATCATGTTCACCAGTTCCTCAATTCCTTTCTCCAGTGATTTCTCAATCCTTCAATCTCATTGATTATCGTCATATATCATTAATATGTGTCTGAAAGTCCTCTTGTCCTGAATTGAGCAATCTCACCAGTTATCACCAGTTAAAAGCACTTTTCAGCTGAAGAGTGAAGCCAAATTAACCCAACATATTGCCAGCTTGCCTGCTCCAATTTTCTCTAGCACAAAATTCAAAGCCCTACACCCCTAGTTTTTCAATTTGGCAGGACAGCAGTGCCAGCATGAGTCAAGTGAAGTTCATCGCTCTTGAACTGCCCCTTTCTTCGCTAGTATTGATGCCAGTATCCAACAAGCACAAACGCATTCCACCCCATGCCAAGCTTTAGGCTACACATGTAACTCCTTTACAAGTTTACCCGTGATGCAGATATTAATCCAGGGATGATTATCTTAGATATCCTGCTTTCTAATTTAGCTTGTAACTGAAATAACTCCACAAAGGTCAGTATCCCATTACCCAAGTCACCCTTTATTTATACATACATAGTACATGACACTGGTCCAGTTCCCTCAGAGCCACCTCTCAGGGTGAACAGAACCTCTGACACACCTATTAATAACTGTCAACCTGGCTGACCTCATTCCAATCACTGCAGTAACTGCTCAAAGTCTTTCAGCAGAACCTCCTTTCTAGTTCTACCTATGTTGCTGGTATCACCATGACAATAACCATTGTATCTCTCCCCTCCTACTCCAAGTTCTACTTGAGTCCCATGGAGCTGTCCTTAACTTTGGCACTGGGCTAACAACACAATCTTTAGCACACCCTCTTGAAATTGCAGAGAGCAGTATCCGTCCCTTCATTATACTGTCCCGTTAGCACAACTGTACTTGAATGATTCACTATATCACTGTGCCATGGTCAGTTCACTCATCCTTCCTGTTGTCTCCAGTTCTTGTCTGTTAATTACAAGAGCCTGAAACTTGATGGACAATGCCAAGATTCCTCTTATACAACACCCATGGTCCTCACCTGCAGTCATAATCTCCTATCCCTGATCATCAACCAATTTTGAATGACCGAGTCTGAGGGTTATGACCATCCATTGCCTCCAAGTGTTTAGATAACTTTCCCCTTCCCCACCGTGGCACCATGTCCGCAGCTCAGACTCCATCTCTTCAACTCAGACCTGAAGTTCCTCGAGTTGCAAACATTTGCTCCAAATGCATTCACTCTGGACCAATATGGTGTCCAGCAGCCCCCATATATTGCAGGATCAACACATCACATGCCCTCCTTTCATTATTTAATTTATAAATTAATACCCTAGATTCCATGCTCTTCTCATTTTACTGTAATTTTAAAATATATTTTAAATATAATTTTAAAATATATTTTGGAAAATTCAGGATCAATCTTGTACTTAGCCAGTTATTGAGACAAAAACAAACTAAAGACTTTTTGTTCATTTTAAAGATTAAAAATATTCACCAATCTTACTCACTTCTTTTCCTATTTTCACCTAACACTGTGGCTCATGGCATAGCTCCAGTGTTGGTCTCATTGCAAGTCGGCTTCTCAATCCATGTCTTTTATCCTCTCCCACTCACCTCCCATTCTTCGGTACTTCTTGCAGTATTAAGATGCCTTTGTCTCCATTTGCACCAAATTTCCATTTAACTCACTCAGTCTTTTTCTCTCTCAGCTGAATTCATATTCGCACTGACTGTGCTCCTAACTCTGTAATGGCTTACACAGAAGCATATGCAGAATCAAAATTTCCAACTGTGCAGAACTCCCTCTGCAAACTTAGGGTGCCAATTTGAATACCCTACTCCAATTACACTTATAAGTCTTTTCTGCCTATTTCCAACATGCTGCCATACATTTCAGTTGGTTTTGAATTGTGTTGCCAAAGTTTCCAATCCTTTCAAGTACTGTGGATCTTAAGGGAAGGAGTGAGGAATACTGCTAAACATTGTCTTCCTTGTTATTTATGGTTGAAATATTGCAATCAGAGCTACGTGTCCTTTGGGATTCAAAAGGGTCACTTGCTGCTTGTTAAATTGGAAATCAGTAATTATCACGCTTAAGTGATAGTTGGTCATCTTAATTTACGGCTGACAGTAAATTAAACTGCTGGGTCTCCGAAAATGCCACATCATCCCATGGGCATGCAGTGCAGTCATATTTCATTGAATATCTGATGAAGGGCCTGTACAATAGTTGTCCAATCTGAATGTAATCAGTGGCCCTATAAACATTGCCATTAATGCAATCTTAAACAACACAGTCACACTTGTGCTCCCAGTATTATAACTGTTTTGGGATAATTAAAACTCTAAATTCATCACCCACTTGAACAAGCTAAATTACTGGCTGCAAAGTTTCAAGCCTTTTTGTATGGGAATTTAATTTAGAAGGCAGGAATGAGAACAGGCCATTCAGCCAATCAACATGTTCTGCTATCTCATTAGGCTTTGGACCACCTCATCTTCATCAACCCAACTTAACTCCAAACTCCCCAAGTTTACAGAAGTCTATCAAAATCAGTATTGTAACTTTCAAATAACCTAGTCTGACTAGTTGTGTGAAAAAGTCCTTCTTTGTAATCTCAGAAGCGGTGAGGCAGCTGTATCCTGTGCATTATAAACAGGAAGTAAAATAACAGTGTTTGCACAACATATTGCATACTCCAGCCATATTAAAGGGTTAATGTGTCTTCTTCCCCTCCACTGTAAGACGCAGTGGCATGATTTCATGGTCTGCCAGGATTGTGCAATTGATTTTTCAATTTGTAATAAAAAAATCGCTCCGGGAAAGACTGATTACACCCTGTACATATACAGCACAGGCATCAATTGGTTTGCTGCCCTGCATTTAATTAGCTTTTCTAAACACAAACCACAAGCTGGAATGCATTTTTTTCTATGCATGGTCCAAATAAGATGCCGTGAATGAAATTTACAAAATCCCATTTAAAGTGATATGCCTTCCATTTTCTTAAAGCATATTTCACCGATGCAGTCCCTTCACATTTATCCAACAGCAAAGAAGAGCGAGGCTTCAAATGGGAATCATAATGACAGAAAAAGAAAAGGGCAAGAGCAAAGGTTGGAGTAGAGAAAGTGATAAACAGAGACAAATTTACAGAGGAGCAAGGGAATCGGATAAGTGGTTGAAGGAGAACAAAAGCTTGCTGGGAAGAATAACTCAGAGAGTGGGTCTTACTGGATTACTCTTCAAAAAGGCCAGCACAGACTCAATGGGTCATTTTTTGTGTACATTACTTCATGGGACATGGGCCTCACTGGCAAGGTCAATATTTGTTGCCCCCTTGGAAACTATCTTTCGATTGAATGGCTTGACGGATGATGCATTGAGTATAGGAGTTGGGAGGTCATGTCGCGGCTGTACAGGACATTGGTTAGGCCACTTTTGAAATATTGCGTGCAATTCAAGTCTCCTTCCTATCAGAAGGATGCTGCAAAACTTGAAAAGGTTCAGAAAAGATTTACAAGGATGTTGCCAGGGTTTGAGCTACAGACAGAGACTGAATAGGATGGAGCTGTTTTCGCTGGAGCATCAGAGGCTGAGGGGTGACCTTACAGAAGTTTATAAATTCATGAGAGGCTTGGATAGGGTGAATAGACAAGGTCTTTTCCCTGGGTCGGGGAGTCCATAACTAGATGGCATAGGCTGAAAGTAAGAGGGGAAAGATTTAAAAGGGGCCTAAGGGTCAACATTTTCACACAGAGGGTGGTGCATATATGGAATGAGCTGCCAGATGAAGTGGTGGAAGCTGGTACAATTACAACATTTAAAAGGCATCTAGTTGGGTATTTAAATAGGAAGGGTAGATAGGGATGTGGCAGATGAGACTACATTAATTTAGGGTACCTGGTCAGCATGGATGAGTTGGACTAAAGGGTGTGATTCCATGCTGTACATCTCTGTGACTCTGACTCTACTGTTGAGGAGAGCAATGAATGAAACAAATGGCAGTTGATCTGGAACTGCATATTGGTCAGACCAGGTAAGGACAGCAGATTTCCTTCCCTCAAGTATAATAGCGAATTGGATATGCATTTCCAACAAACATTGGTAGCTTCATGGTCAAAGACTGGCTTTCTTTTCCAAATTTCATTAATGAATTAAATTTGACCGGCTGCCATAGTGACACATGAACCCTCACTCCCACAAGCATTGAACTGGAAACCCAGATGGATTAATCTGCAGTGATGTTTCTACTGCTGATCCTGCGTACAGGCCTCCTTCAGTGCTGTACTGTTCTATGGTTCGATGCTGATACAATCAGAATTGAACATAAGGAATTCTCATTCAGTATATGTTAAAAATCAAACAAGAGCAATGAAAATTCAGTGCAATTGGAATGCACAGAGGAAGGGAAAATAGCACCAGACCAGTAAGTGAGAAAGAAACATTAACTTTGATTATTAGATAGATATCAGTTACCAAAATAAGAACCCTGGAGATTTTCTGAAACGTATTTATGGGGTGTCGGCATCATTGTCAAGCTCAACATTTGTGCCAATTCCTAAGTGCCAATGAAACTAAGGCATATCGCATAAAAAGTGAATTAGAGGCATAAATTCATTTCATAGGATATAAAAGAGATAAGGAAAAGTTATTTCTCTCAAATGGTCATGAAGCTGTGGAGTTCATTACCCCATATGAGTCGATGTTGGGCCAGTGAGCAAATTTAAGGAGGATGTAGACAAATTGTAATTCGTAATAGTTTGAAAAGTTATGGAGAGTGAGGAGGAACGTGGAGCTGAGGCTGGGATGGGGTCAGCCATGATTGTATCAAATGGCAGAGCAGAATTGAGAGGCTGAATTGACTACTCCTGCTCCTAGTCCATATGTTCTTATAGTGTTGTAGCTATTACAAAATTAGCATGATGGTGAATTGACTATTAATGTGGAAAAGACTGGGGAAAAGTAACTGTGGAAAAGCAGTAACATCAATAAAGGGCACAATTGTTACAGTAGAAATTTCAGAGAAGGGCTTTGGGCAGTGCAAATACTATGGATAGGACTAACAGCAAAGGCTGTACAACTCTGCATGAGCTGATGCAGACCTCCTGGTGGTAGCAGTGAATGGAGAGATGTGAAGAGGCAGAGATCGGTGAAAATTTTGGTGAAACTAGTTTTGTTGAAATGATTAATTTTCCTCTACAGATCATTTGGGAGAAGCAGAGCAGCCCAAGTAGTAAAGTCATGAATTTCAAGAAATAAATTGTGGGTGGTATGTTAAAACAGTGTGTATTAGAATCAAAGTGTAAAAAAGCCACAATGGATTTAATGTTGAGAGGTGGCACTGAATAGTTATAAATCCGGCAGCAGGGAGCATGCGGGTAATAACCTTAATGTGATTGAATTTGAAATTAGGATTGAGACTTGTGCCTTGTAGGTGGTGGGCAGGCTTTAGGGCGTCAGGAGCTGTGTTACCTATGGATAGAGATTGATAGATTCTTGTTGTCTCGGGGAATTAAGGGCTACGGGGAGAATGCGGGTAAGTGGAGTTGAAGTGCCCAGCAGCCATGATCGAATGGCGGAGTGGACTCGATGGGCCGAATGGCCTTACTTCCACTCCTATGTCTTATGGTCTTATGGTCTTATATAGAACATAGAACAGTACAGGAGAGAGAGAGAAAGGACAGCTGCATTTAAGGGGGAAAACTTTGAAAGGTTGAGAAATGATTTGACCACAATAAAGTGTTCTGAGCAATTACTTGTTGTATAAGGTAATGATTCTGAAGGGGTTAATGATCATAGCACATGAGCTCCACCCATTCTAATTTGGTCCCACACAGTTTATGCGTCCATACTAACTTGCAAGGCAGAAGATATTTATTAGGTCCCTATGATTCCAGTAATTATACCTGGCTATATTAATTGTATATATTGCTGTCATACTACATAACCTTTCTTTCAACATCTCTTCTTGAGATACTCTACAGCAGTATATCCTCTGTCATTAATTACTCGATAGTTCTAGGATAAGGCAAAGGCAAAGGAGGTTTCATGGAAGCAACCTCTTACCCAGTGCCACATACTATAAACATAACAGATAACATGAAGTACCAACAGTGGTATTGTGTCCAAATGCCACATATTGGCAGTGAAGTGGATCTGTATAATGAAACAAGGAAATTGAGATGACTCAACACAAAAGGAAAAATAAACAAGCAAGTAAGTTTACTATTTTCTAATCAACTCTTTCAGAGAATGCATTGCACTCTCCACAACAAGGTAAGACTTGAACCCAGGTCTTCTGACACAGAGGAAGGGGCACTTCCACACACCACAAGAGACCAGCAAGTTACAATTTGAGAAGCAACAGTCAATTCCCGTCTCACAATGAGCTTGGCCCCATTGACATTGCGGCCCACAAGATACCATTGAAAGGAACAGTGAAATAGACAGAAAAGAAAATTAGATCAGGGCTACAGGAAGAGCTCAGAATTTATTTCAACAGAAAATGAGTAAATTTTGAAATGTAGTGTAAGAATCTAGCAGAAGAAAGTAAGCTTGGGAAAGTTAAATATTAAAAAGGAGCTGGACTTGCTAATTAAGCAACAATTTTGGCAGCATGTTTTATAGGAGCTGCAGCCAAACTGTAGCGATTGTGGGTTTGGAATGCTCTGTTGAAGGATCTTCGATGAAGTTCTGCAGATTGTACACACAGCTGTTTCTGATCATCTGTGGTGAAAGATTGCTTGTGGTGCCAATCATGGGGGCTGCTTTGTCCTGGATGGTGTCAAGCTTCTTGAGTGTAGTTAGAGCTGCATCCATCCAGGCAAGTGTGGAGTATTCCATCACACTCCAGACTTGTGCCTTGTAGGGGGTGGGCAGGCTTTGGTGAGTCAGAAGATGAGTTACTTATTGGATATAGAACATAGAACAGTATAGCATAAGAGCAGGCCCTTCAGGCACCATGTCTATGCTGCTCATGATTCTAACTAAAGTGAATGAAAACCAAAAGAACTGGATGCTGTAAATAAGACACACAAACAGTAGTTGCTGGAAAAGCTCAGCAGTTCTGGCAGAATGCATGAAGAGAAATCAGAGTTACCATTTAGAGTTCGGTGACCCTTCCTCAGAAATGATGGTAGCTAGGAAAATGTTGATTCATATGCAGAAGATAGGATGGAGAGGGGCTAAGGAGTAAATAATAGGTGGGGATAGAACCCAAAGAGACAGAACAACAGTTGGACAGACAAAGGAGTGGATAAAGATCTGGCCAGGAGGGTAAATAACTATTAATGGAGACTATTCGTGGCTAACACTAGGTTGTGTGTAATGGCAGACTATGTGTTCACAAGGCCTGGTGTATGTGACAGGGGATTTGGGAGAGCTCAGGCCCCAAAACTATTGAACTTCATATTGAGTCCGGCGAGCTGCAGGGTCACCAAGCAGAAAATGAGTTGTTGTTCTTCCAGCTTGTGCTGAGCTTCGCTGGAGCACTGCAGTAAGCCTGAGGTAGAGATGTTGGCCAGGGAACAAAGTAGTATGTTAAAATAGCAGGCAACTTGCTGCACTCCATTCCTGAGGTCAGAGATAACAGATAACAGATTCATATCCTGAAATGGTAGCTTCTGTTCCTCTCTTCCACTGATGCCTGACCTGTTGACTTTTCCCATTTCTTTCTGTTCTCTTTCAGAATTCCAGCATCTGCAGAATTTTGCTTTTAAACAAGTAAAATCAAAATATCTATTGATAAATCCAGGTTGGGGATCATTCTTCTGACTTAACTGCTGAAGTCTAGACTTTGAAATCTGTCCAAGGTGGCACATAGCATCATAGAATCATACAGCACAGGAACTTCAGTCCAACCAGTCCATGCTGAACATGATCCCTAACGAAACTAATCCCTCCTGCCGGCTCTTGACTCATATCCCCCCAAATCTTTACTATTCATGTACTTATCCAAGTGCATTTTAAACATTGTAATGATGCCTGCATCCACTACTTCCTGAGGAAGTTCATACCACACACAAACCATCTTCTGTGCAAAACGTGCAGTTTCTCAAATATATTTTTCAAACGTATTCCATGTTTGCTTTGTTTTTTTTTCCCATTTTATTTCCCCCAGATCCTCTCACTGGTTTGTCTGAAATCTGGTCGGTGTTATTTCATGGTAAAATACTGAATCAAAGAATGTTGCTTGGGGACTACCTATTTTTGCTGCTTGGGGAAATTGTAAGTTAATAGCGTGTAAGGAGATGGCAATGTAAGCTGCAGTTTACTGATAGAGCATCACAGTCAATATTTAAGTTGATGCATTTCTACACAAAATAAAAAAAAACAATGGGAGCCAGCCTCTTGTTGAAGCAAAGAAAAGTACACCTCAGTTCAAAAAGCAAAGGAAGTGTCCACATGCAGCCACTGCAAAGGAACATGAATTAGAATTTTGAAAGTATAGAAGGAATATACAGGGTTAAATGTTAAGTGATAATTCAAAAGAACAATGGAAGATGGATACCTACTTCCCCAGCATGGACTCAAAAACTACAAGTCTACTATCCAAGTTCAATCTTAAAGTCATAGAGTCACAGAGATGTACAGCATGGAAATAGACTCTTTAGTCCAGCTTGTCTATGCCAACCAGATATCCTAACCTAATCTTGTTCCACTTGCCAGCACTTGGCCCACATCCCTCTAAACCCCTCCTATTCATACACCTACCCAGATGCCTTTTCAATGCTGCAATTGTACCAGCCTCCACCACTTCCACTGGCAGCTCATTCCATACACTTTCCACACACTGCGTGAAAAAGTGGCCCCTTACGTCCCTTTTATACCTTTCCCCTCTCAAACTAAACCTATGCCCCTCTAGTTCTGGATTCCCCCACCCCAGGGAAAATACTTTGTCTATTTACCCTATCCATGCCCCTCATGATTTTATAAACCTCTATTAGGTCACCCCTCAGCCTCCTCTGCTCCAGGGACAACAGCCCCAGTCTATTCAGCCTCTCCCTATAATTCAAATCCTCCAACTCTGGCAACATCCTTATAAGTCCTTTCTGTTTCACAACCTCTTCTTAGAGAAAGGGTGCAGTTATACTCCATAGACTAAACAGTTGGAGAAATAATTCATCAAACTGAAGGACATTGAACATGTTGCCTGAGAGGCTGGTGGAGGCAGGCACGCTTGCAACATTTAAGAAGCATCTGAATAGTCACCTAAAATGCCATTGTATAGCAGGCTACAGACCAGGTACAGGTAAATAGGATTTGCATAAACTGGTGTTTGTTATTCAGCATAGACATGGTAGGCTGACAGGTATGCTTCTCAGCTGTATGTCTCTACAGCTTAACTAAATGAGAATGATACCTGGACTACAGGAGTTATGAGGGAAGATTATATAAATTAGGCCTGCTTTCCCGAGAATTTCTCTAGAAATCAAAGTCTTCAAGATATTAACAGGAATTGACAGGCTAGATAAGCTGTTTCCAATGACTCGGGTTCCTAGAACTAGGGGGGGGGGGGGGCATCATTTAAAAACCATGGCCAGACTATTCAGGAGAGATGTTCGAAAGTATTTTTAGGGTGGTAGGGAGATTTGGAATTCTCTTCCACAAATGGCAGTTGATGCCAGATCAGTTGTTCATAATAATTCTGAGATTGATAATTTTTTGTTCAGCAAAGTAACAAGGAACAGGTCTAAGTTCGGGACATGGAGTTAGGCCACAGAACAGCCATGATCTCATTGAATGGTGGAACAGGCTCAATGGGCCAAATAGCCTACTCTTGTTGCTTTGTTCCTGGATGATCACACTGTGCTGGAACACACTGAGGACCATGTCTGCAGACCAAGAATAGCCAAGAATGTGAAATCTAAACTTTCAGAAGGTTGCACTATAACAAGATCTGGAAGAAGTTGTCAAATGGTGGCTCAGTGGTTAGCCCTGGTGCCTCACAGCACTGGGTACCTGGGTTTGATTCCAGCCTTGGGCAACTGTCTGCATGGAGTTTGCACATTCTCCCTGTGTCAACGTGGGCTGTCTGTAGACGTTCCAGTTTCCTCCTACAGTCCGACGATATGCAGGTTAGGTGGATTCGCCATGCTAAATTGCCCACAGTGTCCAGGGATGTGCAAGCTGGGTGGATTCACCTTGGGAAATGCAGGGTTACAGGGATGGAGTGAATCTGGATAGGATTCTCTTTGGAGGGCCAGTGTGGACTGAATGGACTGAATAGCCTGCTTTCACACCAAAGGGAATCTGTGAGCTCTGATTCTCTATCCTTTGATGCTGCAAGCCGGCTGAGTTTCTCTAGCAATTTCTGTTTTTTTTCCACTGTTGAGTATCAGTTGTTCTTTGTTTTATTGTGTGATTGTTCTGGTATAACGTGCATTTCATTAACATGAATTTGGTGTAACGTGATTAACACATAGTGGACACTGTTTGGATAATGTAAACTTTCTACTGAACCAGTACAGCAATTTTCTATAGCGATCTTCTACAATGGTTTTCGATAGCGCGATTTTCTGTCGCGCAAAGTTAAAGCGTAACAAAACTGCTCCTTTAAAAGATTACGTTGTCCTTGTTTTGTTTTCTCCAGGAGGTCATAAAATCACAGTTTCTAAAAAGTCTGAGTTGGAGTGGATTTTCGGGCCAATTTGTTTATAGCTAACGGCAATTCCCACGGCAGAAGGCTTTCAAGTTTTTTTTTAAAATTGCAAAATGAAAGGGGAGTGGCCAGTTCTCCCAGCTCAGCTTCACTCTGGTTTGTTTCTTTTAGCAGCAGTGTGAAGAAAAGCCACTGATCTCTCTCGGACTTCTCTCCTGTCAGAACTTCTTTGATTTTAGCTTTTGTGCCAAGGGGTGTTTGTGGGGATTGTTGTAAGTATCTGGAACAGCATCATTAAGTTGGAATAGTCTGTTGGGTTTTCAGATAGGATAAGTTATTCAGTATTCTGTTCTTTGTGTTTCATTCAGTAATCTTGCAAATAAATTTTGTTTTGTTTAAAATGAAGTGGTTTGACCAGCTGATTCTCTCCTGGAATAGATTACACCTGCTTAAAACAAGCAGCAAAGTTAGGTCTGGGCTCTCATCTTAAAATGTTTTAGGGGGGTCTGGCCTGATCCATAACAAGAGGAACTCAACTGTCATGTTATACCTGCTTGCACTGTACTATAAATATTGTCCCTAACTTATTTTATCAAAAGCCTCCATGATGTTGGACATCTGCAATTAAATCTCTCCTTATCCTTCTCTGCTGTAACAAGAAAAAATCCACCATCTCTAGTCTTTCCTCATAAGTTGGAGTGTAGGTTTATAGCTCTTTGAAAGTAGAGTCGCAGGTCGACAGGATTGTGAAGAAAGCATCTGGTATGCTTTCCTTTATTGGGGGAAAAACAATAACTGCAGATGCTGGAAACCAGATTCTGGATTAAGAGTGGTGCTGGAAAAGCACAGCAGTTCAGGCAGCATCCGAGGAGCACGAAAATCGACATTTCGGGCAAAAGCCCTTCATCAGGAATACAGGCAGAGAGCCTGAAAGGTGGAGAGATAAATCAGAGGAGGGTGGGAGTGGAGAGAAAGTAGCATAGAGTACAATAGGTGAGTGGGGGTGGGGATGAAGGTGATAGGTCAGGGAGGAGGGTGGGGGAAGGTAGCAAAGAGTACAATGGGTGAATAGGGTTAGGATGAAGGTGATAGGTCAGAGAGGAGGGTGGAGTGGATAGGTGGAAAAGAAGATAGGCAGGTAGGACAAGTCATGGGGTTAGTGCTGAACTGGAAGTTTGCAACTGGGGTGAGGTGGGGGAAGGGGAAATGAGGAAACTAGTGAAGTCCACATTGATGTCCTGGGGTTGAAGTGTTCCGAGGCGGAAGATGAGGCGTTCTTCCTCCAGGCGTCGGGTGTTGAGGGAACGGTGGTGAAGGAGGCCCAAGACCTCCATGTCCTCGGCAGAGTGGGAGGGGGAGTTGAAATGTTGGGCCACAGGGCGATGTGGTTGATTAGTGCAGGTGTCCCAGAGATGTTCCCTAAAGCGCTCTGCGAGGAGGCGTCCAGTCTCCCCAATGTAGAGGAGACTGCATCGGGAGCAACGGATACAATAAATGATAGTGGTGGATGTACAGAGTATTGGTCAGAGTACTGACTACAGAAGTTGGGAGCTGAAAATGTGTTGCTGGAAAAGCACAGCAGGTCAGGCAGCATCCAAGGAACAGGAGAATCGAAGTTTCGGGCATAAGCCCTTCTTCAGGAGTGAGGAAAGTGTCCAGCAGGCTAAGATAAAAGGTAGGGAGGAGGGACTTGGGGGAGGGGCGTTGGGAATGCGATAGGTGGAGGGAGGTCAAGGTGAGGGTGATAGGCCAGAGTGGAGTGGGGGCGGAGAGGTCAGGAAAAAGATTGCAGTCTCTTCTTCCTGACCTCTCCGCCCCCACCCCACTCCGGCCTATCACCCTCACCTTGACTTCCCTCCACCTATCGCATTCCCTACGCCCCTCCCCCAAGTCCCTCCTCCCTACCTTTTATCTTAGCCTGCTGGACACACTTTCCTCATTCCTGAAGAAGGGCTTATGCCCGAAACGTCAATTCTCCAGTTCCTTGGATGCTGCCTGACCTGCTGCGCTTTTCCAGCAACACATTTTCAGCTCTGATCTCCAACATCTACAGTCCTCACTATCTCCACAGAAGTTGGGAGGTCATGTTGTGGCTGTACAGGACTTTGGTTAGGCCACTTTTGGAACATTGTGTGTAATTCTGGTCTTGTTCCTATCGGAAGGATGTTGTGAAACTTGAAAGGGTTCAGAAAAGATTTACAAGGATGTTGCCAGGGTTGGAGGATTTGAGCTATAGGGAGAGGTTGATTATGCCAGGGCTGTTTTCCCTGGAGCGTCGGAGGCTAAGGTAAAGGTTTATAAAATCATGAGGGTGATGGATAGGATAAAAAGACAAGGTCTTTCCCCTGGAGTCGGGGAGTCTAGAACTAGAGGGCATAGGTTTAGGGTGAGAGGGGAAAGATATAAAAGAGACCTAAGGGGCAACTGTTTCATGCAGTGGGTGGTGCATGTGTGGAATGAGCTGCCAGAGAAAGTGGTGGAGGCTGGTACAATTGCAACATTTAAAACGCATCTGGGCTGGTATACGAATAGGAAGGGTTTGGAGGAATATGGGCCGGGTGCTGGCAAGTGGGACTAGATTGGGTTAGGATATCTGTTCGGCATGGATGAGTTGGACCGAAGGGTCTGTTTCAGTGCTGTACATCTCCACGACTCTATGACTCTAATTGTAACTTCACCTCCTTGGTGTTATTCCAGTAAACAGATGCACTCTTTCTTCAGTCATAAGACAGCCTTCCTAAAATGTAATGTTTAGTGTTAGACAGCAGTTGAGGTTTTCGCAGTGATCTCTAAAGGATTTGAACAATGTTTTTGCTCATGTATACTCTGCCTCCATTAATAAAGCCATATGGATCTTTAACGTCTGTCTTCACTTGTATTGATCGGTAAGCAGCACAGATGTGCAGTAGTTTAAAGGAGAATGTATGGCACTTGAGCTGGCTGAGTCAACAACTCCATGTGTTCCCGAGTTTCATCTGCCATCCACTGCATCAATGATTTAAAAAATACAGCTCCTTCCAACTTCAGTTACACCCTTCATTCTTTGTCTGGCCTTTTCTTTTAATCATTTGTAAAAAATACACCAGACAATCCCATAAGACAGCAAGGATCCTAAAATCAACTGCTGGGATATATCTTTCAAGCCTAGAGTTTCCAATAATAGCTTCCCTCTGTTCCTTCTACTGAGGCAATTTTATTTAATTGGAAGTGTATTTATTTAAAAGTTATTTAAATTTTGTCACAGTCAAGGGCTGAAATGAGCTAAGTTTTGCAATCAATCATTTTTCAAAGAAACATATAAAATGCAAAGAATGATGGAAAGAGTAACACATTCATCATTTGATTATTTAAACTTTATATTATCTCAGTTCAAAGTTTAACTGTTGTTAGAATTTATTCATTGCATGAATGAAATATGACTTTGGATTATTCTTAAATCTTGTTGTTTTACATCTTAGTTCAGTTAGTTGTTTTGAGTTCCATATCTGGTAGCTATTTCAAGATCTGTCTCTATACAGTGCATTTATATTCAGCACTATTCCTCCTGTTCTATGATGTAACCTGAGCCATTATTCACTGACGTGGAACTTTGTTGAAAGCTTTCTGAAAATCCAGACATATCTCAGTGGCATTTCCTTGTCCATTGTGTCAGTTACGTCTTGGAAAGACTCCAGTGAGTTAGTTAGACATGACTTCACCTTTCCGAATGAATGCTAACTGTCCCTTAACAAGTGACGATTTTCCACATGGTCACGCACCGCATCTCAAAATCATTTCCTGCACCAGATGTTTGATATTTCCAAGTATGTTTTCCTGACCCTTATTTTAGCTAATAAATCTATTTCTGTCCTTCAGTCCTCAGGCACCTTCCTCACATTTGGCAAAATGTTAGTTAAACCTCTAGCAATTTCAGTTCTTGTTTCAACTTTCTGTGGCAAGTTGGTTGGTCTAGCTATTTAGTTTACTTTAAAGTGATTATCCTTTTTCTAAGAATTCCCATTACTTGTTCAACTGCAGGTGGATATAATAATTCCATCTTCTAATTAACAGAATTTCTATTGTGTAATTATTCTGTTTTGTTAATAAGTTGGCTGATTGAAACTTTCTTCTGTGTTCAGAAAGGATTCATAAGGATGTTGTCGGGTATGGAGAGTTTGAACTGTCAGGAGCGACTTGCAAAGGTTGCGTTTTTTTTCCCCTGGAGCATCAAAAGCAAAGGGGTGACCTTGAAGAAGTTTAGAAAATCATGAGAAGGATGGATAGGGTGAATAGCCAAGGTCTTTTTCCCAGGATAGGAGATTCTAAAACCATAGAGGGCATAGGTTTAGGGTGAGAGGGGAGAGATTTAAAAGGGACATCAAGGGCAACTTTTTCACGCAAAGGATGGTGTGTGTATGGAATAAGTTGCCAGAGGAAGTGGTGGAGGCAGGTGGACTAACAATATTTAGATGGCATCAGGATGGGCACATGAAGGGGAAGGGTTTAGAGGAATGTGGATCAAATGCTGGCAAACGGGACAAGATCAGTTGAGGGTACCTGGTTGCCACGGACGGGTTGGACCAAAGGGTCTGTTTATGTGTTGTGTCACTATGACCCTATGATTGATATACACTTGACAGTTAGTTAATGTTACATTGCAAGGTGTCAGCTATGTCAGCCCCCAGTGAATAAGTTGGCAGTGCTCTTGCCTGTCTCCATGTTCAAACATGACAAGTTATTGAGCACAAAAAGAAGTCCACCACTTCAATGAAGTACTCAAGGAACACAACGCTGTTGGCACTTTTATCATGAAACAAAAAAAACAAGACTACATCAGCCTGCTGGGATGGTGATAAAAGATCCCTATAGCATTGCTTCAAAGAACAACAGAGAATTATCCATAATATCTTTGCCAGGTTTTATTCTTCAACCAATAACCCAAAAAAGAGAATGTGGTCATTATTGGCGTGCTGTTTATGACGGTTTGCTATGCACAAGCTGCTTGCTATATTTCTGCCATCACAAAAATTCTCACATTGCAGAATGAAGACATTTGGCCCATTGTTTTTACACTGGCTCTCCAAAGGAGCAGTTCATTGAGCAGCATTGTACCACCTTCTTTTCCTTTTCAGATAAATGCTCTTCCTTTCTTTCGTCCATTCTTTCTTCTTTTCATTTTTGATCTCTGAAACTTGAAATCTAGTCCTGTTGCTAAATTTATCACATTTGCAAAATAGGTTTTGAGTAAAATCAGTGGCAGGGAGCAGGGCAGGTGGGCATTAAACAAGAGGGAAAGCCTGTGACTGAGTGGAAGGTGGGGGAGATAGAATGAGTCAATGGATGCTTTGTGTGGTATAAGGGTATGGTCCTGAAACATGTAAAGAAACAGCAGAAAAGTCAAAGGGGCAATAGAATCACTGAGGGTTTTGGAAAGAGTAGACAGGGAGAAACTGTTTCTTTTGAAGAAAGATTCATAAACCTATGTCACTGGTAGTCTGTGTTAATTCTGGACCTGTGAAACTCAAGTTAAATTCATTTGTGAGTAAAGCTATGCAACAGATTGAATTACCTTCACAGCGTCACAGAATGATTACATTCTGGGACATCACTCAGTCCATCTTGTTTGCACCATAATTCACTGGATGTCACTCCACCACCCTGTCCAACTAGACCTGCACATTCTGACTTTTCAGAGAAAATTCTAATTCCTTCTTGATGTTCCAATTGAACCTAGCTTCACACCACTGTCTGGCAATGCATTCCAGATCTGAATCACTCTCTGTGTGAAAAGGTTTCTTCCCATGTCTCCATTGCTTCTTGTGTCAATTTCCTAAATCTGTGCCCTCTGATTCTCAATTCTTCCATGGAACAGATTTTTTTTTCTTCCCCATTGTCTACTCTGTCCAGAGGCTCAAGATTTTGAAAATATGATTTTCTTTATTCTGACAGGATGGCGAAGTCGCTAGTAAGGTCAGCATTTGTTATCCTTGACCTGCAGCCATTTCATAGTTAGGAGTCCAGATAAAAGTAGACAACAGATCTCCTGTTACTGACCACAATAGTTTTTCCAATAATAGACAATGACTTCAGTGCTGACATTAATTCAAAATATAATGGCCCCACGCCAGACCCCCAATTCCCAGAGTTCTAGCTTCAGGCTCTGCATTCATATTGCATTAACATGACTGTTATACACACCCCCTTAATTGCACACAATAGTGATCGCTGAGGAAAATGAATGATCTGCACTCACATCACACATTCTCATGGGGACATGGGATTGTGCTTCACTTACACAGAGCAAAGTCCAACCCTTGATTCACTTCTTTTAAGGCCACATTGAAGGTTTCCACAAGCAAAGCTCACCTGGAATCTAAGATCTAACAGGAGAGAATCTAATTATTGTCCCTTGACATCCAATGGTATCAATGTCTCACAACAATCGTGGCACAGTGTGGCAGCTCACTGGTTAGCACTACTGCCTCACGGTGCCAGGGACCTGGGTTCGATTCCAGCCTTGGGTGACTGTCTATCTGGTATTTGTATATCCTCTCTGTGTCTGCATGGGTTTCCTCCCACAGTCCAAAGATGTGCAGGTTAGGTGAAGTGGCTGTGCTACATTGCCCACGGTATTCAGGGATGTGTAGGTTAGGTGCATTAGTCAGGGGTACATCTAGGGTAGGGGGAATGAGTCTGGGTGGGTTACTCTTTGGAGTGTGGATGTGAACCTGTTGAGCCAAAAAGCCAGTTTCCACACTGTAAGGATTCTATGAACAATTACCATTGACCATAAACTGAACAGGATCAGCTATATAATACATGGCTACAACAGCAGGTCAGTGACGAGGAAGTTTATATCACCTTGTCTCTCCACAAATCCTCTTCACCATCTACAAGGTACATGTCCGGGGTGCAATAGGATATTCTCCTTTTCTTGAATGGATGAGTATAGCTCCACAAGGCTACAAACTCATGACAGTATTCTAGACAAAGCAGCCCACTTGACTGGCACCAAGTCTGCCACAAACACATAGTATTTACCATCTCCAAGATGTACAGTAGTAACTTATCCAGAGTCCTCCAACAGCACAATTCCAAATTCACAACCTATGCCAGATAAAAAGACAGGGGCAAGAGATGCATGGGAGCACCACCACCTGCAAACCCCTTTGCAAGCTACTCACTATCCTGGTTTTAATGTAAGAATAGAAAAGAACAGTAATTTATTGCCACTTATGTGAATGAAAATACAATGAAAAGTGTATAAGTTGCCATAATCCAGCATCATTTTAATTACATAAACTATAAAAAGAAACAATTGAGACAAATTTAAGAAAAGGATCACCTTTTGTTCCCTCCGCGGATTCTGGGCTTCCGAAGTGGTTACGGGATACCGTTGCCGAAGCCACCCCTGAAGATGTCAAAGTGAGGGTTTCTGACCAGACCCATCACATTGCCACTGCCAAAGCTGATGCTGTAGCTATTGCATCCCCACCGTAGCCAGAAGGGATAGAGTAGACCTCCCAAATCAACGACACTGAGGCCATCATTCAAGCCAGGCCATTGTCACCACAGCCAGGAGGGACAGACCAAACCCACCATGCTGCCACCACTATACCCATTCCTGAAACCACCACACTGCCATAGCCAGGAGGGACAGACCAAACCCACCACACTGCCGCCACTATACCCATTCCTGAAACCACCACACTACCATAGCCAGGAGGAACAGACAAGACTCAACAAGTCACCAACAATGAAGCCTTTTCTCATGCTGCGACCACCATGGTAACAAGGAGTGGACATCTGGATCCCACCACACTTCCGCCATCACCACAGAACCATGCAACCGCCTTCCTCCACTACAGCACAGGAGAGAAGAAAATCTGAACCTTGATACAAAAGAGAAATAAAAGAAAGGCAAACTCGCCATCATCTTAGCAGACCATAGGGAAGAAGGCAAAAGTGAGGACTGCAGACACTGGAAATCAGAGTCTAAATTAGAGTGGTGCTGGAAAAGCACAGCAGGTCAGGTGGCATCCAGGGAGCAGGAAAATTGACGTTTCGAGCAAAAGCTCTTCATCATTCCTGATGAAGGGCTTTGGCCCGAAACATGGATTTTCCTGTTTCTCAGATGCTGCTTGACCTGCTGTGCTTTTCCAGCACCACTCTAATTTACCATAGGGAAGGACAACTGATGTTGGTTTAACCTAAAGGTCACCATGCCTCAGGTGAGGAGAAAGATTAAGAAGGAAACCCATCCATGGGTACCTCAGCCAGTGTACGAGCTGAACCCATGCTATTAGTTTCACTGTACATCACAAACCAGCCATTCAGCCAAATCAGCTAAACATTAATCTCAGTTGCACTGTTTTCAGTGTTGCTGGGTCAGATTCCCAGAACTGCCTTCCTCACAGCAATGTGGTTCTCCCCAATGTATGGACTAGGACAGACTACTCAAAACATTCTTAAGTAGGCAACACAGACCATAACTTTGCAATTTGTTTCGGTAAGTGTACAGTGAAAAATTCCCGGAGTGAGGTAGCTAGATTGACTACGAGGTTTTAAAACAGACAAAAGATTATTCACAAAATTACACAATGAAACACAAAGAACAGATTAAAGAATCCCTACAGAACTCAGTCTATCCAAACTAGAATTAATTATGCTGTTCTAAATATAAACAACAGCCCCAATTAGCAAAGCCCCTTAAAGACCAGTAAGAAATGGAACAAATGCTTACAGGTTGAAGTTAGAAAGGCAGAAGGAGAGAGAGAGAGAGAGTTTCCACACAGCTCACTGTTGAACTCCCAACCAGTTCTGGACTACACTGCCCAGCAAGAGAGCTGACCACTCCGATTTCATTGTACAGGTCACTTCTAAAACATGACCACTTTGGCCTGAAGTCTCATCTGTTTACAAATAAACAAAAAGGCCTCACAATACCCTTTAATCTCAGCATCAAACCAGTCCAATTGGAGCCATGAGTGTTTTATGACCTCTTGAGAAAAGGAACAGATTTTAGTAAAAAAGGAACCAGCTTTGTGACACCTCCCCCTTAAAAAATTGAACCATCAATACCAAAAGATGGCTTCATTTTTAAAATCCTCCAAAAACAAATTGGTTAGTAGTCTAAAACACACATGTACATTATACCAATTATATACAAGCAAACATGCACAACCACATGCGAATTCAGGCCACGGTATACCCACCACCAAACACCTCTTTATTTCATTTGAGTCTCGATGACACATCGGCAATCGTGCCTTCATGACCTGCCACCTGCACAATTGTCAAACTGAATGGCTACAACAACAAGCTCCATCTAAACAAGCTGACATTTTTGTCCTTATATTTTTGCAAAAATGTCAATGGGTTATGATCAGTGTGTGCAATTGTCTCAGATGCATTGCTGGTGATACAAACGCTGAAATATTGTAATGCCAACACCAAGCTCAAAGTCTCTTTCTCCGCCATTGAATATTACTGTTGATGTAGGTTCAACTTCCTGGAAAAATACCCGATGGGTCTTTCTATTCCCTCATCATCCTCCTGCAGGCGCACCGCACTGACACCCACATCACTGGCAGTGATAGCCACTTTGAAAGGCTTTGTGCAATCTGGTGTCACTAATACTTGGACAGTGGTTAACACAGTTTTTAGGTTGTCAAATTCCTTTCAACAGTCTGCTGTCCACTGAAACTTCTTGCCCTTTTTTAACAATTCAGTGAGTGGAGCAGCCACACTGCTAAAGTTCGGCACAAACTTTTAGTAAAATCCACTCACTCTCAGGAACTGTAGTACTGCTCTTTTTGTCAATGGTGTGGGAAATACCCCAATTACTTTTGTTTTCGCGTCCTGCGGAGCCATTTGTCCATGTCCAATAACATGGCCCAGGAACGTTTCTTGGGCTTTGGCAAATTCACTTTTAGCTAGGTTTACCACCAAGCCTGCCTTCCGAAGTCAATCGAATAAGTCTGATGAATGCTGGAAATGTTCCTTCCACGAGTGCCTAAAAATCACCAGGTCATCAATGTAATCAACACAACTGGGTAACATGGCAATGACTTTTATTAGGCAATCTCTGAAATGTGGTTGGAGAGTTTTTCTTACCAAATGGCATGACTTTAAACTGATGTAGTACTTGTGCTGTTACAAAAGCCTTTGCTCTCTCTGACAGAGATACTTGCCATAAGCTTCTGAGCCAGTCCAACTTAGGAATGTAAGTTGCTTGTCCCACTTTTTCGACACGGTCCTCCAACCTTGGAATTGGATATGAATCAGTCTTTGTCATGGCATTGACTTTGCGATAATCCACACATAACCGTTGGGTACCATCTGGCTTTGGCACCATGACTATGGGTGAGCTCCAGTCACCGTAACCCACTTTGATTATGCCATCTTGGAGCATGCACTCTAACTCCTTCTGAACCTGTACCAACTTTAGAGGGTTATGCCTATAACAATGTTGCTTAATCAGAACAGCATCTCCTATTTCTAGATCATACACAATTAGGTTAGTACTTCCCAGTTTATTTCTGCATATCTCCCTGTGTGACAGTAATAACTCTTTCAGGCCATTTCTATTTTCTTCTGGAAGGTAACTCAATAATTTATTCCATTTTTTGGCAACTTCTTTATTGTCCAAGTTGATTTGAGGAATGTCCAATTCAGAATCCTCTGAGCTTGGATCTTCCTTCTGTGCTGTAATCATTAACACCTTCTCCTCTTGCTTTCCTTCCTGATCAAAATACCTTTTGAGCATATACACATGACACACTCTGTGAGATTTCTCCCTTTCTGAAGTCCCTATTAAGTAGTTCACCTCATTCAATTTCTTCTCAATTTGATAAAGTCCACTCAACCTTATTTTTAAAGACTCACCTGTTACTGGAAGTAACACTAATACCTTATCCCCAATTGCAAAATTGCAAATTTGTGATTTCCTGTCCACTTCCTGTTTCATTGTATGCTGTGCTACTTTTATATTCTGCCTAGCCAACACTCCAGCTCTATTTAATTGTTCCTTAAAATGTGACACATAGTCCAAATGGGTGGTCTCTGAATTCTGACTTATTAATTTCTCCTTAATCAATTTTAACGGCTCTCTTACTTCATGCCCAAAAATTAATTTAAATGGATTGAATTTAGTCAATTCATTCGGAGCATCTCTGATTGTAAGATGTACAAATGGAACTCCCTTATTTCAATCATCTGGATAATCCTGACCATAAGCCCTCAACATGGTCTTTAGTGTTTCATGTCATCTCTCCAGTTCTCTCTGCGATTCTGGATGGTATGCAGTAGATTTGAATTGCTTTATTCCCATGTTATGTAGAACCTTCTTGAGTAGTTCAGATGTGAAGTTTGATCCTTGATCTGACTGGCTCTCTATTAGTAGTCTGCATCTAGTTAAAAATTTAAGTAATTCTTCTACAACTGTGTTAGCTGTGGTGTTGCATAATGGAATTGTCTCTGAAAATCTAGTCATCACATCCATTATGTCAATAAATACTTATCCCCACTTTGTTTTGAGTTTGGGGGCCAACACAATCAGGAGACAGTGAGTTCTACAGATGCTAGAGATCAGAGTTGAGAGTGTGTTGCTGGAAAAGCACAGCAGATCAGGCAGCATCCGAGAAGCAGGAAAATTGACATTTTGGGCTGGAGCCCTTCATCTGATTAGCTGACATGTATGACACATCTGGCCAAATTCAACTACATCCTTGTGAATCCAGGCTAGTAAAAATACCTTTGCATTTTAGCCTGTGTTTTCCTCATCCCTAAATAACCTCCAAGTGGTAGCTCATGCGCCAATCACAGTATCTCCTTGCTATATCATACCGGCAAAACAATTTAATGAATCTCTGCCCATTTCTCATCAGCTTGAATGTGTGATGGTCTCCATTTCCTCATTAATTCATCGTTTGTTAAGTAATAACACATGGGAAGGCATTCACTCTCCTCTGTCAATATATTTTGATACAACTATTTTAAATTCTCATCTTGCTGCTGTAATCAATAAGTGTAGCAGAGCTAAAGATACTTGCTTGTTTATCGAATTGCTCCTGCTCTGTCCCACTTATCTGATCAAAAAACATCTCAGGTAAATCTATGCCAGCTGTGCCTTTTGATCTCTCCTGCTTCAACTTGTGTCTCTGTGATCTCGTGATCACACAATCTGGGAAAATTCATGGATAAGCATCAGTCCTTTCTTCAGTTGTCTGTGTCTCCACTGGGTTTCCAACCAGAGTAGGCAGCATGCCTATAGGTGAATCAGCTCTGTCATTTGCAAAAACAAATTGTATTCCTGGAGCTGAGAGTTTGTCTAGTACTCCTATCACAAATTCTCCACTCTTCTCTGGACTCTCTAGCTCAGTTTACATAATTGATAGCTTTTTGTCTCACCATGAATTCCTGTAACCAGTACCTTTTATGGCAATAGTCCCTCAGGAGTACATATCTCCTCATCCTTCAGCATCACAGACTAAGAGGATCCTGTGTCCTTTAATATTGTAACCTCTTTACCTACTGCTCCCAGCCTATGTGAATAAACTTTACCCTTGCATGTACATTTTTTAAACAAATCTGGCACTTCACCCTTAATCAACCTCTGATAATCTTGTACACTCTGAGGCAGTTGTCTAACTTCCCTTGTGCTTTTTGTTACTAGTCCAACAAAACTCCCAGACTTGTCCGGTTTTCCAACATCTGGCTTTCTCCTAGCCCACCAACACTGTGATTTCATGTGGTCAACTTTATTACAATGAAAACACCGGAGCTTTTTAACTGTTTGTCCCCCTCAAGAGTTTCATTTTTACTCTGTGGTAAATTATCCTTATGATCCTCATTGAGATCTTCCTTTCCCTTTCCACGTGAGGATTTCTCTTTGGCCCAGTTTCTATCCCTCATGGACTGAAATTGATTCTAGAAGCCAAACCGAGTTTTATGGAGCAGCTCATAATCATCAGCCACTTCAGCTGCTAACCTTGCCACTTTAACTCTCTGCTCTTCCACATGAGTTTGCACTACTTCAGGCTGTGAATTTTTGAAGTCCTCCAAAATAATGAGCTCTCTAAGGGCATCATATGTTTGCTTGATTTTTTAAAGCTCTTATCCATCTCTGTTTGATCCTTTCAAACTCAATGTAGGTTTGACCTAGGTCCCTCCTGAAACGTTTTCTATAGGCTTCTGGTAAAAGTTCATATGCACTTAAAATCGTCTTTTTTCACCTCCTCATATTCCCCAGATACCTCCTCTGATACTGATGCGAATACCTCACTAGTCCTGCCTACCAGTTTCGTTTGGATCAACAAAACCCACATTGCCACTGGCATTTGCTGAGCCACCTTTTCAAATGAGATGAAAAAGGCTTCCACATCCTTCTCATCAAATTCAGGCAATGCCTGAACATACTTAAACAGTTTCTCACTAGGCTTCTGACTACTAGAGGCTTGCTCTTCCTCACTCTCTTCCTCATTGAACCTACCCTCAGCCTTTATCTCCAGCCTTTTAAGCTGACTTTCCTTTTAAAGGATGTTCTTTGAAGTTCAAAAGCTCTCTCTTTTGCTTTCTTTTCTGCTGCTCTCTCTTTTTCCCTCTCTGTTGCTTCTAATCATTACTCAATCTGTTTCATTTCTGCTGCCCTTTCCTTTTCTCTCGCCTCTAACACAAGCTGCTTCATTTGCAATTGAATTCTTGCCATCCCTTTAGATTCTGAGGGTTTCTCCAGCAAGTTTAAATGCTCAGCTACTGCTGTAATTATCTCTCCTTTCCTCACAGAAGCAGGCAGGTCCGATTCCAGCTTCTCTGCTAATTCCTGCAGCTTGGTCTTATTCACCTTTTGCAAAACTTTCAAAATCACCACATCCACTTTCAGAAAACCTTTGGCAACTGAAAGAGCCATTACTATCCCAAGCTTTGTCTACCCACCCAAACCAACACCCGAAATAAAGACACTCGTGCCTACCACTCATTGTTTAAAATCCCGCAAAGAGCCCCCAAACTGTTATGGACTAGGCCAGCCATTCAAAACATTCTTAAGCAGGTAATCCAGACCATAACTTTACAACTTGTTCAGCAATTGTACAGTGAAGATTATCTGGAGTGAGGCAGCTAAGTTGACTACCATGTTTTAAAACAGACAAAAAAAAGTATTCACTGAATTACACAATGAAACACAAAGAACAAAATAAAGGACCCCTGCAGAACTCAGTCTATCCAAACTAGACTTAATTGTGCTGTTCCAAATATACACAACAGTCCCAATAGGCAAACCCCTTTAAAGACCAATAAAAAATGGAATAAATGCTTGCAGGTTGAAGTTAGAAGGGCAGAAGGAAAGAGAAAAAAAGTTTCCACACAGCTCAATGTTGAACTCCCAACTAGTTCTGGTCTGAATTGCTCAGCTAGAGAGCTGACCACTCCCCTTTCATTATACAGGTCACTTCTAAAACATGACCACTTTGGCCTGAAGTATCATCTGTTTACATATCAACAAAAGGCCTCTCAATACTCTTTAATCTCTGTACCAAAGCAGTCTAATCAGAGTTGGGAGTGTTTTATGACCCCTCTAAAAAAAACAAGGACACAGTAACCTTGAGAAAAGGAACAGCTTTTTAGAAAAAAGGGGACTAGCTTGGTGATGTGGGACTGCCATGTTCAAGAAGGTAGGTTACTAACTAGAGGATAACATCTGAAGGATGAACAGTAATTTCTATAAACAATAAACAAGAAATAAATCCTAACATCCCATGAGAGTAAAACAAATCTGCCACTCTTACAGACTTTCCGACTTGGCATTGAATAGTCTCAGCGATAATGTATATACTGAGAGTTCTGAGCAAATTCCCTCACCTGTGACTTCAGTCGATTGGATACACTGTATTTTAGTTGTTCACTTTTCATGCGAATTTAAAGAATTACCCACTGCCTTTACAGGACCTTCCACGTTTGGAAACAGCGGTGACTCAACCTGTGACCCATTGTTAAGTTTCTAAAGCCGCGATTTTATTTCGTTTGCATGTTTAATTCGAAGGCGTAGGTTTTGTATGTGCGCAAAAGTTACCGCGACAGCGCCTAATGCACCGCCTAATGCATTCAGACTCGCTGAAGTTCAAGGTTAAACTGGCAACTGACATTGATGGATGGTTTCATTATATCCCCCACAGGAACCGAGAGACTGAGCTCACATCAACAGACGCCTCAGCGGCTTGACAGGGCAACTGTTGAGAACGACTCTGTTGGGTTCTGCTACGTTTTAAGTCTGTTCGTGCGGATCACCTAATCCACCAACGGGGGGGGGGGGGGGGGGGAGAGAGGTGGGAAGTGGTCTCACACCGCAGGGTGTCCCACAAACGATGTCTACGGGAATTTGCTGAAGAGTTCCTTCAGACCCAGGTGCCAGTGCAATGCATACCCCCGCTCTGGCAGGAGCACGTTGCTGTTGACCGTTTCCACGAAACCAAATGAGAGGGAAAACTAGTTCAGAACGAAGTTAAAGCCACCATTATAACTTAAAACCGTGGGGGTAGGGGGCGTGCCTGGAGCAATTAAGACATGGCCCCCTTCCCCTGAGGAGGTGATAGATGTTTGTAATTAGTTCGGGTTGGGGAATAAATACAAGGAGCGATTGGATTTGGCAGGCTGTTGGCAAGGGAAATGCTTTCATGTTGAAGTGATTCGTAAGCGAGAGGAAATGAAGGCTATCAGTTTCTGAAAGAATCAAAGGCTGTTTGCTGTGAGTTTGATTTCAGGCTAACCACAGGTAGGCAAATTGGAATGCAGGAAGAATCATTGCATTAAATTGTTCCCGTTCCCGCTAAAATGCTGAGCTACAATGAGATTATTGATCCCTTACATCGAGCAACATTCTGTTTCCAAATTACAAACCTGAACTGCATTTTTTAAAAAGTTTATTAGTCGGCAGCATCCGGCAAGCTGGGATTTGTTTTTTGTCGCTGGAGCGTAGAAGGTGGAGAAGCGACCTTTACACAAGTTTATAAAATAATGGGGGGTTTCCCTCGAGTTCATGTAGTCCTCTTGTCCCTCGGGGTGTGGGATTTCAAAACTAGAGGACACATATTTAAAGTGAGAGGAGAGAGTTTTAGAAAAGACATCGGGGGCAATGTCTTTTTTTGACACAGAGGGTGGTTCCCGTGTGGAATGAACTTCCTGAGGATGTGGGTACGATTACAACGTGCAAAAGACATTGGATAAGTGAATGGATAAGGAAGGTTTAGAAGGATATGGGCCAGGAGCAGGCAGGTGGGACTAGTTTAGTTTGCGATTATGTTCGGCATGGAGTGGTTGGACCGAAGGGCCTGTTTCCCTGCTGTATGACCCTGTGACTCTATAACAGTGACTGCAAGGTGCGTCCAAATGTGTATATTTGGTAGGTAATTGAGCGAGTTCACATCCACACATAGAAACAGAATCGGAAATCGCTGGTAAAAAAAAACTCGGCAGACCTGGCAGCAGAGTTAACGTTTCTGGTCCAGTGACCCTTCCTCAGAACTGATACAGATACATAACACAAATACGGAGCTGGCTCGGTCTACCTAAGCTGACCCAAAAATAGAAGCACCTCTTGCCTCCGCATATTTGCTCTGAAAGCTGTCACCCTCAGCCATCAGCCTTTCCCCAGTGGCCCATCAGTTGAGCCCACGGAGAGCTCCGATGCCCTGCCTCTTCCCCCGCTGCTGGTTTGCCAACCGTACCGTCGATCAAAGCTTTTGCCCTTCCCTCCCCCTCTTCCCTGGTTTGCAGCGTGAAGTTTAGCTGCACGGCGTGTCTTCCCCCCCACCCCCCTCTCTCCG
This sequence comes from Chiloscyllium punctatum, assembly GCF_047496795.1. NCBI lineage: Eukaryota > Metazoa > Chordata > Chondrichthyes > Orectolobiformes > Hemiscylliidae > Chiloscyllium > Chiloscyllium punctatum. The sequence continues at coordinate 23,277,389 of NC_092740.1, read as the reverse complement.
CTCCTGGCAAAGCTTCACTTGATAGAAAATGTTGCTGGCGGACCGAGCGGTCAGCAGGAGTGACCGCCCCACTCCTTCCACCGCCAAGGCGATGCCCTTGACTTTGAAAACGTGATCCCGGGACCTTCCGTCACCGCCGACAGGAGAGAGAGAGAGAGAGAGAGAGAGAAACAAATACATTCATACTGAAAAGAAAACGGCAAAACACTGAATCTTTGTCTTTGGCATTTCGAAAAGGCAGCAAGATATTCCCCCCAAATGCTGTTGAGCGGCGAGCGCTGTCCATGGTGCTGGAGGTTAAAGGAGTCAAGTCAGTGAGGAGAACTCAATTAAACTACAGTTCACCCATCCTTCTGCTAGAGTCAACATGATCGAAGGCAAATGTCACTCGGTAGCTGCTTTGTGGGGTTATGTCTGGGGAGTAGCAGTGTTTCTAAGGTAAGCGCAATCTACTTTTACCTTTATTTCCGTTCACCCTCAGATATTGAGCTGACATCTCTTGGTCTGCAGCCTGTTGATGTGCTGTGTTTTTGAGGCAAAACAGAACAATTCAGAACACCTCTGGATGTAAAGGCATTTTACAGGGATTACGAAGTTGCACAGACTCGATAGCGTTTACAAAAATCAACGCCTCGTAATTTTCTCGTGTCAAGTGACTAAGACTTTTGCATTGTGTAAAACTTATTCTTTTGCACTCCCAATCAGAGCTTTGCAACTTCTCCAGAACCGTTTGTTACACAGAAGGTGTGAGATAGAATGCAACAGAAAACCAAAGGCAGACTGGTGATTTGCCAGTTATTGCATTTTGGGGATCGGTTCAGTTCAACGCCACAGGTTGAAAAGATGTTCCGTGCAGCAGGAACGCAAAGCGAGCGAACACTTCTCAAGTCGGTGCACTGATGCTGTGGTCGTTTTGGTAAAAATTTCTGTTGGATTCAAGTTGCATCTAAAATTACGAATTCCAGCGTGACTACAGCATTGAAAGCACGAATCCGCATTAATTCAAGGCAGAACACCGTGAGCAGAATCTAATTACATTCCTTCTTCGAAAGGAAAACAAATGTGGGTCTGAGATATTGCCTATTAAATTGGTCGTGTCCTTTCATGTAGACAGCGGAGATACTGTTTAATGGGCTTTAGTGCCGTTCAGTTAACTTGCCTCACACCGTGCACCAACTAGTGGCCAGGGAGTTCATTTCATCGGCTGGCCATCGTCTTATTACCAACCTTTCCAGTCTAATTCACACAAAATGTCGCAAAATAATCTTGGCTGAGCAATGGCTAAGTACAAAGTAGAGATTTATGCGAATTTTAATTGATAGTTATACAGATTTTGTTGAGGGGTTGGAGTGGCGGTGTTGAAGTGATAAACAGCTGGTAAGTGAATTAAACTGTACTAAATGTAAAAGTTTGGAATGGTCAGGAATGGAGCTCCAGTCCCATGCAGAAAGAATTCCCGGGAGTGAGTTCTGACACTAACAAATCTTCCTTCCACTTGTGATTTGCAAAATGATAGCCTCTCGGGAAAAATATAATTCTGTATGTATGTGTTTAACAAACAACAAAACTTACAATGACTAATAAATTTTAAAGGGCAATTTGGGAATCCTTATTGGATTATTTTCCTGTTACGATAAGGAATGGTTGTAACAAATGTGTTTGCAATGGTTAAATATATCAGATACAGTAGAATCATAAAAAGCAGGGAAAAATCATTCAAAAAGCGTCCCTATTAATTTGACCTTTGATATTTGTGAAGACTATTTATCTCCAGTTTATCTCCTTTATGATTTGATTGTAACTAGGATCCCTATTACTTTGCTTGTTAAATGTTTCCATTACTTTAATATATATTGTTTTAGTTCACAGTCATTTCGTAATTGAGCAACTGTTGAGTGTTTCAGAGATTGTATTGATGGTTTCTCACTTTGTTTTTCCATAAATTATATCTATGTTGTAAATGATTGGAATTCCCTGAAAAGTGTATCTGGTTGACTAGGGCGTCAGCACTTTTGAAAAGGAAATTTGATACAGTTTTTTATAATTTTTTTTGGTCTATGTAGCTCATGATTGAAACTGCAAGTCAATTTCAGGGATCAAGTGTGTAATAGCCTTAGTGCTTCATAATGTCACGTAACGTTACGTCAATATCAATATGTCTAGGCAATTTGTTTATACTTCACATAGTAAATGCTTTGAACAATTAACTTCAATTTTTAATTTGTTTTGTTTCTGGTCAAGCCATTGGGTTTTATATGGTTTGCAGAATCCTCGAATCAGTGGTGCTCATAGAATAAAACAAGGCCATTTGGCTCAACATGCCAGTACCAGCTTGATGGGTTATTCATTTTATCCCACTGTCCTGTTCACTTCCCAAAGACCTCCAAGTATTTGTCCAAATTAAGTTAAAAATCACACAACACCAAGTTATAGTCCAACAGGTTTAATTGGAAGCACACTAGCTTCCAATTAGTGTGCTTCCAATTAAACCTGTTGGACTATAACCTGGTGTTGTGTGATTTTTAACTTTGTACACCCCAGTCCAACACCAGCATCTCCAAATCATGTCCAAATTAAAGCCACATTAATGTCTTTTTTTGGTGTGACATCAGACATGCGTGAATTAGATGCAAATGGGAATGATACAGTGTTACAATATATTTGTCACTGCTGACATTGACTGAAAACTTTGATTAATGCATATGTTCTGTGAAAAATATTGAAGATTATCTTAGACAGCTAAAATGATTGACAACAATTTTAGTAACTAGAGTCAGAAACTGTCAGTTAACATTGAATAATTATCGGAGTCAAATTTTGGAGTTTAAGCAGCAAATTAGAAATGCTGACGGAATAGTTGATAATCTACATTGTGTATCTTCACGATGTACTGTAAATATAATAGAAGCTGGTGTATTATAATTTAGTTCTTAGTCTGGTGGCAACACACCAAAGCTATATCTGCTTTGTTTTTACTGGATTTGAAGAGGTTGATCTGATGCATATTGAGTTGTTAATATCTGGAATGCACAAACTGAAAAGCTAGTGTAAGGAAATTCAATTGTAATTTACAAAACAGAATTGGATATCTATTTGAAAATGTAAAAAATAATTACAAACAATAAAAAAGGATCTGGAGACAGACCACTTTCATAGCTATCAAAGTATGCAGCACTTTGAACTGAGATGAGGAGAATTTGATTTTCATTCAGCAGATAGTGAGCTTATGGAATTCTCTACAACAGAAGTTGTGGAGGCTAAGTCCCTGAATATATTGAGGAAATATATATTTCTAGAGACCAAAGGAATGAAGAGGTTTGGGGAGAGAATGGCTGTATGGTGTTGAGATAAATGATCAGCCATGATTATGTTAAATTGCAGAGCAAGCTCATTGGGCTCAATGGCCTACCTGCTCTTATGAATAAGTTTTCTATGTTTGCTGTCAAGCTGCTCACTCAAGTCCCGGCTGATTGCAGGATTCCATTACATGTCCTTCCCATAGTTGATTATAGCAGTTTGTTTGAAGCTGAATGGAGGTTATAGTGAGAGCAAATCACATGGACAGAAAACGTTAAAAGGGGAATCATCAAATCATAGAGTGATTAAATCACAGAACGACACCATTTGGTCCACTGTGTCTGTGCCAACTCTCTGGATGAACGTCTTACTTTGTATCATTCCACTGCCTTTTTGCTCAACTCTGCCCATTTTTCCTTTTCAGGTCAAAAAATATAATTCTCTCTTGAAAGACATGATGAAAAATCCTCTGCTAGACTGTCATGGGATTTGTGTAGAAGCAGGTCATTCAGCCCATCAGGTCCACACCAACCCTCTGAAGAGCATCCCATCCAGACCCATTCCCTACCCCTGTAGTGTAGCATTTCGCACATTTAATCCACTTATGTTGCACATCTTTGGACTGTAGGAGGAATCTGGAGCACCCAGAGGAAATTTATGCAGACATGGAGAAAATTTATAAACTCCACGTGGGATCGAATTGAACCCAACTTCATGGTGCTGTGAATTGAGTCTGGGTCACCGGCTCAGTGCTAACCACCGTGCTACCATGCCACCCTAACTTAGCTACTCACTACATAAGGACATGTCTTCTCATGTCTCTATTGATTTTTGGACACCATTTAAAACTGTGCCCTTTGTTCCCCCATCATTCCATCAGTTTTTTTCCTTTCTGCTTTGGTTAGTCCCTTGGTAATTATGGATTCTTGAATCAAATCTGAACTGAACGTTCTCTGTAGAAAATAGTTCCCCATTCTCCAAGCTATCTACATAATAGAGTTTCATCATCCATGAAACCATTCTCATGAATCTTATCAACTGCCCTTCAAAATAATGTTATATCGGCCAAACCTTGCCTTTAAAAAGATTATTATAGTTTCCTATATTTTGTAGCTTCTTATCCTTCATGTTTTGAGCTCCAGCTGAGGGGACAAGTGAGCACCTGCAAGCATCTTTATGAACTCTGAAAATGCCTTCTGTTCCTAACCAGTAGGAAATAATGAGATGTGATCCATGCTGAAGTCCCCGCTGATGGTTCACCTTCCTTATTTAGTGCTTTGCCTGATGAATGTACTGAATCTTGACAGCTCACCACCAAGCAGTGTAAGTGCTACTGAAGCTGTATTTCTCACATCGCTTCCAAAGAGCACCAACATATTATAGGTAAAAACAATGACTGCAGATGCTGGAAACCTGAGTCTAGATTGGAATGGTGCTGGAAAAGCACAGCAGTTCAGGCAGCATCTGAGGAGCAGTAAAATCGACATTTCGGGCAAAAGCCTCTTTTGCCCGAAATGTCAATTTTACTGCTCCTCGGATGCTGCCTGAACTGCTCTGCTTTTCCAGCACCATTCTAATCTAGACCAACATATTGTACCATTGGGCATTCTTTGTGCAAGCATTCACAATGCAATTCAACCAAAACCATTAAATTCAGCTTACAATATGTATTGAAAGAAATTTAGTATTCATCGTTTTCATGATACTGGATGTGCTAATTGAATTCAAACCCTCAGTTCATTCAATGATTAAATTCCTTTGTATTGTGAAGTGGTTTCAAAATAAATTGATATATAATTTCTTAAAACATGAGATTTGTTGTTCTAGGTGTAGCATGAAGGAAACGTTCTATATTTTCAAAACAGTTTGGAGTATGTGGCTTGGAAAGAAACTTAGAGGTGGTGATGTTCCTTTGCATCTGCTGTTCTTGTAAAAGTCATGGATATACAAGTTGCTGTTGGAAAAGCCTTGGTGAGTTCCTGCAGTGCATTCTGTAGATAAGATGCACTACTGCTACTCTGCAATGGTGGCAGAGGAAGCTAATATTTACTGAAATTAATAAAATAGATAAGACACCTGTAGGGATAACAACAACCAAATTTATGAAACAAGTTTAACCTTGTGAAACATCACTTCACAGAAGGTTTATCAAATTAAATTAAGCACAATCAAAAGCAATTCAAATGATTTTTAAAGGAGAAGCTCAATGACTTAGAAACTACAAGTATACATAGTGATGAAAAATGGGACATCACCAGAAGTGCATTGAAATTATGAAGTCTAGAGGTAGTAAAGGCAAAGATGAAGTTTTACCATGAGTCACACTACTCTCGGATTCCTGTTAATAACATTTCCTACATTCAAAATGATGACTACATTTCAAAAGCACTTCATTGACTGCAAACCACTTTAAGTTTTTTTTGAGATCATGAAAGGTGTGTAGTGTAATAAATGCATTTGTGTGTAGTGTAATAAATGCATTTCTATTTGTGTGTTGTTGTCTAGAGTTGTTTATAGTGTCAAATTGTGAAAGGCTGTGCTCTTGACATGTTTGAAATGAATGCTCATCACAAGTATAAAGAATTTTACTGCTCCTCGGATGCTGCCTGAACTGCTGTGCTCTTCCAGCACCACTAATCCAGAATCTGGTTTCCAGCATCTGCAGTCATTGTTTTTAACAAGTATGAAGAAGACATGGAAGTGCAATATTAGACATTCAGTTACTCCTCACTACCACAAATACTTTGTACTCTGCACATTTATATGTAACAATGTCTACACTTGAACAGTCATTAGTCAGCCCTTGCTCTGCACCTCTGACTCTTCTGTACCTTTATGACCACAAGCACATTCTACCTTTCCTGATTTCCAGGTTAATATATTTTTCACTCTTTATTTGACTGTAAAACTTTGCACATTCTGTGAATCAAAATTGGTCCTAGTCAGATTCAGTAGAAACCTTTCCCATTCCTACAGCATCTCCTGACAAAGAAATTGGTCAATTGTTGTAAGAACACCCCCAAGGCTTGAGAGAGCAATGTCTGTAGCATGAAGGAAAAGTTCTATATTTTCAAAACAGGTTGGTATATGTGACTTGGAAAGAAACTTGCAGGTGGTGATGTTCCTTTGCATCTGCTACTCTTGTATTTCTACAGAGATATGGCATTGAGGGTGAGTTGGAGGTTTGGATTAGGAATTGGCTCTCTGGAAGAAGACAGAGGGTAGTAATTGATGGCAAAGATTCATCTTGGAGTGCCGTCACTAGTGGTGTTCCGCAAGGATCTGTTTTGGGACCATTGCTGTTTGTCATTTTTATAAATGACCTGGAGGAAGGGTTAGAAGGTTGGGTGAGCAAGTTTGCGGATGATACGAAAGTCGGAGGAGTTGTAGACAGTGAGGAAGGATATGGCAGGTTACAGCGGGATATAGAGAAGCTGCAGAGCTGGGCAGAAAGGTGGCAAATGGAGTTCAATGTAGCTAAGTGTGAAGTGATTCACTTTGGTAAGAGTAATAAAAAGATGGATTACTGGGCTAATGGTAGACTACTTGGTAGTGTGGAAGAGCAGAGGGATCTTGGTGTCCATGTACACAGATCTCTGAAAGTTGCCACCCAGGTAAATAGTGCAGTGAAGAAGGCATATGGCGTACTGGCTTTTATTGGTAGAGGAATTGAGTTCCGGAGTCCTGAGGTCATGCTGCAGTTGTATAAGACTCTGGTGCGGCCGCTTCTGGAATATTGTGTGCAGTTTTGGTCGCCATACTATAGGAAGGATGTGGAGGCACTGGAACGGGTGCAGAGGAAGTTTACCAGGATGTTGCCTGGTATGGTAGGAAGATCCTATGAGGAAAGGCTGAGGCACTTGGGGTTGTTTTCTTTGGAGAAAAGAAGGTTTAGGGGTGATTTGATAGAGGTGTACAAGATGATTAGGGGGTTAGATAGGGTTGACAGTGAGAACCTTTTTCCGCGTATGGAGTCAGCTATTACAAGGGGGCATAGCTTTAAATTAAGGGGGGGTAGATATAGGACTGATGTTAGGGGTAGGTTCTTCACTCAGCGAGTCGTAAGATCATGGAATGCCCTGCCAGTAGCAGTAGTGGACTCTCCCTCTTTATGGGTATTTAAGCGGGCATTGGATAGGTATATGGAGGATAGTGGGTTAGTGTAGGTTAGGTGGGCTTTGATCGGCGCAACATCGAGGGCCGAAGGGCCTGTACTGCGCTGTATTGTTCTATGTTCTATGTTCTATGTTCTATAAAAGTCATGGATATACAAGTTGCTGTTGGAAAAGCCTTGGTGAGTTCCTACAGCGCATTCTGTAGATAAGATGCACTGCTGCTATTCTGCAATGGTGGCAGAGGAAGTGATCTTGGTGTTGGATGCGGTGCCAATCAAGTGGGCTGCTTTGTTCTGGATGATTGTCATAGCTCTTGAGTGTTGTTGGAGATGTACTCACCCAGACAAGTGATTAATATACCATCATGTGACTTGTGGACACCAGACAGGTTTTGAGAAGTTAACGTTTTTAGCCTATTATTCCGTTACTTGCAGATTTGTCCAGTATTGCCTTTCCAAGTTCCAAAAATATCTTCCATTCTCCGCAATTAACAAATTTCCCCATACCTCTTGCTCCTTTTATCCCCATGACTCTTTTTTTTCCATTCATGACACCTTACTCCCTAATGCCAAACTGTTTTGCTTATCCTTGTCTGAAGCATTGATGCTGAGAGCAAAAGACTATCACAGTGCTGCAATGTATAAAAACTAGTCTTAATAATGACAACCGTGAAATCAACATCAATTGCTGTAAAAAGCCATCTCATTCATTAATTTCCTTTGGGGAAAGACAACGACCATTTTGACCTGATCTGGACTATTTAGCAAACCACCCAATTCAGGAACTATTTGAGAGAGGCAATAAATGTTGGAGTTGCCGGTGACTCTTTCATTCAGTGAAAGAATAAACAACCAAACACTTTCTCTGGTTTGGCTCTTCCATGTTTACTTCAACTTCAATCTGACGAAGAACATCCACACATGGTGGAAGCGAAAGGGAAAAAAAAAATCAACATAAGCCTGTTCCAATAAATGATAAATTTGGACGATGAATTCTGCAACTTAATAAATGAAAATACAGTTGACACTGAGGATAACTAAATATTCTAACAATAAATTTTCTTTAAATTTATTCTTTCATGGAATGATGACATTGCTGACATGGCCAAAATGTGCTACCCATCCTTGAACTGACTACCCATATCCTATATCCCATATATTAAGAGTCATTGCTGTGGATCTGAAGTCACATTTGGGCCTGGCAGGGAGAATAGATTTCTTTCCCTAATGGGCATTAGAGAATGCAATCATATTTTTTTGAAATACAAAACAACAGTATCTCTCATCATTATCACTGAGACAAGTTTGACATTACCAGATTTTGGTACCAAATTCCGACAGCTAGCATTTGAACCCACAACCCCAGAGCATTAATGTGGACCATTCAATTACTAAGTGAGTGACATTGCCACGAACCAACTGTCTCCTCTTTGGAAGTTGACTGACAGTTTTATTATGTGATTCTTAATGACTATTATAAATATAATTTATATTAATTTGTTTCATATAAAATCAGCATCTGTTGCATTCATGCAATCATGACATCTACATCTGAATGAGTGGCATTAAAGAAAATTCCTTCATAGGTGACCAGAAGAAATCACAACAGGAGTAGGCCCTTCAAGCCTACTCCATCATCTCATAGGATTGTGGCCAATCTGACATTCCTCACATCCACTTCCCGCCCTTTTCTCATAACCCTTGATTGCTCAACTGATAACAATTAACTACCTCAGCCTTAAATATACAGGAGGACTCTTTCCTGAACTGGTTGAATTATTTAACCTGTTTGTTAACTGGTATTCCTTTTTATTGAGGACTGATTCCTAAACAGCCTGATCTACACAGTCAATATGTCTCAGGTGTAACTCAGTTCTCATTAGGGAACTGTTGTTTCACTGGTTGGTTATAGCCTGTGTTATTCTTTTCTCTTTCAGTTTGAGAAAAGGACAATGTTGATTGTGTAGCAGGGCTTAGCTCTTACACTATTTTTCTGTATATGTCGTCACTGTTGTTTGATGTTTGGACTGAGCCCTTGTGAGAATATACATCTTACCAAATGAGCAGTTTCTGTGGGTAGGTCTGGCTCTGGGACTAGGCCTCTAAAGACTGAATGTGTGTGCACGCCGGGAGGTGAGCACTTGCTGCATCCTGGACTTTGGGAGTGAACCCTACCTTTTGGGAGTGGATCAGACTCCTGTGAGTTAACTGTAGCTTCACAATGTACTGTGTTCCTGTGAGTGGGCCAGGTTCTCTATGGATGGGCCAGGACTCAATGGAGGTTGAACACCTGTGGGGTGTGCATTTGCTGCCTTCAGGAGTGGACTCTACCCTCAGTTGTGGACTCTGTTTTTGGCAATGCACTCTGCAGTTTGGAGTGGACTCCATTTCTGACAATGCACTTTGTATACTGGAGTGGGCTCTGTTCCCGGGAGTTGACTTGACATTTTGAAGAGAACTGTTTATTGTAATAAACTCTGTACCACTGTTTGTGGTAATTGACTCTGTCATGTTACTTGGTGGGGTTATCACCTGCACTGTCTTGTGTGTCCCTGGGTCTGGCAGGCCTTGCTCTGAGCTGGGAGGCTCACAGATCGTCCCAAAAGTTGTCACCCTGAGAGTCGGAGGATGGGTAGGCTGTCCTGTGAACCTAATGGTGGGTAGGCCAGCCCGATATTGGTCATCCCAAGAGCCAGAAGGTGGGTAGACTGTTCTGAGCCTATGGTCCTGAGAAGAGGCAGTTGGGATGGGCTGTCCTAGAGGTGGCCAGAAGGTTTCAGATCAGCCGAGAGCCATAAGGTGCATGGGGCAGGCTGAGATCCAAAACGTTTGTGGGCTGCCCTGCGCACTGTCGTCCAGGGAAGGGGATGGGCTGTCCTAGAGGTGGCCGGAAGGTGTGCTAGGGCAGTCCACAGGCCAGATGGCACATCTAGGTGGGTGAAGGGCAGACTGAGGGCTGGAAGGTGGGTAGGCCATCCTCAGCACTGTCACGCTGAGCAGGTAAAGGGGTGGGCTGCCTTAGAGGTGGCTGGGAGGTACAAAGGGCGGTTCGGGAAACCAGAAGGTGGATAGGCCGCCCTGACTGCTGTGTTCCTGTGGGGATGGGGAAACAGGACGGGCTGGCCTAGAGGTGGCTGTAAAGTGGTTCAGGGTGGACCCAGAGCATGAAACAGCATAGGGGCAGGCTGCCTTAAAGTGGCCGGAAGGTGGGAGGGATGGGTGGTTTGCTGGGGAGGTCTGTATTTTATGCATTTCTTAATGTAATTGGACTGTCTTATACGTACTTGTCATTGTTCCTGTTTTATTTTTTTTGATGACTGAAACTGAGATTTGAGGTTTGTTATTTCCCTGAAAACTGTTTGAATGGTAGGGTTTAGGGTTTGGGGCCTGACTTTGCCGTTCCTCTCGCTTGTAAAATTGCTGTTTCTCTGTATACAGCTGTTAATGTTAATTGTTTTGTAAACTGTATTTAAACAAAACAGGAGATTGAGTGTCCATTTAGGGGACTGACTCTAAGCTGGCTGGGCCACAGTCAGTGTGTTCCTGCTGCTGTTGTGTGAGGAGAGTTTCTTTTTCTTCTCTCTTTCCCAACCACCATCTGCCCCCCGCCCCCCGTAATATATTTGTTCTTTTTTAGGTTTTTATCGTTCTGTTCTTTTCTGTGTTAAAGGGAAAAAATATAACCAGGGAGTCATTTAGCTCAGGGGATTAACTGAGCTGATAGAAAAAAAAACCATAGATTAGAACCTCATCAGTTCAAGCGACTAATTCTGAACTGGCTGATACAGTCAGTGTCCTGTGTACAATTAAATAAAGGCTGACTTGGTGATGGGATAACTGCCTCTGTGCAGTTATTTCATATACCATTCTGCCTATTGTCTCTGCTCTGCCATTCAATCATGGTGATATGTTTCTCAACCCCATTCTCCTGCCTTCTCCTATAACCCCTGACACCTTACCCATCAAGAATCTATCTCTCGCTATCTTAAATACACTCAATGAGTTCCACAGATTAACCATCCTCTGTCTGAAGACATCTTGGTTCTAGAAGATCATCCCTTTAGTTCGAGGCTGTGCCCTCAGATTGGAGTCTCTCCTACCAGTGGGAACATCTTCATGTCGACCCCATCAAGACCCCTCCATATTCTGTAAGTTTCAATCAGATTATCCCTTTTCTTTCTGTACTCCAAGTCCAGTCCCAGAGTCCTCAACCTCTCCTCATATAACAAGCCCTTCATCTCTGGGATCATGTTTTTAAAGCTCCTGTAGATCTCACCCACCCCCACTCCAATGCCACCACATCCTTCCTTAGGTCTGGAGCCCTAAATTGCTCTCAGTATTCCAAACGCGTTCTGAGCTTATACAGCCTCTGCTGTGAACTTAGCAACGATGCCCTCAGTTCCTTTGTCCAGATTGTTAATGTGTAATGTGAATAGTGTTTCCAAAACTGACCCCTGCAGAACACTACTGGTACTGGCTGCCAATCTGAAAAAGGTCTTTGTCCCTACTCTCTGGCTTGTGCTAGTCAGCCAATTTTCTGTCCATGCCAGTATGTTGCCCATAACACCTTGGGCTCTTAGCTTAGTTAGCAGCCTCCTGTGTGGCACCTTGTCAAAGGTCTACTGGCTCTCCTTTGTCTAACTTGCTCATTATTTCCTCAAAGAATGGGATGTGCACCATCTGCTCCTGGTGATTTATCCACCGATGAGACCTTTTAGCTTCCCTAGCACCTTGTCCTTCGTGATGGCCTCTACACTTATCTCTCTGACCTCTGGTATGCTGCTGGTGTCTTCCACTGTGAAAACTGATGGAAAGTATCTATTCAGTTCCTCTACCAATTCTTTGTTCCCTATTCCTACTTCTCTGATCTCAATTTCCTATAGTGCAATGTCCACTCTTGCTTCTCTCTTATACACCTAAAAAATCTCTTGCAATTTTCTTTGAATTTACTTGACGGCTTACTCTCCCATTTCATCTTCACTCCACTTATTACTTTTTCTAGTTATCTTCTGCTTGCTTTTAAAGACTTCTCAGTCCTATGGCTTTCCATTAATCTTCACCAGACTGTATGCTTTCTCTTTTGCTTCATGCTGTCCCTGACTTCCCTTGTCAGCCATGGTTGCTTCATGCTCCTCTTAGTATGCTCTTCTTCCTTGTGATGAATTTCTCCTGTGCCAATCCTGCTGTTGCTGCCCCACCCCCCACCCTTTCCTGCTAGGCTGTCTGTCCAATAACCTCTGGCCAGCTCCTCCTTTATGTGTTTGTAGTTTTCTTTACTCAACTGTAATTCGGTTACATCTGATTCCAGCTTCTCGCTCTCAAACTGCAGGATGAACTTTATCATATCATGGTCACTGCCTAAGGGGTTCCTTCACCTTCAGCTCCCTAATCAAGTCTGCCTCATTGCACATCACTAAATCCAGAACTGGCTGTTCCCTAGTGGGGTCCACCATAAGCTGCTCCATAAAAGACCTTGTAGACATTTCATGAAGTCCTTTCCTTGTGATCTGCTACCAACCTGATTTTCCCAGACCACCTGCACATTGATGTCCCCCATGATTATTGAAATAGCACCTCTTACATGCCTTTTCTACCTCCTGGTTTATTTTCTTCCCCACATCCTGACGACTGTTTAGGAGTTTGTACACAACTCCCATCAGGATCGTGCACGACTACATCCAAATCCCTTTGTTGTTGTGCTCGACTGGTTCCATAGAACGTAGCACAGTACAGCATAGAACAGGCCCTTCAGCAGACGATGTTGTGCCGACCTCATGTGAGGTAAACCTAACATACGAACCCTCAAATTTATGTGACCACATGCATGTCCAGCAGTCTCTTAAATATCCCCAATGACCTCGCTTCCACAACTGCTGCTGGCAACGCATTCCATACTCTCTCAACTCTCTGCATAAAGAACCCACCTCTGACATCCCCTCTATAATTTCCGCCAAACAGCTTAAAACTATGACCCCTCGTGTTAACAATTTCTGCCCTGGGAAAAAGTCTCTGGCTATCAACTCTATCTATGCCTCTCATTATCTTGTGCACCTCAATTAGGTCCCCTCTCTTCCTCCTTTTTCCAATGAAAAAAGTCTGAGCTCAGTCAACCTCTCTTCGTAAGATAAGCTCTCATTCCAAGCAGTATCCTGGTAAACCTCCTCTGAACCGTCTCCAAAGCATTCACATCTTGCCTATAATAGGGCAACCAGAACTGGATATAGTATTCCAAGTGCAGTCTAACCAAAGTTTTATAGAGCTGCAACACCATCTCATGGCTCTGAAACTCAATCCCCCTGTTAATGAAAGCCAAAACACCATATGCTTTCTTAACTTGGGTGGCAATTTTAAGGGATCTATGTACCTGCACACCAAGATCCCACTGTTCCTCCACACTGCCAAGAATCCTGTCCATAATCCTGTACTCCACTTTCAAGTTTGACCTTCCAAGATGCATCACTTCTCATTTATCCAGGTTGAACTCCATCTGCCACCTCTCAGCCCATCTCTGCATCCTGTCAATGTCCCGCTGCAGCCTACAACAGCCCTCTATACTGTCAACGACACCTCCAACCTTTGTGTTGTCTGCAAACTTGCTAACCCATCCTTCAATCTCCTCATCCAAGTCATTAATAAAAATTAGAGTAGAGGCCCAAGACCAGAGCCCTGTGGAACACCACTCACCATTGACTTCCAGGCAGAATACTTTCTTTCCACTACCACTCGCTGTCTTCTGTCGACCAGCCAATTCTGTATCCAGACAGCTAAATTTCCCTGAATCCCATTCCTCCTGAACTTCTGAACGAGCCTACCATGGGGAACCTTATCAAATGCCTTGCTGAAGTCCATATACACCACATCCACCGCTCGACCCTCATCAACTTATCTAGTAACATCCTCAAAGAACTCAATAAGATTTGTGAGGCATGACCTGCCCCTCACAAAGCCATGCCGACTGCATTTAATCAAGCCATGCTCTTCCAGATGGTCATAAATCCTATCCCTCAGAATCCTTTCTAACACCTTGTAGATGACAGACATGAGACTGACTGGTCTGTAATTACCGGGGATGTCCCTATTTCATTTCTTGAAGAGAAGAATTACATTTGCCTCCCTCCAGTCCTCAGGTACGACTCCGGTGGAGAGTGAGGATGCAAAGATCTTTGAATGCGGCGAAGCAATCACATTTCTCGCTTCCCAAAGCAGCCGAGGACAAATCTGGTCTGGTCCTGGTGACTTGTCAATCTTAATGTTTGTCAAAATTTTCAGCACATCCGCTTCCTCAATCTCTATCCGTTCCAGCATGCTTACCTGCTCCGCAATGGTTTCATTCACTACAAGGTCCTTTTTTTCTTTAGTAAAGACCGAAGCAAAAAACTCATTTAGGGCTTTCCCCTACCTCCTCAGACTCTATACACAAGTTCCCTATGCTATCCCTGATCGGTCCTACTCTTTCTTTGATCATTCTCTTATTCCTCACATATGTTTAAAATGCCTTTAGATTCTCCTTAATCCTTCCTGGCATGCCTTTTTTGTGCCCCCTCCTGGCTCTCCTCAGACCATTTTTGAGCTCCTTCCTCGCCTGCCTGTAATCCTCTAGAGCTGAGCAAGACTCTTGCTTCCTCCACCTTACATAAGCTGCCTTCTTTCTTTTGAAGAGAAGCTCCTCCGCTCTAGTCCTCCAAGGTTCCTTTATCTTACCCCTTCTTGCCTGTCTCATTCTCCATTGAAATAATAATTCTTTTCTTTTGCTCTCCCTCCCAACTGAACAACTTCGCATTTTCCCACATTGTACCCTTTTGCCAACATTTTGCCCACAATCTATTAATATCTCTCTTTAAACTATGTACCTCTCTCAACTTGTGTTTTCACCTACATCTTTGTGTCATTCACAAATTTGGCTACAGTGGGCGGCACGGTGGCACAGTGGTTAGCACTGCTGCCTCAAAGCGCCTGAGACCTGGGTTCAATTCCCGCCTCAGGTGACTGACTGTGTGGAGTTTGCACGTTCTCCCCGTGTCTGTGTGGGTTTCCTCCGGGTGCTCCGGTTTCCTCCCACAGTCCAAAGATGTGCAGGTCAAGTGAATTGGCCATGCTAAATTGCCTGTAGTGTTAGGTTAGGGGTATAGGTGGGTTGCGCTTCGGCGGGTCGGTGTGGACTTATTGGGCTGAAGGGCCTGTTTCCACACTGTAATCTAATCTAGTACATTCATTTCCTTCCTCTAGTTAATCATATATATTGTGAACAGTTGCAGTCCCAGCACTGATCCCTGTGGGACCCCACTCTGGTAAGATACTGTTTAAACAATGTTAAACCCAAGGGATGGAGCTGGACATGACCAAGAAGCTTTGGTTGTTTTGCAGTTCAAGGATCCAATGCCATCCATTTGCATTATTGTATTGCTACATGGATGAACTTAACATACAATCAGGCAGTGTAACGGTATGTAATTGCTTCAGCTCTCTCTTCCATTACCACCATTCATTAGTATATTTAAGGTTAAGTCACCAAGTTCACTTGGTTTATCAAAATGTTTATCCCCAATTATAAGTGCTTTTCATAAGGGTGTCCAGTTCTCCACCTCTGTGATAGAATCTCTCCCCTGTTTCGATGATCATCTTGCTGAACTCAATTTTTTTTCAACATCTTGGTCAGCGCATATCATATCAAACCAAATCTTTATTTACAGACTGAACTGTAAATATCACATTTGAAGTCAGTGTTAACAGGGTTGGTGTGCTCTCCTGACCTGCAGGGATCTGATTCATTTCTCTTCAGGTGCTGAGATTGCTTGATGGTTTTGCACCAGATCACTCCAGATTTGTTATTATCATGTGCAGCAGACCATCATACAAATTCCAAGGTTGGCTTTCAGAATATCTTTATCTCTAAGTTTGGAACATCCTGCACCTTGGGTTCTCATCCTTAGCTGGCTATAGAATACTGACCTTGGCATGTCAAAATCTGCGGTCAATTATATGGTCAAATCTGTGAAGGTGCAATTTCTAAAAATGCTCCCAAAACCAAGTCTGCACACCAAAGCTTTTGCAAAGTGTTGCTTAATATTTTTAGTCCCTGCCATTTGACATTTCAAATGCATTTTGAGCAATAAAGATGGACACTTTTGTTTTTAACCTATGTATTGCCAGTCAGTTGTCCACGCCTCAACCATAGAGAAAACATTTGACAACAAATTCCAGATAGATTTTTTATTTTATGAACTTTGCTTTGAGACAATCTCTGTCCAAAGCCTGTTGATGTTGGTTAGGGGATAAGTAATTTTATTATCCACTGTGTGAAATTATTGGAGAAGGTATTCCTAAAATATTGGATAGGCACTGATCAGTAACATCATAGAAAAATCACTAGAAGGAACTTTGCAAAATGATTTCACAAAAAAATGTTACACTGAAGAAGTTAGAGTTAATGGTTAATATTGACTGCACTTATTGCTTTTTGTGGTAAGTTAAATACACCTCTGAAAAGGCATTGAAAATGAGTTTGCAGTTTTTTGTGCTGATGAAATTGAATGTCATTTGAAAAGCCTTCATGAACTAGTGCAATCAGTGGATTTTAACAATGTGGACCTGTAGATGTAGCCAGCTTTTATTAAATCTTAAGCTAATGGAAGGGAAAACAATTTTGGTTGAGAAAACTCAGACTTTTTCTGGTAGTTCATCTGAGTACACTGATTTATTTTGATGTTATTGGTGGAAGCACTAATGCATTATTTTCTCCATTTGCACTTGCAAAAATGCAACACTCAATATTAAAAAAAACAAAGAATATAGGAGCAGGAGTAGGCCATTTGACCGTTCACATTTGATACACCATTTGTTATGGTCATGGCTGATATTCCAACCCTGCTCCTGCTTTCTCCCCATATCCTATGATCCCTTTAGAACTACATCTACCTCTTTCTTGAGTGTCTTAAATGTTTGGGCCACAACCATTTCACGTGGCAGAGAATTCTACAGGCTCAGCACACTCTGGGCGAAGACATTTCTCCCCATCTCTGTCCTAAAGCGCTTATCCTGCATCCTTAAACTGTGATGCCTGGTTTGGGAGTGCCCAGTCGCTGGGAATGTTATTCTTGCATTTTTTCAGTCTAATCCTGTTAGAATTTTATCAATTTCTATGAGATTCCTACTCATTCTTCTAAGCTCCAGTGAGCATAGTCCTAACTGATCCACCTCTCCCCATCTATTAGTCCCATCATCCCAGGAATCAGTCCAGTAAACCTTCTTTGTACTCTCTTCATAGCCAGAACATCCTTCCTCAGATAAGGAGACCAAAACTACACGATGTTTCAGGTGAATACAATACTCCATTACTTACCTGTTCTGGTGTACATATGATTCCAGATCCACAGGAATGTACTTCACTCTTAACTGGGCCCTGTAATGGACAATTTCTCTGTCTCAGGCTTGCTACTGTGCTCCAGCAAAGCTCAGCATAAGTTGGAAGAACCACCACCTCGTTTTCTGCTTGGGAACTCTGCAACCATCTGAACTCAACATAGAGTTCAATAATTTTAGGGCCCGAGTACCTACTCCCATGTCCTTACCCAAATCTCCACACATTGGGCCCTGTTATCACATGGACTGCCAACCAATATAAGCCATTGTCAGCCAGGAATAGTCCCCATCAACAGCTATTCATTCTCCCAGGCTGACCCTAGGGTCACAAAGAAAAAGTCTATCTGTTTTGCGCTCTCTGTGCGTTCTATCTCCCTTTTGTGTTCCCCTCAGCCCCTGTCTAGCAGGTACACCAACCCTTTCCTAGTTACAACTAGTTCTGAAGAATGAGCACTGGTCCCAAAATGTTAACTCTGCTTTCTCTCCACAGGTGCTGTCAGATCTGAGTTTTTCCAGTAATTTCTGCTTTTTGTTTCTTATTTCCAGCAACTGCAGATCTTTTGGGTTTTTTTCTTCTCTAATGGGCCTGTACAGGGGCAATTAGGGATGAGCAGTAAATGCTGGGCTGGCTAGCTAGCCACACCCATGCCCCATGGGTAATGTGCACACCTTCACCTGAGGGGAGGTGACCCTCAGGTTAAACTCACCACCGGTCATCTCTTTCCACAGAGAGAGCAATCATAGTCCTCTGTAACTACTGAAGCAATGTATCTTATTGAGGAACTAGTTTATTGATAATTCTGTTCACTCTGCTTCCACCTATTCGTAATAAAGTTGTCATGGCACTACTACAAGATGAGCAGGAAAGGTTCCAACTCTGCAATCCTCCCTCCATCCCCATGACCAATAACTGGTATTTCTGTCTCATTCACCTCATTACTCTTTATGGGAATATTGCCAATACAAAATGCAAACATAGCAACAATGAGTGGTTTCGAAAATAAATTCTTCAAGTTTTCAGGTTGGAACTGGCAATGTGCTGGGAGCTCCAGATTCCTGACAGTCATCCCAGACTGGAGTTTAGGTCACATCAGCACATTTCTTGTATTCTCTGATTACCAATTACATAAAGGGATCTTGGGGTTCTAGTTCATTGCTCCCTGAAAATGGACACACACAAGTAGGTAGGATGGTAAAGGTGTCTGGTATGATTGCCTTTATTGGTCAGGGCATTGAATGCAAGAGTCAGGATGTCATGTTGCAAGAATTTGGTTAGGCCGCACATGGAGTATTACATTCAGTTCTGGTCACCACATTACAGGAAGGACGTGAGGCTTTGGAGAGGGTGTAGAAGAGGTTTACCAGGATTCTGCCTGGATTAGAGCTATAAGGAGAAGTTAGAAAAACTCTGGTTGTTTTCTCTAGAATGGTAGAAGCTGAGGGAGAGACTTAGATTAGATTACTTTGAAACAGGTATTGATGAATATCAGGAGGAAGGGGTCCAATGGACCACCACCCTCCCTGATAGATTAGATTACTTACAGTGGGGAAACAGGCCCTTTGGCCCAACAAGTCCACACTGACCCTCTGAAGAGCAACCCACCCATACCCATTCTCCTACATTTATCCCTTCACCTATCACTACAGGTAACTTAGCACATCCAATTCACCTAACTTGCACATTTTTGTACTGTGGGAGGAAACCGGAGCACCCGGAGGAAACCCACGCAGACACTTGATAGAAGTCTATAATATTGAGTTGCAAATACAGTGTTGACAGTCAGAATCTTTTTTTCCCCAGAGTTGAAATGTCAAATGCTAGGGGCATGTAGTTAAGGTGAGAGGAGACAGTTCAAAGGAGATGTGAGGGACAAGTCTTTTTACATAGACTGGCAAGTGTCTGGAACACACTCCCAGGCACAGTGGTGGATGCATACACAATAATGGTGTTTAAGGGATAATCACATGAGTATGCAAGGAATGGAGGGATATAGACTAAGGGCAGTGAGAAGGGATTAGTTAACTTGGCATCACCTTCAACACAACATCATGGGCTGAAGGGTTTTTTCCTGTGCTGTACAGTTCTGTGTTCTATATTCTATTCAGGGGCAGTTTGTCAGCGTGATCTGGATCAATTTGAAATGACTGCCTCACTGACAATGTAAGCAAGGGATGAAGAGAAGTGCAGGAGGGCAGAATGTGTTGTAAGTGGCTCAAAGATGTTCTGTGGAGCAGCACTGTTGGCCTCATACCCAGGTAAAATGAAATTAAAAGGAAATCTTTTATGTCAGTGGTCATTGTGTAATGCACAACAATCACTGGTAAACTTGACATAGATTGTCTCGTGAATTCTCCACTCAGTGTTAATTCATTCAATAGAAGGTGTTCAGACAGCTATTTGTTTTTCAAGAGCATATAGTTCATCAACTTGGATGAAAATGTGTGCTTTTTGTATTCAGGATGGTGTTGGAGCATGCAATTTAATTAAAACACATTTATGAAATTGAACATTGACACCAGTGTATACTTTGTGGTAAATGTAATTGCTTATCTCTGCTTGTGTGTGCTAATGTAATCCTTACATAATGTTTGGTGAACGTGCTTGGTCAATATGTGTGTGCGTGTGAGAGTGTGAATGTGTTTATGACTGTGAGTGTGCGTGTTTGTGAGTATGCATGTGTGTGAGAGTATATGTCTGTGTGAACGTGTGTACATGTGAGTGTGCGAGTATGTTTGTTTGTGTGAGTGTATGTGCATGAGTGTGAGCAAGTGTGATCTGTGTGTGGTTTTTAAAATAAAAGTTGTGATGTACTGCAGATATGAGTATCCAGTTCATTAGTGTTGCTTATTGATGCCCCCTGTGTGGAGGAATGTAAGGCGGCTACTGTATGCTGTTTGTATGTGTGATGAATGTGATATTTTGTGGTGACTGTGTGCAGTGTGAATGTGTATTTATATTCAGAACATTGTATTCATGGTGATGTGTATATTTCCACAAGTGACTAATGGGTATGGTGCAGTTTGTATTTCTATATTTAGTATGTAGTTGGTGTGTTTCTAACAGGTACAGTTTATGTACAGGTCTGTGCAGTTTATTTACAGATCTATGTGTATGCGTGTGCTGTGATTGTGTGCGTCAGTGCAATGTATATTACTTTGAAGTTGTCAGAAATTATACAGGGGAAATGTAACATCATAAATGGACTGGTCTACCTGATTCATTAATTCTAAACATAATCATTAGATACCAATGGAGAAAATGTTCCACTTTTATGGCATAACTGTACATCATATTGATGTTAAACAGCACATTTGGAAACAGAATAATAGTGATATATGACACTGCTGACATGATTTTATATTGCAATAATAGATAACACAGTGCAGTCTTGCCTTATGTTTTGAAATAACATTCATCTATGCATCATTCCCATTATAATCTCAGTATGATACATCAAGTGAAAGTCAAATAGTGTAACATGATTTTGTTAGGATCTATTCTGAGTAATGCTGTTCTGATCAGCAAATGTGTTTTTATAATATTAAACCAACATCTTGCTGAATGCTTGAATATTTATGTTCCTTTGCAAAAACAGCACATGCTGTGGATTTTGTATGCTTTACCTACTCATGCAAAACGTGTAGTTTTTGCACAAATGTGGAGCAATTCTGTTGGATGCTGCCCATCTATAGTTGATGTGTTGAAATGATTGATTGAATATTCAAATGGAAAGTTTCAGCTGTGACAATATTCCCAGTTCTTCTTATTGTGACTGGTGATAAAATACTAGTTCTAGGTTTTCCACTTTAAATAAGGTGACACCGGAATAATTTGAGCTCTTGTGTGTGGAGGTACAGGAGAACATAAGAAAAAGGCGCAAGAGTAGGCCATCCAATCCCTTGAGCACGCTCCACCATTTTATAAGAATATGGCTGATCTTTTTCATAGACCTAGCTCCGCTTACCCACCCACTCACTATAACCTTAATTCCTTTACTGTTCAAAAGTATCTTCACCTTAAAAACATTCAATGAGGTAGCCTCAACTACTTCACTGGGCAGGGAATTCCACAGATTCACAACCCTTTGGGTGAAGAAGTTCTTCCTCAGCTCAGTCTTAAATCTGCTCCCCTGTACTTTGAGGCTATGCCCCTAGTTCTAGTTTCACCCACCAGTGTGAACAATCTCCCTGCTTCCATCCTATCTATTCCCTTCATAATTTTATATCTTTCTGTAAAATCCCCCCTCATGCTTCGAAATTCCAGTAAGTATGGTCCCAATCTACTCAATCTCTCCTCATAAGCTAACTCTCTCAACTCTGGAATCAACCCAGTGAACCTCCTCTACACCCCATCCAATGCCAGTAAATCCTTTCTCAAGTAAGGAGACCAAAACTGTATGCAGTACTTCAGGTGTGGCCCAACTAGCACCCCATTCAGCTGCAGCATAACTTAGGTTCAAGATCTGTCTGCTCCAGAGTTATGTTAGAACACAGCTAAATGTGTTCTTTTATGATATACATCATCTAATTATTTAGAGGGTTCATGTGACACAGTGGTAGTGCCTCTACCTCCGGAGCAGAAGGCCAGGGCTCAAATCTCACCAACTCCAAGGCATTGTCCAAACACATCTGAACAGGTTGGTTTAAAAACATCAATGCCAGAATATCTCTACTTCAAAGAGGCACAAATAGAAGAGTGCAATGCAGATTTTAACATGTCCAGGGACCACAACTGTGGCAAGAACAGAAAAGCAAATGTAAGAAGCAATGGCAAAAAAAAATACATCCTGAAACAAAGCAAAAGACTCAGTTGAAACCTTCTTCCCCAAACAAAATTTCTAAGTCACTGCCTTGACCTATACATAAAAGTGAACCCTTCAACTGCTCCTTCCAAGTTGAAGAGCAAAAAGCAGGGATGAAAAGGACTTGGAAACAGGATTAAGGAGAATCCTAAGTTCATTTATAAATACTTTAAAGAAAAGAGGTTAATGAGAGAAAGAGTAGGGCCCATTAATGACCAAGAAGAAACCTTTGTGTGTGAAGCCACAGGATATTGGAAGGGTGTTGAATGAATATGTCTCTTCAGTCTTCACTCTGGAAAAGCAGAACTGAATTCAGTAAAAGGGACTGTGAGGAACTTGCACAGTTTGACATAGGAAATGGGAGGTATTGGAGGCTCTGTCAGGCTTAAAAACCAATTTCCTGGCCTGGATAGCAAGGTGTGGTGAGAGGTTTTCAACAAGGTTTGGTTTCAGATGCATCTCTTTAGTTGTATAGGCAAATGATCTTTAGAATTTTTTGTAGCTCTGGGTTTTCTGAGAACCTTAAAGTTAGGGCCAGAGAAGCATTGTGTGTTTTTTTTTGACATACTTCCCTTAAAGAGGAAATAGCTACTTCCTTGAAAAAAGCTTTGTCAGTTCTGGAGAAGGGTCACCAGACACAAGATGTCAACCCTGATTTCTCTCCACAGATTCTTCTGGACCCGTTGAGTTTTTCCAGCAATTTGTTTCTGATTTCCAGCATCCTCAAATCTTTGCTTTCTTTGATAAGATATTGCAGGGTGTTGAACAAGCTGGAGAGACTGATTGGAAAAGGTTTATCAAAATCCTTCTCAACCTTCCCTTTTAGAGTCATAGAAATGTACATCATGGAAACAGACCCTTTGGTCCAACCCGTCCATGCCGACCAGATATCCCCATCCAATCTAGTCCCACCTGCCAGCACCCAGCTCATATCCCTCCAAACCCTTCCTATTCATATACCCATCAAAATGCCTCTTAAATGTTGCAATTGTACCAGCCCCCACACTTCCTCTGGCAGCTCATTCCATACCCGTTCCACCCTCTGTGTGAAAAAGTTGCCCCGTACGTCTCTTATATCTTTCCCCTCTCGCCCTAAACCTATGCCCTCCAGTTCTGGACTCTCTGACCCTAGGGAAAAGACTTTGCCTATTTATTCTATCCATGGCCCTCATAATTTTATAAACCTCTATAAGGTAACTTCTCAGCCTCCCACGCTCCAGGGAAAACAGCCCCAGCCTGTTCAGCCTCTCCCTATAGCTCAAATCCTCCAACCCTGACAACATCCTTGTAAATCTTTTCTGAACCCTTTCAAGTTTCACAACATCTTTCCAATCGGAAGGAGACTGGAATTGCACGCAATATTCCAACAGTGGCCTAACTAATGTCCTGTACAGCCACAACATGACCTCCCAACTCCTGTACTCAATACTCTGACCAATAAAAGAAAGCATACCAAACACCTCCTTCACTATCCTATCTACCTGTGACTCCACTTTCAAGGAGCTATGAACCTGCACTCCAAGGTCTCGTTGTTCAGTAACACTCCCTAGGACCTTACCATTAAGTGTATAAGTCCTGCTAAGATTGCTTTCCCAAAATGCAGCACCTTGCATTTATCTGAATTAAACTCTATCTGCCACTTCTCAGCCCATTAGCCTATCTCATCAAGATCGTGTTGTAATCTGAGGTAACCCTCTTCGCTGTCCAATACACCTCCAATTTTGGTATCATCTGCAAACCTGCTAACTATATCTCTTTTATGCTCCCATCCAAATCGTTTATATAAGTGACAAAAAGTAGAGGGCCCAGCACCGATTCTTGTGGCACTCCACTGGTTACAGGCCTCCAGTCTGAAAACCAACCCTCCACCATCACACTCTGTCTTCTACCTTTGAGCCAGTTCTGTATCCAAATGGCTAGTTCTTCCTGCATTCCGTGAGATCTAACCTTGCTAATCAGTCTCCCATGGGGAACCTTGTCGAATGCCTTACTGAAGTCCATATAGATCACATCTACTGCTCTGCCCTCATCAATCCTCTTTGTTACTTCTTCAAAAATCTCAATCAAGTTTGTGAGACATGATTTCCCGCGCACAAAGCCATGTTGAGTATCCCTAATCAGTCCTTGCCTTTCCAAATACATGTACATCCTGTTCCTCAGGATTCCCTCCAACAACTTGCCAACCACTGACGTCAGGCTCACTGGTCTGTAGTTCCCTGGCTGGTCTTTACCGCCCTTCTTAAACAGTGGCACCACATTTGCCAACCTCCAGTCTTCCGGCACCTCACATGTGACTATTGATCTTTCAGTTTTATCAAATATATTTACTGCACTGGTTAATAACTCCCCACATGCATGTATACTTTAGGCAAAATGATTCCCATTCAGCACATACAGCAGAGAAAAGTGTGCCCACAGCTTGCATTGGGAAGTTACACCATTTTAATAATTTGAAGGTTCAGCAGACTGTTACCAGGGATGGCAGGACTGAAGTATGAGGAGAGATTAGTTCAACTGAGACTGTATTTAGAAGAATGAGAGGGGATCTGATTGAAATGTATAAAGTTCTAATCGGCTGGATAGACTAGTTGTGGAAGAAAGGTGTATTTCCTGGTTTGGAAAATCTAAAACGAGAGATGACAGTCTCAGGATATAGGGTAGACCATTGAGGGCTGAGATAAGGATACATTTCTTTTATTTAAAGGATGGTTGACCTGTGGGATATGCTACCATGGATGGCTGTGGAGGAAAGGACACTAAATATATTCAAAAAAGACATTTTGATTCAGAGTTTAAAGGTGATATTGGAAGAAAGCTGGAATGTGACATTGAGATAGAGTATGACCCATGATCATATTGACCGGTGGAACAGGCTTGAAGGGCTGAATGGCCTTCTCCAGCCTCAAGATTCCATGTTTCTATGGCATTTAGCACAACATTCTATCAACCTAAGGTTACTTTGTTATGCTATTGTCTTTTATGAGCCCTACTAATAGTTAATTTTCACAATAAGAAATTAGTATATTAATTCAGCTTTTAACATTGGGATTTTACATTGTTGCTGAAATGCACATATTTTAATGATATGGAATAATATTCAAAATGAGATTTCTCACATCCTCATTGCAGAACTATTAAGTATTAGAGCGCAGACATGGTACGTCTAAAGATAAAATCTCTATTGTCTTACCAGACCATAGGTTGCTCTGTCAATAGAGAGATACAACTGGTGGTGGTTTAACCCCATGGGTCACCATGCTTCACATAAGCGTACAGGTGTAGAGGACAGCGAAGAAGGTTACATCTCTATGACTCTATAACTGTGGTGATTGTAAATCCGGAACAAAAACAGAAATTGCTGGAAAACCTCAGCAGGTCTGGCAGTGTCTGTGGAGAGAAATCAGAGTTAGCATTTTGGGTTGAGTGACATTTCCTCAAAACAATTCTGAGGAAGGTTCACTTAACCTGAAATGATTTGGCGCTGCTCCTTCATCAGGTGGTTGTGGAGTATTAGATTATAAGAATTTATAACAAAATAAATTCTGTGACTTACAATCTTATACTCCACAACCACCTGATGAAGGAGCAGCGCTCTGAAAGCTAGTGCTCCTAAATAAACCTGTTGAACTGTAACCTGGTGTTGTGTGACTTTTAACTTTGACCTGAAATGTTAACTTTAACATTTGCTGCTGAGCTTTTCTAGTGATTACTGTTTTGTGGCAGTAAATATATTAGTTTCTTTTTCTGCAATATTCTCTTTTCTAAAAGCATTGACTCTCTCTGTCCCACATGAAGCAGTATGTGCTAAATTAACCATTACGCAGGTATGAGTTTTGGAGGTAAATGGCAGCAGGCTAGAGCAGATTTGTAGCTCAGTTTGAGGTTCAGGATGTAGGTTTGCTTGCTGAGCTGGAAGGTTCATTTTCAGATGTTTCGTTACCATACTAGGTAACTTCTTCAGTGGGCCTCTGGACACAGGAGGCTACTGGAGTTCATGGGACACTATAAAAGTGACAGAATCTGTCTGCAATTCATCGAGCATTCACATCAATTGATCTTATCTTGCCCTCTGTAAATTCAAGAGTTACAACCATGATCTCCTCCAGGGTTTATTGTTACAATCCTATGAGAAAGAATTAATGTTTAAAGAGGTGGTGAAAACAGGCTGGAGTAGGACACATAGCCCTTGAGTTGGATCTGCAATTCAATGAAACAAAGAACTATGTCACAAGATGTGTTTTGTGTTAAGTCACATTATACTGGAACGATGGGAAACAAAAGCCTACTGGTATTATCACTGGACTGTTAATCCAGAGACTCAGGTAATATTTTGAAAACCCAGATTTAAATCCCACTATGGCAGCTGTTGGGATTTTAATTCCAGACTTCTATTGAATTCAGGGTCTAATAATGATCACATGCCAATTGATAGAAAAACCCCATCAGGTTCACTAGTGTCTTTTTGGAGGGAAACTGGTCTGGCCTACATGTGATTCCACATCCAAAGCAATGTGGTTGACTCTTAGCTGTTCTCTGAGAAATAAATGCTGACCTAGCCAGTGACATCCTCATCTTGTGAATCACTGAAAATAAAACTTCAGAACTGTTTTTAACATTGAGCATACAGAGTTAGCAAATCCCCGAGGTAGAATGGCACAGGATGTAGATTTAAAGCTAATTGTGTTGGTTCAATGATCCCCTGTGGCTGAGGTAGTTCATGGATGTCACTTTACTCCATACCTTTTGAGTGGTTACCCTCAGGCTATAAACAGACAATTGTTTCTCCCTCATGGAGATGAGATGCTTACGTCTTTGTAGACTATAGCTCCATATCATATGTTTGAGTAACCTACTCACTCTGTCCCAAAAGTTATCTTTTCTCATAAACTCCTGAATGTTCATTCACTTTTCCTGGGGCCAACTCAAAAGATATTCCATATTACTCTGAAATTTATTTTACTTCTCCTTAATATGTCAGCTATTTCTCCAAAATAAGGTTCTATGGGCATCCTTCCCCGGACCGGTTTACCTGTCCCATCAACCATTTCCTTTACAGACATTATGATTCTGTGTATTGGCAGATATTCCACAGCTTTACAAGCTAAGCCTGCTGATTTCTTTCTTCCATCATGCTCTGTGAGGACCAATGTAATTTTCATCCACTAATTACAAGTTAGAGAAAATATTTTAGTTGCTTTTCCCTCATGAAATCTGAACTGTATGGTCTTTCTGCTCCCAAACTGACCTTTTGCTTCTGTCAGGAAAAAAGAACATGCATTGATAAATTAAACAGAAGAGTTCCAACCAAAGATTCACACTAAATCATTTATAGCATTCTGATGAGGCTTGAAAAGAAATGCAAATTAGTTATTTTACCTTCATGGCTACTCAATGATTCTGTAACCAGGAGGAAGGATGAGTTTGCGAATGGAGTTTGTAACCCGTTCTCTATGCCTTCTGGTTCTACTAAAAGTTCAGAACTAAGTCATTCGTTGTTCAAATTTTGCGCTTCTACCTCTGATGATATAATATAAACATTGGTTGAACTTTAACTGTAATTAACTTGTTTGAGTTGAATTTATTTCAGGGGATTGCTTGTGAGCTTCTTAATCAAATTTTACCTATCTATTTACAGTTACATTGATAATTCCTAAATCTAAAAGTCATTTCATGAATTATAAACAGGATATCTGCCATATAGGTAATGTTACAATAGTCTGACCAGACCATAGGCTGTTCCCACTTTTAGAGAGAGAGAGAGAACCTGAAGGTCACCATGCCTCAGATAAGGGGAAAGTTGAAAATGAGAATCCTTCATGGTAACCTCCGCTGTATGGGAATTGAACCTTCTAGTTGGTCTCACTCTGAATCACAAACCAGCTGTCCAACCCCCATGGCAGTTGATGTCACTCCTGCCCCCATAGGATGGTACAGTGGCTCAGTGGTTAGCACTGCTGCCTTACAGCACCAGGGTACCAGGTTCGATTCAAGCCTCTGGTGTCTGTGTGGAGTTTGCACATTCTCCCCGTGTCTGCATGGGTTTCCTCTGGGTGCTCCAGTGTCCTCCCACAGTCCAAAGATGTGCAGGTTAGGTGAATTTGCCATGCTAAATTGCCCCATAGTGTTAGGTCAATTAGTCAGAGGGAAATGGGTCTGGGTGAGTTACTCTTCGGTGGGTCGGTGTGGACTGGTTGGGCCAAAGGGCCTTTTTCCACACTAAGGAATCTAATCTAATCTAATCTAATCTAATCTAATCTAATCTAATCTAATCTAATCTAATCTAATCTATGCCCTCTTCACCCCCAAATTTCCCTTGCCCACCACCCTCCTTTTTCTGCAGCCCCCCTCCCCCCACACCCACCCCCAGTCCTGAAGAAGGGTTACACCCAAAACATTGACTTCTCCTCCCCCTGATGCTGCCTAACTTGATGTGTTCATCCAGCACCATCTTGGTCTACCTGGGTATCACAGATGTTTGTGTGTTTTTGGGCAGCACAGTGGCTCAATGGTTAGCACTGCTGCCTTACAGCACCAGGGTTCCAGATTCGATTCCAGCCTCGGGTGACTGTGTGGAGTTTGCACATTCTCCCCGTGTCTGCATGGGTTTCCTCCCACAGTCCAAAGATGTGCAGGTCAGGTGAATTGGCCATGCTCAATTGCCCATAATGTTAGGTGCTTTAGGGTCTGGGTGTATCGCTCTTCGGAGCGTCGGTGTGGACTGGTTGGGCCGAAGGGCCTGTTTCCACACTGCAGGGAATCTAATCGAAATCACGTTTACCCATGGCAGTCTCCGCCCCCACACCCAGCTCTAGCCAAACCCCAGGTCCTAGCTCCAAGCCCTGTTGAGTCTTTACAATTTCCCCCAAACCCACTCCCTCATCACTGAGGATGAATGTTCAGTCCTTAGTAAAGACCTCACCTTCATCTATCTATGCTACCAGATTAATGAGTTTGACACACGCTGCAATATTGAACATTTCTTCTGCTGCCTCTGCCTCCAGGCTCACTTTTTTTTTTTCCATCAAGATTCCCACTCACCCACCAAGGACCCCTTCTCCTGTCTCCAACACACCCCATCCACCTGGACACCCCATACTGGCCTGTTCGCCACTCTTGACCTCTTCATTTCTAACTGCCGCCATGACATTGACAACCTTAACCTGTCCACCCCACTCACCCACTCCAACCTCTCACCCTCTCAACACACGGCTCTCCACTCCCTCCACCCAAACTTCAATATCAAATTCCTGATGAAGGACTTATGTCCAAAGTGTCAGTTCTCCTACTTCTCGGATGCTGCCTGGCCTGATGTGCTTTTCTAGCACCACACTCTTTACTCTGATCTCCAGCATCTGCAGTCTTCACTATCTCCCAGCTGTCCAGCCAACTGAACAAAATCAACCCTCACCATATAAGACTGCCTACTCATTAGAGAGAGAGACGACTGCAGGCAAGTGGGACTAGTTTAGTTTGGTACATGGTTGGCATGGACTAGTTGGGCTGATTGATCAGTTTCCATGCTGTGTGATAAATAACTAGTGGTGATTTAACCTGAGGCTCACCATGCTGCGGGTAAAAGGACCTTCATGTAACGTCCGTTGGCTTCACACCGCAGAGCTAACTAGCTATCCAGCCAACTGAGCTAACTGATCTCCCCCTGGTTTAGTCTTGCTTTAAGACCATTTAGTTGACTTAATAAAGAGTGGTGGTTTAATCCTCGGTGGTTTAATTTTTGACTTGAGCTATAAACTTTCTATGGAGTCCCAGTGTCAGATATTTCTAAGAGCTTTTCAGTGGACAAAGATGAACTTTTGCAAAGACGTCAAATTAGGGGAATGAAATTGGCCTCCTGTTATTTGTCTCACCTACTTCTCTTTCAAAAGGCACTTCAGAGAAAGTTGAGTTTCATCTGCTTGTTCAAAACAGGTCAGCCTTAAAGTGAAAGATCAAGGATCTGCTGGGATAGCATTTACCCAGGTACTAGTTAGTTGCTTCCTTTCTTGTTAGCCGTAACTAATTTCTGCTTCATTGCATAATTGAACTCCACTCCTCAGAATCATTCTGCTCATTAGGTGTGCAATCAGAGTATCTGAGTTGGCATAGTAATTTTGTGGTCCTGCAAAGCCGTGGAGGACTGAAACTGCAACTTGTAGATTGTAAGCAGAACTAATTGACCTCCATCTCTCACTTATTGAGTCATGTACAAATTAATCCTGATTGTAGAGAAGGCTCAAAGTGTAATAACATTCATTAAAGAGATGAGCCTTCCTTTCTGGAAATGGTAGTTGAATTTTGTTTTTTGTTTTTCTCTCTCACCTTTACCTTAGACAGCATTGCATGAGCACGTCACCTTCGTGTAAAAAAAAAATTGTTTTGTAAAGATATCATGAATTATGGATTCATAATTCATAGTATTATTATAATACATTGTATTATAAATTGAGCAAAAGCTAATAACAGAATGATCAATGTCATAAATGTTTTCTTCCTTTCTCTCGCAACATGAATAAAGAAGTTAAGTCGAGTCCTTAACTTAGGAAGAGTGGATTTATACCAAGGAATTGGTGCCCCAGTGCAGAATATTACTTTTGAGTTAACAACAGCAACATTTATTATTTTTTGCCAGTGTGCATTTTTATGACAAGGCAATTTTTTCTTATGACACATTCCTTCTGAAAGGATTCTCTTCTTCAGAGTTATTTGATTAAAATTTGAAACAAGTTTAAACCTGTTCTTGTAACAGAGTTCATAGAATGACCACACTGACATTACACCCTTCATTCATTTGGATTAATGGCAACTTCTTATTTGAATTATGACTTCATAGAATCATAAAGTCATAAAGTACTGTACAGAAGAGGTCCTTATTCCATCAAAACAGACTAAATCTACACCAGTCCCACTTTCCAGCATTTGGCCTGTTGCCTTAAATGTTATGACATTTCAAATGCTCGCCCAAGGACTTTTTAAAGGTTGAGGTTTCCTGCCTCAACTACCCCTTGGCAGTGCATTCCAGACCCTCTGGCTGAAAAGAAATTCCATAATTCCCTCATAAACCTCCTGCCTTTCACTTCAAAAGAGAGCCCCCTTGCTCTTGACTCTTCAACTAAGGGCAACAGTTGCTTTCTATCCAGTAATTCCATGACCCTCATAATCTTACACACCTTTGTCACGTTCCCCTGCCCCCAATCTTCTTTGCTCCACATAAACAACTGAAGCTTATCCAGTCTCTTTGCATAGCTAAAGGGCTCCTTCTGGGGGAACATCCTGATGAATCTACATCCCCTCCAGTGCACTCACATTCTTCTGATATTGTGGTGACAAGAACTACACACAGTACTCCAGCTGCAGCCGAACCAAGCTCCTGTACAGCTCCAACATGACTGCTCTGCTCTTATAATCTATGCCTCAACTGATAAAGACAAGTGTCCTGTCTGCCTTCTTGACTACCCTAATAATCTGTCTGGCTACCTTCAGGGATTTGGAGACAAGCACCCCACAATTCCTCTGTTTTTTCTGAGAATCTGGTGATTCAGAGCCATAGAATCATAGAATCCTACAGCATGGAGACAGGCCCTTCAGCTCAAACTGGTCCATATAGATCAAAATGTCCATCCATGCAAACCCCATTCCAATTCCATCTGCCCATCTGACTAATCCATTTGTATCCTCCTGTAAACTAAGACCTTCTTCCTCACTATCAACCACTCAGCCAATCTTTGTGTCATCTGCAAACTTATTTATCATAAGTTTCATCTACTTTATTTATATGTGAGGCCCCTTTCAGTCAGGGCTGACCATGGGTTGCATCCTTGTTATTCTAGCTTTCTGCTTCCCTGAAGCAGCGTTGCTTATGACTGAAGAGACCAATGCTGGAGTGAGTCCTGGTTGCAGAGGTCACATCTGTATGTGGTTGTTGATCTGCTGGAGCTGTTGCATTCCTTCCTGTCTGGTGCAGTGCTCATCAGCTTCTTTTCCTTTGTTTTGAGGTGATGGTTCAGGGAGCTTCTCCATCTCATGCGGTCAGCTGCAAGCCTTTCCCAAGACTCCATAACGAAATCAAGCGCCTTCATGTCCCTCCTGCAGACATCCTTGTAACGCAGCTGGAGACACCCCGTGAGTCTCTTTCCCCAATTTCGAGCTCTCCATCGAGGATATCATTTAGGATGCGGCCATCCTCCATGCGGTGGACGTAGCCCAGCCAGCGCAGTCTCTGCTGCCTGACCAGAGTGTACATGCTGTGAAGGCCAGTGCGAGATAGGACCACTGCATTGGACACTTTGTCTTGGCAGGATATGCCCAGAATACAGCGGTACTCCTCAAATGGAAGGTCTTCTCTCCTGTCTGGCATATATAGTCCACGTTTCACTGCCATACAGCAGTGTGCTTATGACCCAGGCATTGTAGACTGACATTTTTGTCTTCACTGTCAGCTTGGGAGTTATCCATACTACAGTCATGAGGTAAGCAAGAGTTGAGGCTGCTTTCCCAATCCTCTTGTCGATCTGTGTCCAAGGAAAGGTTGTCAGTGATGGTAGAGCCAAGGTACGTAAACTGATGGATGACATTGAGTTCATAGTCATCGATGGTGATGACCAGCACTGCCTCTGTGTCCTGTCCCAGGACGCCCATCTTCTTCAGACTGATAGTCAGCCTGAAATCCTTACATGTGCGAGAGAGGCAGTCTGTCAGTAACTGGAGTTCCTGCTGGATGTGTGTTGCAACTGCAGCATCATTGGCAAATAGCATGTCCCTGATGAGTGTGGTGTGCTTTTGTCTTGGCTCTGAGATGGGCCAGGTTGAAGACCCTGCCGTCTGATCTGGTGTGTGGGTAAATCCCCTCCATTGTTGTGTTACAGAAGCACGACAAAAAAAAAAATCCCAAAGTGTGTGGGAGCGAGGACACTGCTGCGGATGTTGAAGGGTTCAGAAGAGCTGCCGTTGAACTACACTGTCCCCTTCATGTTACTGGAAGGAGTCGATCATGCTCAGCAGTTTTGGTGAGCAGCCGGTCTTCAGGAGAACTGTGAAAAGGCTGTTTCTGCTGACCAGGTTGATGAAAGTGACATACAGGGGCTTTTTCTGTTCTCTGCACTTCTCCTGCAGTGAAGATAATGTCTACTGTTGAGCTTTTAGCTCGGAAGCTGCAATGTGACTCTGGGTATACACGTTCTGCCAGATTCTGCAGACCGGTCAAGATGACCCAAGCAAAGGCTTTGCCGACAGTGTTGTGGAGAGAGATGCCTCTGTAGTTGTTGTGGTCGCTTCTCTCG
Source organism: Chiloscyllium punctatum (assembly GCF_047496795.1). Taxonomy (NCBI): domain Eukaryota; kingdom Metazoa; phylum Chordata; class Chondrichthyes; order Orectolobiformes; family Hemiscylliidae; genus Chiloscyllium; species Chiloscyllium punctatum. The sequence goes on along the minus strand of NC_092740.1, from coordinate 23,243,544 downwards.
CCCTTGTTCTTGTAGAGGGCAATGTTCTTGGCTTCCCTCATGGCTTGCAGTACAGCTTCTTGCCAGCACTGGCAGAGGACTTCATGCAACGGGAGCAGGAAGTGACTCTTGCAGCACTTGATCCCATCACTACCCAGGGCCTTACCTGAGGCCAGGCTGTCAATGGTCTTGCTGAGCTCTTCTACTGATGGCTCTGTAGGAGAAAGTGAGGACTGCAGATGCTGGAGATCAGAGCTGAAAAATGTGTTGCTGGAAAAGTGCAGCAGTCAGGCAGCATCCAAGAAGCAGGAGAATCAATGTTTTGGGCATGAGCCCTTCTTCAGGAATGAGGAAAGTGTGTCCAGCAGGCTAAGATAAAAGGTAGGGAGGGGGGACTTGGGGGAGGGGCGTAGGGAATGCGATAGGTGGAAGGAGGTCAAGGTGAGGGGGGTGGGGGCGGAGAGGTCGGGAAAAAGATTGCAGGTCAAGAAGGCAGTGCTGAGTCTGAGGGTTGGGACTGAGATAAGGTGTGGGGAGGGGAAATGATGGCTGTGTGTCTAGCTCGTCCATGGTCAGCAAGCACGTAATAGCATCGACTGCTAAAGTGGACACTGTACTCTCTGGAGTAGAGATCAGAGTAGTGTTCAACCCACCTCTCCATCTGCTGGCCTTTGTGGTAGTAGAAATTTGTATGTGTGATTGGAGGTTGGTATGTGATCTGTAATCCCCTGATTTATCTCTACCGGCCTTGTTGAAAAGTGAAACCACAGTAGCTGTCCTTGGGCCAGGATCACAGTGATATCCTCCTGTGTCTCAGCCTGGGATACAAATCATAGAATTCCTACAGTGTGAAAACAGGCCATTTGGCCCAACAAGTCGACACCGAACCTGGAAAGAGCCATTCCCCTTACCCTATTACTCTACATTTCCCCTGACTAATATACCTAACCAACACATCCGTGAACATTATGGGCAATTTAGCACAGCCAATTCACCTAACCTGCACATCTTTGGACTGAGAGGAAACCAGAGCACCCGGAGGAAATTCATGCAGACACAGGGTGCATGTGCAAACTCTACATGGACAATCGCCCAAGGCTGGAATTGAACCTCCATCCCTGGCACTGTGAGGCAGCAGCACTATACACTGAATCACCATTCCTGGGGACTTGTCCACTTTTAAACCCAGCAAAACCTTAAATACCTCCACACTCCCTATATCAAATTGCTCAAAAAGCTCACAACCCACTTATCTGAATTCCATACTGATGTCCTCTTTCTCCCAAATGAAGACAAATGTTCTCATTTAACATGCCACTGAAATCTTCAGGTTCCTCTGACAAATATTCCCCTCGATCTATTTAATGGATTTTATTTTATGCAAGAATGCAATTTACAGGTTCTATTGGCAGCTCCACTGTCTTACAAATCAGATATAGAACCTTTCTCTCTACTCAGCAACATGTTTTATAGATAATATAACAAAGGCATTTCATTGGAAGTCTGTAGCATTCTATAGGACAATCACTTCTTTATCCATCCCACTTAATAGAAATTGAATGAAATGGGTTTTCTCGTTAGAAAATTACTTTTGGCCAATTCTAGGTGGAAGAACATTTCTTGATGAAGCTGAGAGTGTAAAGAGCATGACCGTGTCAGCCAAGTTCTGTAGGCAACTAGAGTATCACAGACCCTGTGGAAAAAAGCTGATGCCTTGATATGTGAGGTTCTGCACCAGACAGCGATTGAATACCAACCACTCCTACTAACCACTGATGCCTGCAGCTACAATAACACATAAAAAGATCCATTTCTCTCAGGAAAGGTAGTGCAATCTGCTTGACTCATGCTCTCTCAGCTGACCCTGTGAGTTCAGTATGCACCACCCAGACTAGTCTTTACACACGACAGAAATATACCACAAAGCCTCCCTTCATCCTTCTTCATCTAAACCAGTCAATGTTTCTTCTCCCTTATATTTTATATAACTTTTGCTTGAATACAATAATGTTGTTCAGCTTAACAGCTCCTTATTGCCTCAAGTTCCACATTCTAACTCCAGGTGAATTAGCATGTTTCCAGAGATAGCTTCCTAAGGCCATCAGGTTGGAGTTGGATGCTGCCTGCTCAATTCGGGGATTGGAAGCTCTGGACTCTCAGCAGCCCCACCAGGAGAGGCAGGTGCTGCTGATGGAGGTCAGCAATCAAGAGAAATGCTGTAATATATTTTCAGAGGCAAGGAAGGCAGCAGCCTCTGGATTGCCCGTCTGGAGGGTGGCCCTTCCTCCCAGGCACCTCATCTGTTTGGGGGATTGATAATGCCTCAAGTTCTTTTGTTTGTCATTTACATAAATGACTTGGATAAGAATATAAAGACATAGTTATTAAGTTTGCAGATGACATCAAAATTGGTGGCAAAGTAGATAATAAAGACGGCCTTCTATGATGACCGAGATCTTGATCAAATGGGTCAATGGGCTGAGAAATTGCTGGTGAATAAATGCGAGGGACAAGTAAGTGTAAGACATTTACAATTAATGATAACGTCCTTGGGTAGTGTTGTAAAACGGAGTGACCTCCGGGTTCGGGTACATAATTCTTTGACGTTTGAGCCATATATAGACAAGGTGGTGGAAAAAAAGTGTTTGGCACGCTTGACTTCATTGCTCTGTCCTTTACATATAGGAGTTGGAAAGTCATGTTGAGGTTGTACAGGACATTGGTGAGGCCTCTTCTGGCATACTGTGCCCAGTTCTGGTCACCCCATTATTAAACTGGAGAGGGTTCGGAAGAGATTTACCAGCATATTGTCGGGTATCGAAGGTTTGAGTTACAAAGAAAGGCTAGCACTTGCTTCACTGGAGCCTGGGAAGTTTAGAGGCAACCTTAATAGAAGTTTATAAAATAATGAGGGGTGTAGATAGAGTTGTCTTTTCCCTAAGATAGGAGGATTTCAAGACTAGGGGTCACATTTTTAAGATGAGAGGAGAGAGATTTTTTAAGAAGATCTGAGGGGCAAATCTTTTACATAGAGGGTGATTCACATGTGGAATGAACTTCCTGAGGAAGTGATAGATGTGGGTACGATTACAACATTTGTAAGACATTTGGATAAGTGGAATGGTTTGGAGGGATATGGGCAGGTGGGATTAGTTTAGTTTGGGCTTATGTTTTGAATGGACTGGTTGGGCCAAAGGGTCTGTTTCCATGCTGTATGACTATGACTGCCTCCTTCATCTGCCCCTTCCCAGCCTTCCCTCTAAGGGGCTGTTTCATTGCAGCCAGTGGCTTCCTCATGCCTCTCTGTCATTTGGCAGAATGCCTGCAATAACATTATTGATTATTTAAATTTGCTGCTTACGTATGATCTTTATTGGTCCTGTCATGGTCAATTGTTCAACAGTCCTATTTGATTATTTGAGTCTGGTTACTGATCTATGGTCACTGTACTTGATTGATCATGCCAGAATGTTGACTGGGAGCAAAGTAAGCTAAGCTGCATGAAGCTTCAAGAAGCTGAATTGTAATCAGGGGTGCAGACATTTGTTGGTGCAGAGATAATTGAAGCCCCACAATTAAAACTTGTTGCACCTTAGAAATTACTGTTGTCTCTGCATTAATCTGAGGAAAATCAAATAAATAAAAAAATTTAACTGCTATAAACTTCTCTGTTCATGGGACTGCCCCCCTTATATTTTTAAATTTCCTCTCCTGCTTAACCCTCAAGTGGCCACCCTTGTGTGGGGGGATGGGGAGCACTGGGTGCAATGAAACAGCCTTCAAATCTCAAAAATACTATCAGGACATCCCTCAGTCTTCACTTTTCAAAAGAAAAAACCCTGGCCTTTTTAATCTTGCTCAAAAAGTATTACTTTTAGGGTCAAACTGGTGCAATTTTCAATAATTGTGACAGATTCTGCAGAAGATAAGTTGTTTTTATTTCAAACAACTCAGATATTGATTTCCTATTTTGTATTCCCAGGAGCAATGTTCCCTCTGGAATCATCTTTAAAGCTCAAATACACCTCAGACCTGTTCTCCTGAGAATCTTCAGACTTTGTGAATTTGTCATTTGTTCAGAATGCCACCTCAGTGTCTGTTTGCGGGAGACAGATGATTTTAAATGGCAAATTATAATCATAAACTGTGGAACAATTTGTGGTGCAGTCATTTATTGTGCTTATTTAATGCAAAGTGCTGAATTTAGCTCATGCAATTCTGTCATGTCTGAAAAGCTACATAAAACCAACTGATACTGTTACTGAATAATGTGGGGTTTATGCAGAATTCTAATAGTCAGTTCCAGACACCTCTCCTCAGGAGGGACATTTCAGACTTTAAGAGACTGATTTAAGGTAAAGTTGACATAGTCCTAACAGACCATAGGGCTGCTCTCTCACTAAAGAGGATCACGGTGCATCAGGAGAGGGTTAGAGGCTGAGAAAGAGTCATTCATTGTAAGCTTAACCAGTGCAGAAATTGAACTCCCACTGTTGGTAGCGCTTTGAATAGCCAACTAAGCTAACCAAACCCCTGACCAATTTGCATATTTACAAATAAGGAGAGAGGAAAAAAAAACTTGCATTTATATAGTCCCATCTTTCATGACCTGAGAATTGCAGTTAATTACTCATTAATGTGAGACTGGGCAGAGGTAATTTTTTTTGTTCCTATTTGTCTGTCTTTAAACAATACAGATCAAAATTTAATGGACTGACTTCAACTAAATGTGATACACAGCTAAAAATGTGTTGCTGGAAAAGCGCAGCAGGTCAGGCAGCATCCAAGGAACAGGAGAATCGACGTTTCAGGCAGAAGCCCTTCTTCAGGAATGAGGAAAGTGTGTCCAGCAGGCTAAGATAAAAGGTAGGGAGGAGGGACTTGGGGGAGGGGCGTTGGGAATACGATAGGTGGAAGGAGGTCAAGGTGAGGGTGATAGGCCGAGTGGGGTGGGGGAGGAGAGGTCAGGAAGAAGATTGCAGGTTAGGAAGGCAGTGCTGAGTTCGAGGGATTTGACTGAGACAAAGTGGGGGGAGGGGAAATGAGGAAACTGGAGAAATCTGAGTTCATCCCTTGTGGTTGGAGGATTCCTAGGCGGAAGATGAGGCGCTCTTCCTCCAACCGTCATGTTGCTATGGTCTGGCGATGGAGGATTCCAAGGACCTGCATGTCCTTGGTGGAGTGGGAGGGGGAGTTGAAGTGTTGAGCCACAGGATGGTTGGGTTAGTTGGTCCAGGTGTCCCAAAGGCATTCTCTGAAACGTTCCGCAAGTAGGCAGCCTGTCTCCCCAATATAGAGGAGGCCATATCGGGTGCAGAGGATGCAGTAAATGATGTGTGTGGAGGTGCAGGTGAATTTGTGGCGGATATGGAAGGATCCCTTGGGGCCTTGGAGAGAAGTAAGGGGGGAGGCGTGGGTGCAAGTTTTGCATTTCTTGCGGATGCAGGGGAAGGTGCCGGGAGTGGTGGGGGGTGTGGACCTGACAAGGGAGTCACGGGAATTGGGAATTCCTTCGTCTCCGCCGCATCTGCTCCCAGGAGGACCAGTTCCAATACCGTACAACCCAGATGGCCTCCTCCTTCAAAGACCGCAAGTCCCCCCCCAGACGCGGTCGATGATGCCCTCCACCGCATTTCCTCCGCCATTGAGCCCCGCCCCTCCAACCGCCACCAGGCTAGAACCCCACTGGTCCTCACCTACCACCCCACCAACCTCCATATACAGCGTATCATCCGCCGTCATTTCCGCCACCTCCAAACGGACCCCACCACCAAGGATATATTTCCCTCCCCTCCCCTCCCCTATCAGCATTCCGAAAAGACCACTCCCTCCGTGACTCCCTCGTCAGGTCCACACCCCCCACCAACCCAACCTCCACTCCCGGCACCTTCCCCTGCAACCGCAAGAAATGCAAAACTTGCGCCCACGCCTCCCCCCTTACTTCCCTCCAAGGCTCCAAGGGATCCTTCCATATCCGCCACAAATTCACCTGCACCTCCACACACATTTACTGCATCCTCTGCACCCGATGTGGCCTCCTCTATATTGGGGAGACAGGCTGCCTACTTGCGGAATGTTTCAGAGAACACCTCTGGGACACCCGGACCAACAAACCCAACCACCCCATGGCTCAACACTTCAACTCCCCCTCCCACTCCACCAAGGACATGCAGGTCCTTGGAATCCTCCATCGCTAGACCATAGCAACACGACGGTTAGAGGAAGAGCGCCTCATCTTCCGCCTAGGAACCCTCCAACCACAAGGCATGAACTCAGATTTCTCCAGTTTCCTCATTTCCCCTCCCCCTACTTTGTCTCAGTCAAATCCCTCTAACTCAGCACCGCCTTCCTAACCTGCAATCTTCTTCCTGTCCTCTCCTCCCCCACCCCACTCGGCCTTTCATCCTCACCTTGACCTCCTTCCACCTATCGCATTTCCAACGCTCCTCCCCCGAGTCCCTCCTCCCTACCTTTTATCTTAGCCTGCTGGACACACTTTCCTCATTCCGGAAGAAGGGCTTATGCCCGAAACGTCGATTCTCCTGCTCCTAGGATGCTGCCTGACCTGTTGCGCTTTTCCAGTAACACATTTTCAGCTCCGATCTCCAGCATCTGCAGTCCTCACTTTCTCCTAAATGTGATACACAGACAGGCTATGACCCAAGGGAGTACTGTTTCATTTTTGGCAAAAAATATGAATTTGGTTCTGGACCCTACAATTTTTTTGAAAGACCCATTCACATGGGGAGATAGGGGCATTGACTTAATTTAGAATGTAATTGGTTATTTATTTGGATGTTGTGTTGATTTTGACCATTGTGGATCATCTTGACTCTGTGATGAAATGTATCAGTTGTCAAAATGTGAGCAGCATTTAGAGCAGGTGTGGACTGACCTAAAGTTCTCAGAAAAATAGAAAATCTTAATTTTAAAAAAGTATTCCTTTTTTCAACTAATGTAAACATTAATTTACACACAGCAAATTTTCACCAGCACCGATGTGGTCATGACCAGTCAATTTGCTTTTGTGATGTTGTTTCAGAAATAAATCCTAAATCTCCAGCTCTTCTTTGGAATAGTACCAGACAATCTTTTAGTCCATCTAATAGGGTGGGCGGGACTGTCAGTGCAACACCTGATTCCAAAGCTAGGATTTGCAAGAGCATAGCACCCTCTCAGTATTACACTGCAGTGTTTTCTGTTCAAGATTCTAGGTTGAACCTGAACTCAGAACCTTTAGGTTCAACATGTCCAGCCTTTGAACCACAGTTGACACCAAGTACTGAGGATAGTGTTGTGCTGTGAGTTTTATATCTGAGAACTGTCACTGTAATCACCAAGGAGACAAAACAGCAACTTTATAATTAATGGGCTTTCTTCTGTGTTCAAGAAGCGCCTTACATGTTTTACAATTACCTCCTCTTGAGTTGTTAATTAAAATACAGCAAAGTAGTTGATGACTCATTACAACTATCAATCTAATGTGCATTTCTAGTCCAGCCATTGAAAAAGAATCATATTGGTTAATTTTGATTCCTAATTAATTTTAATAATTGATAATGATTACCTGAAGGAGACAAGGCACAAATACGACAGATTGGTTTTCACGTCCTCGACTGACTGGACATTCTCTTCAGTCGACACCTGTTGTCACACGGCAATGTATCTTCAAATAGTGGCTGAGCATAGAATTTTTTAAAAAGCCACAGGAATCCCTGTGCAATGAATAATTAGTGACAGTTGCAGCAACTAATAACAACAAATGGAAGCTAAGCTGCATTTTTGTGTGAATAGTGTTGCAGACAGCAATCCATGTACATTGTGATGTCAAACTCGAACACAATGGCAATGCAAAACCTGAAACTACGCTTGCAAAAATGTTATCATTCACCTGTAGGCTGTGTTGGCCTTCAGGTTTAGGACGTAAACTGAACTAAAGCGAACTGCACAAGAAATGATGCAGAATGGTTGTGTCCATGTGGGGTTGGGATCCCAGCTGCAAAAATAGTGGTGACTGTCCTTTCTCCCAAAATAACTTGTCTTTGCATAGCTGTCTTTACAATTCCGGAATCAGCACTCAAATCTTGAGTAAATTTAGATGCAATGTTAAAAGCCATCCAAGGAGAAAGTGAGGACTGCAGATGCTGGAGATCAGAGCTGAAAATGTGTTGCTGGAAAAGCGCAGCAGGTCAGGCAGCATCCAAGGAGCAGGAGAATCAACGTTTTGGACATAACCACTTCTTCAGGAATGGCTTTTCAGCTAAAAACCATCCAAGCCTAAACTTGGGCTTCAAATGTCAACTACACTCCAGGATTACCATCAGGAAATTCCTTTGATAGCACTGATATTCTTCAGGCATGGGAAGTTCCAGGGAAGAGAGGGAACAGCAGTTTTTAGCAACCATCAAAACCACTTTTCTGGGGTTTTGCTGGACTTACCCATTGGGGCTATTAGAGAGAGCCCTACCAAATTTGACAGTCTGTTGATGTCTGAACATCCGCTCAGTCTGAAGACAGCTGTAATTCACAGTCAGTGCTTTAGCCAGAAATTCTTCTGAAGTAGCAACTTTTGGATGAGCACAGTCACAAGGATCCAACATGTGATTGTTAACAAGCAGTATAAACCAGGAACAAGAAATTGAGATATATTGCATTTGATCATTATTGCTGAATAATTGCTGCCATAGTGGCCTCCTGGTGTGGCGTGGTGACCTTCCAGCCTGACGCAGTGACCTCCTGCAGTGACTGCCTTGGTTGACTTGGACATGGTCCAGTGTAACGCCAGGGTCCAGTGTGGACTGCCAGCTTGGTGCCAGCATGGTCTGCTGTACTGAACTTTTATTTCTTCAATGCTAGGCATTTTATTTCGGTGCTGTCTAAAATCTCGTAACTAAAGAAGCTTTATTTAAGTACTTTTGTATCTCAATCAGCGCTGTAATTGGTGACACAAACTTTTCACTATACTCATTGAATATATGTGACAATAAAGGCTACTCTATTCTATGATGTGGAAGTGCCAATATTGAACTGGGGTGGACAAAGGCAGAAGTCACCTAACACCAGGGTATAGTCTAACAAGTTTATTTGAAATCACAAGCTTTCGGAGATGCTGCTCCCTGGCCTGACGAAAGGGCAATTCTCTGAAAGGTTGTGATTTCAAATAAACCTGATGGACTATAACCTGGTGTTATGTGACTTCTGATTCTATTCTATTCTATGCTAATAAATACCAATTTATCATCAGAGATGATTCTTTTCGGGAGAGTCACCTTGATCAGGAATTAACTTTGACTAGTTCACCCTCAACCAGCCTAGCTTGGCTGGAAGTGTAATGGGAACAGATTCCATGAAGGACCTTCACCGATGTTATTTTAGTCAAGCCTTAGCCGTTCTGAAGAGATCCCGGTCATGTCCAGCATGATCCAATGAATTATTTTAGTGATCTTATCTGATGGATAGGCACCACACTGGAGTGTCACATACACTTTGACATTGCCATTTCTGGCAACATTATAAACACACACTTTTTTCTTTTAAATGGACCCATGTTTCAAAATAGCAGCTCCTCCACCTGTAACTTTTTAATCTTAGTTAGAAATTCACAAGTAGGAAAACTTCCAAATAGGCAACAATTCCATCATATACCTTGCACAGTGTGAACTGTGTGAAGCCAATGCAGTGAGCTGCTAATAGTACTAATAAAGTTTTACTGAAAGTGCATCAATACTGAGGAAAGACCATAAGAAATAGGAACATGAGTAGGCCATTCAGCCCCTCCAATCTGTTTAGCCATTCAATAGGATCATGGCTGCTCCAACATTCCTCAATGTCTGTGTTTTCCCCATAATCCTTGATTCCCCAGCTGATCAAGAATCGTGGTTGGGAGCATGGTAGTGGCCATGGGTCCTGAACAGCGTCAACTAGACCTTTGGTATGGGTAAGTGACTGTGGTCCAGGAGCAGTGTGGGCTAGAGGCCTGGTGTGTGGAAGGGGCTGTGGGTCTAGAGCAGTACAGGCTGGAGGCCTGGTTTGTGGAAGGGGGCTGTGGGCCCAGTGCTGCATTGGCTCGAGGCCTAGTGTGCGGAAGAGGCTGTGGGCCCAGTGCGGTGTTGACTGGAGGACCAGTGTGTGGAAGGAGTTGTGGGTCTGGAGCAGTAGTGGCTGGAGGCCCGGTGTGCAGAAGGGACTATGGGCCCAGTGCGATGTTGGCTGGAGGCCTGGTGTGTGGAAGGGGCTGTATGTCTGGAGCAGTATTGGCTGGAGGTCAGGTGTGAGGAAACAGTTGTGGGCCTAAGCCCAATGTGGTCAGAGCGAGCCCAAAGTATCTGTGAGGGATGTCCCCAGCACCTCAGGTATCGAGAGCAGGAATCCCAAGTTTTCTCAGAAAATGGGCCAAAGTGGAGGAGACTGAGCCTGTATAGGGAGTGCACTTATGAAAGACTGTTGAATGTTTATCTTTCTTCCTTTTATTTTTCCACTGAATACAAGAAAAAAAATGTATTGTTATCTTTTAAAATCCAATGTATTTCAGCCTTAAATATACACAAGGACTCTGGCCACACAAATCTCTGTGGTAAGGAGTTCCAATTATACACAATCTTCCGAGAAAAGATTTTTAATTGGTCTTTAATTGGTGCCCTTAATTATGAGACTATGTCACTTTGTCATAGACTCCCATGAAGGGAAACATCCTCTCAACATTAACCCTACCAAACAACTGAAGAAAATCCTAAGTATTTTAATGAGGTCACTCCTCATTCTTCTAATTTCCAATGAGGAGAGTCCCAGCCAGTTTAGCTTGTGCTCATAAGACAATCCCTCCATACTGGAGAGCATCTGAGTAAATCTAGGATATCAAAGAGCTGGAAAGTGTGCAAAACTCATAACCTCTTGAGCTTGATTGTTGGCTCAAGTCTCATTCAATAGATTTGACCCCAAGCTATAGGATGAAAGTCCAATGTGGTGCTGAACCTTGACCCAAAACAGGTCATTGTTCTAAACAGGATCATTGGCCCATTGCAAAATGTTGGAGCATTGATGTAAGCTGACTAGCTGCTGTGTTTCCAACATTTCAAACATGGCTCAATAGACCTGTGGTATTTTGGAACAACTTGAGGTCACACTGTATAAATGCAATTTTTAAATTAAAACATGACCAAGGCATGGAAGAAAGTTAGACTGAGAAAGAGAATGGAATTTCTGAAGCAAAGCAATTCGTCATTAAATATGACATATTTCTAATGTCAGTGTGCAGATTGGTTTCAACAGCTCATAGAGATGAGAAGAAAAGACCCAAAACTATTAGCTGAAACCCACGCTCTGAAGGTCCACAGAGCATTTGCAAATTTCTTTGAAGTTTTGGACGTTCAGTATTTCCAGTAATCAGACAACAAAGTTCACATCTGAAACAAAAACTGAAATTATTGGACAAACTCAGCAGGTCTGGCAGCGTCTGTGGAGAGAGAATTAGAGTTAACATTTGAGTTCAGTAACCCTTCTTCAGAACTGATAGCATTGAGGAAAAGGTAATATTTATGCTGGTGGAAAGGTGTTATGGGGAGAAAGAGAGCATGAATAGGTGAAGATGGAGCCCTGGGAGAGAGAGAGAGAGAGAGAGAGAGAGAGAGAGAGAGAATGAAAGAAAGATATGGCAGGCAAAGCAATTGTTGATGGTAAGCCAGGGAAAAACAAAATTGAAAAGCTGATAATTGAGATTATGGATGGGTGAAGATGGGTGAAAATGGGTTGGCTTTTATTTTCATTCATGGGATGAGGGTGTCACTGGTTCGGCAGCATTTGTAGCCCATCCCTAATTGCCCAGAGGGCAGGTAAGAGTCAACCACATTGTTGTGGGTCAAGAGCCACTTGTCAGCTGGACCAGATAAGGATGGCAGTTTCCTTCCCTAAAGGGCATTAATGAACCAGATGGTTTTTCTCTGACAATGGATTCATAGTCATCATTAGGTTCTTAGTTCCAGATATTTATTGAATTCCACCATCGGCCAAAGCGGGATTCAAACCCAGGTCACTAGAATGTTATTTGGGTTTCTGGATTAACAGTCCAGCAGGTAATACCACTAGGTTATCACTTCCCCATCACTGTGCTAAAAGCAACCCATGTCATTACAGGGCCTGAGGTGTGAGGGTGGGTGAAGGACATGGAAGGAGGGGCTCAGGCTGTAAAATTATTGAACTCGATACTGAGTCCCGAAGGCCACCAGAGGAAAAGGAGGTGCTGTTCTCCAACTTATGCTGAGCTTCAATGGAGCGCTGCAGCAAGCCCGTGATAGAGATGTTGGCTAGGGAGCAGGGTGCTGTGTTCAAGTAGCAGGCAACTGGAAGCTTGAGGTCACATTTACTGCCAGAACATGGGACTTTACAAAGCAGTCACCAAAGTCTGCACTTTGTTTTCCCAATGTAGACGAAACCACATTGTGAGCAGCAAATGCAGTAGATTAGAGTGAAGTGCAGTTAAATCACTGCTTCACCTGGAAGGAGTGAGGATTGAGGAGGGAGGAGGTAAATGGATAGGGTTTACAATTTCTGCAGGTGAATGTGCTGTGGGGTGTGGGGACATGTTGGGAGTGAAGGACAAGTTCACCAGGGTGTTCCAGAGGAAACAGATCCTGCGGAGGGCTGACGAAGGAGAGGAAGGGAATATGTGTCTGGTGGTGGCATTGCTTTGCAGGTGGTGTATGATCCTTTCGAAGTGGAGACATGTCGGGTAGAAAGTGAGGACTAGGAGGACTTTATTATTGTTGTGGGAATGAAGAGAAGGGGTGAGAGCAGAAATGCAGGAATTGGGCCGGATGTGGCTGAGGGTCCTGTCAACAACGATACAGGGAATCCTCAATTGAGGAAAAGCTGTACATTTTGAAAGCCACCCTGGAAAAGGTGAAATCATCAGAAGAGATGGGATGGAAATGAAGAAACTGGGAAAATGGAGCAGAGTCTACAGGAAGTACAGTGTGCAGATCTGGGTGGATGCACACATTGAAAATCAAGACAGTGCAGACTAATCTATTCCTTGACAACTAGATGCAGGAAGATAATAGTGAGCATGTTGGTGACATTGACAAGAAATTTAATTAAGTGACGGTCACATTTTTCAAATGAAAGATATCTCTGCTGTTATCTGAAATATAATTCAAAGTGTTGCTGATCACTAGATCCTATTGATGGATAAAATGTTGCTGAGATGCAAGGACTATTACAATTGTAATCGTGGATACATCTAAGACCTTTGTGGGGTCTTACCACAACTTCATCTTTATATAAGAACAAGAGCAACCTCAAAGATTGGAGATGCAGAAGTGTATATTACATACAATTTCCAAATGACTACTCTGCAGCCATTCAGACACAATTTGAACACGTTGTTGGTCACACAAGATGGAATTTTACTCACCACTCCAGAAATGAGCTCCACAATATTTTAATTCACTGGCTTGATTTAGATTAGATTACTTATAGTGTGGAAACAGGCCCTTCAGCCTAACAAGTCCACACCAACCCTCCGAAGAGTAACCCACCCAGACCCATTCCCCTACATTTACCCCTTCACCTAACACTACGGGCAATTCACCTGACCTGCACATTTTTGGACTGTGAGAGGAAACAGGAGCACCTGGAGGAAACCCACGCAGACACGGGGAGAATGTGCAAACTCCACACAGCCTGAGGCGGGAATTGAATCCGGGTCTCTGGCGCTGTGAGGCAGCAGTGCTAACCACTGTGCCACCGCGCCGCCCATTTAAATCCTGCCAATAATATTTCACCAATTCTGAGTGAGAAACAATGGACAATCAGGTGGCTTTGGGGACTGTTAGCTAACAGCTGTGAAAGTGGCTGGTCAGCACATGAAAACAGCTCAGGAGCATCTCTCAGTTCTAAAAGGAAAGGGGAGTCCATGTGAAGGGATGATATGGAGATGCCAGTATTGGACTGAGGTAGACAAAGTCAAAAATCATGTGGCAGTGGGTTATAGTCCAACAGGTTTATTTGAAATCGCAAGTGTAGGGGGGGCATATACTAGGGATGGAGAGAACAATCCTGTTCTTCCTGACCCAACTGATTGTTTGCTTGGATCGCCTTGCTACACCTCCACTTGACAGCTTTTTGCTAGAATCCCCACAGTGTGGAAACAGGTCCTTCAGCCCAACAAGCCCACTCCGACCTTCTGAAGTGTATCCCACCTAAACCCATTACTCAATATTTACTCCTGACTAATGCATCTAACCTACACATCTCTGAACACTATGGACAATTCAGCGTGGCCAATTCAGCTAACCTGTACACCTTTGGATTTTGTGGGAAGAAACCAGAGGAAAACCACACAGACATGGGGAGAATGTGCAAACTCCACACAGACAGTCCCCCGAGGCTGGAATCAAACCTCGGTCCCTGGTGCTGTGAGGCAGCAGTGCTAACCACTGCGCCACCTCGCCACTCATGCAATATTTATCAGAAACTTGAACTTAAAAAATGCAATCCGGCCCCAACATCACCAGTGACCCATTTAAAGAAAGATCCGGACAGTTTTCGATATTGTCCTTGTTGTCTGATCTATAGACCTGGTTAACACATGGTAGCAATTGGAGCGAAGGTAGACCATTCAGCCATTCAGGCCTGCTCCACCATTCCACATGATCATGGCTGATCACCAAACCCTGGTCCTGCTTGCTCCTCATAACTTTCATTCCTTCAGCACTCAGAATTATATATAACTCCATCTTGTAAACATGCAATGTTGTGGCCTTAGTTCCTTTTAATGAAAGAGACTTCTACAGGCTCACCTCTCTCTGGGTGAGGAAACTTGCCTTCATCACAATCCAAAATGGCTTCCACCATATCCTGGGACCTCCTGGTTCTAGAATGGGTAGTCATCAGGAGCATCCTTGAGGTATTCACCCTGTCTGGCCCTGTTGAGAAGTTTCCGATTTCTAAGAGAATCTCTCTCATTATTCTAAATCCCAGTCAATATAAAATCATAGAATCCCTACAGTGTGGAAACAGGCTATTCAGCCCAGAACATCCACACTGACTCTCCGAAGAGTGGCCCACCCAGATCCATTCCCCTACACTGTTACCCTTCGTTTATCTCTGACTAATGCAACTAACCCACATACCCCTGAACACTATGGGGCAAAGTAACATAGCCAGGTCACCTAACCCACATATCCCTGAACACTATGGGCAATTTAGCACGGCAAATTCACCTAACCCACCAATCCCTGAGCACTATGGGTAATCTAGCACAGCCAGTTCATATAACCCACATATCCCTGAGCACTATGGGCAATGTAGCACAGCCAGTTCACCTAACCCACATATCCCTGAGCAGTATCGGTAATCTAACACGGCCAGTTAACCTAACTCACACATATCCCTTAGAACTATGGTTAATTTAGCACAGCCAGTCCACCTAAACCACATATCCCTTAGCACTACGGGTAATTTAGCACAGCCTGTGCACCTAACCTACATATCCCTGAGCACTATGGGTAATTTAGCACAGCCTGTGCACCTAACCCACATATCCCTGAGCACTATGGGTAATTTAGCACAGCCAGTTCACCTGACGCACATATCCCTGAGCACTGTGAGTAATTTAGCACAGCCAGTTCAACTAACCCACTTTTCCCTGAACACGATGGGGCTATTTAGCATGGCCAGTTCACCTAACGCACATATCCCTGACCACTATGGGTAATTTAGCACAGCCAGTTCACCAAACACGCATATCCCTGAGCAATATGGGTAATGCAGCACAGCCAGTTCACCTAACCCACATATCCCGGAGTACTATGGGTAATTTAGCACAGGTAGTTCACCTAACCCACATATTGCTGAGCAATATGGGTAATTTAGCATGGCCAGTTCACACAACCCACATATACCTGAGCACTATGGGTTATTTAGCAAAGCCAATGCACCTAACCCACATGTCCCTGAGTACTATGGGTAATTTAGCACGGCCAGTTCACCTAACCCGCATATCCCAGAGCACTATGGGCAATTTAGCACAGCCAGTTCACCTAATCCACATATCCCTAAGCACTACGGGTAATTTAACACAACCTATGCACCTAACCAACATATCCCAGAACACTATGGGGCAAATTAGCACGGCCAATTCACCTGACGCACATATCCATGAACACGATGGGGCTATTTAGCACGGCCAGTTCACCTAAACCAAATATCCCTGAGCACTATGCGTAATTTCACACGGCCATTTCACCTAACCCACATATCCCTGAACACTGTGGGTAATTTAGCACGGCCAGTTCAGCTAACCCACGTATCCCCGAACTCTTTGGGTAATTTAGCACGGCCAGTTTGCCTAACCCACATATTGCTGAACACTATGGGTAATTTAGCACGGCTAGTTCACCAAACACGCATATCTCTGAGCAGTATGGGTAATTTAGCACAGTCGACACTATGGGTAATTTAGCACGACCAGTTCACCTAACCCACATATTCCAGAACACTATGGGGCTATTTAGCACGGCCAGTTCACCTAACGCACATATCCCTGAGCACTGTGGGTAATTTAGCATGGCCAGTTCCCCAAACCCGCATATCCCTGAGCACTATGGGCAATTTAGCATGGCCAGCTAACCTAACCCTCATATCACTGAGCACTATGGGCAATTTAGCACTTCCAGTTCACCTAACCCACATATCCCTGAGCACTATGGGCAAATTAGCACGGCCAGCTCACCCAACCCATATATCCCTGAGTACTATTTTCAATTTAGCATGGCCAGTTCACCTAACGCACATATCCCTGAGCACAATGGGCAATTTAGCATGGCCAGTTCACCAAACACGCATATCCCTGAGAAATATGGGTAATGCAGCACAGCCAGTTCTCCTAACCCACATATCCCTTAGCACTATTGGTAATTTAGCACGGCCAGTTCACACAACCCACATGTTCCTGAGCACTATGGGCAATTTAGCACAGCCTGTTCACCTAACCCCCATATACCTGAGCAATATGGGCAATTTAGCACAGCCAGTTCACCTAACCCACATATCCCTCAGCACTACGGGTAATTTAACACAGCCTGTGCACCGAACCCACATATCCCTGAGCACTATTGGTAATTTAGCACGGCCAGTTCACCTAACCCACATATCCCAGACCACTATGGGGCTATTTAGCACGGCCAGTTCACCTAACCCACATATCCCTGAGCACTATGGGTAATTTAGCACAGCCTGTGCACCTAACCCATATATCCCTGAGCACTATGGGCAATTTAGCACAGCCAGTTCACCTAACCCCCATATACCTGAGCAATATGGGCAATTTAGCACAGCCTGTGCACCGAACCCACATATCCCTGAGCACTATTGGTAATTTAGCACGGCCAGTTCACCTAAGCCACATATCCCAGGCCACTATGGGGCTATTTAGCACGGCCAGTTCACCTAACCCACATATCCCTGAGCACTATGGGTAATTTAGCACAGCCTGTGCACCTAACCCATATATCCCTGAGCACTATGGGCAATTTAGCATAGTCAGTTCACTTAACGCACATATCCCTGAGCACGATAAGTAATTTAGAATGGCCAGTTCACCTAAACCACATATCCCTGATCACAATAGGCAAATTAGCACGGCCAGTTCACCTAAAGTACATATCGCTGAGCACTGTGGGTACTTTTGCACAGCCAGTTCACCTAACCCACGTATCCCTGAGCACTATGGGTAGTTTAGCAAGGCAAGTTCACATAACCCACATATCCCAGAGCACTATGGGGCAATTTAGCATGGCCAGTTCACCTAACCAACATATCCCTGAGCACTATGGGCAATTTAGCACAGCCAGTTCACATAACCCACATATCCCTAGCACTATGGGTAATTTAGCACAGCCTGTGCACCTAACCCATATATCCCTGAGCACTATAGGCAATTTAGCATAGCCAGTTCACTTAACCCACATATCCCTGAGCACTACAAGTAATTTAGCACGGCTAGTTCAGCTAACCCACATATCCCCAAATGCTAAGGGTAATTTAGCACAGCCAGTTCACCTAACCCAAATATTCCTGAGCACTGTGGGTAATTTAGCATGGCCAGTTCACCTAACCCACAGATCCCTGAGCACTATGAGTAATTTTGCACGGCCAGTTCACATAACTCATATATCTCTGGCACTATGGGCCATTTAGCACAGCCAATTCTCTTAACCCACATATCCCTGAACACTATGGTTAATTTAGCACATCCATTTCTCCTAATCCACATATCCCTGTGCACTATGGGTAATTTAGTACGGCCAGTTCACCTAACCCACATATCCCTGAGCAAGATGGGCAATTTTGCATGGCTAGTTCACCTAACCCACATATCCCTGAGCACTATGGGTAATTTAGCACCGCCAGTTCACCTAACCCACATATCCCTGAGCACTATGGGTAATTTAGCACAGCCAGTTCACCTAACCTACCTGTCTTTGGACTGGGAGGAAACTGGAGCTCCAGGAGGAAATCCACGCAGACACGGGGAGAATTTGTAAACTCCACACAGACAGTCACCCAAGACTGAACTTGAAGCTCTGTTCCTGGAATTGAGAGACAGCAGTGCTAACTACTGAGCCACCGTGCCAGCCTAACCAATCCAGTCCAATATAGTCCTTACTAATTCGGGTTATCTTCATACATCAGTCCTGCCATTTGCTGTACTCCCTCCATGGTCAGAAAATCCTCCCTCAAATAAGGAGACCAAAACAGTGCACAATGCTCCAGATCTGGTCTCACCAAGGCCCTGTTCAATTGCAGGAGAAAGTGAGGACTGCAGATGCTGGAGATCAAAGCTGAAAATGTGTTGCTGGAAAAGCGCAGCAGGTCAGGCAGCATCCAAGGAACAGGAAAATCGATGTTTTGGGCATGAGCCCTTCTTCAGGAATGAGGAAAGTGTGTCCAGCAAGCTAAGATAAAAGGTAGGGAGGAGGGATTTGGAGAGGGGCATTGGAAATGCGATAGGTGGAAGGAGGTCAAGGCCGGAGTGGGGGTGGGGGCGGAGAGGTCAGGAAGAAGATTGCAGGTTAGGAAGGCAGTGCTGAGTTCGAGGGTTGGGACTGAGACAAGGTGGGGGGAGGGGAAATGACGAAACTGGAGAAATCGGAGTTCATCCCTTGTGGTTGGAGGGTTCCTAGGCGGAAGATTGAGGCGCTCTACCTCCAGCCATCGTGTTGCTATGGTCTGGCGACGGAGGAGTCCAAGGACCTGCATGTCCTTGGTGGAGTAGGAGGGGGAGTTGAAGTGTTGAGCCACGGGGTGGTTGGGTTGGTTGGTCCGGGTGTCCCAGAGGTGTTCTCTGAAACGTTCCTGTTCGATTGTAGAAAGACATCACTGCTCCTGTCCTCAATGGTTAGTTTCGGTCAGCTCCAGGTTGACAGATAAGCCTAAACCTTTTTATCATCTGTGTAGGGTAAAAATTATCTGTCAGTGGTAATTATCACACAGCACCAGATACTGCAGCTGATTGATTACCTGAACTGTTAATGACAGGATGTTAGCTGTGTGCCCACTTAGAGTGACTTAAATCCGGCATAATGTAACAGAAAGAATATTGTGCACTGTGACTATCAACTATATTTGTAAACCTCTGCACTAGACAGGAATTATGTTTATTTTTCTGAAGAAGCAATTGTTTGCTGGTTAAAAAGAACCATCCTTTTATTCCAATGTTCGTCGCAGAGAATTGGGAATATCCTCTCAACAGATATAATCTTGTCACTTTCTTAAATGATCTCAGTGAGAGAAACTGTGGTCTGTAATATTGAGATCCCAATCCAAATGAGAAGCAATTAGATCAGGTAGGATCATGAAGGAAACTTCGTTGCTCAAGCGCAATGAACTCATATGTGATAGGCAGACGAAATCTTAATACAACAGCGCAATACGTTGGTGATCAGAAATCTGGAACAAGGACATGAAATATGGGATACACTCAGCAAGTCAGGCAGCATCGCTGGGGAGGGAAACAGTTAACAGTTAAGCTCAATGATAATCTTTCATTATCAAAAGACATTTAAAGCTTGACTGGAACTAAACAAAAGGCCCAGGAGAAACAAGTCCTAGGTCACTGTCGGTTTTCTTACCTGCTACAGAACCATCCTGAGCTTCATCCTCTTTGCATGCAGGAAGTTCATCACAGTCCACAGTTGAAGAGTGAAAGTGAAATTTAGTGCCAGCAACTCCATAACCAGCAATAAAGTGATTACCTTGCTGCCTTTGTGTTCAAGCCAACTATTGATCATTTTCATCCTACCTACATCAAAGCCATTATATTTGTGTCACAGAAAGTGGTCGAGGCCAAATCAATGAATGTTTTCATAAAAGAGATTGATATAGTTCCTTGGGGTAAAGGGACCGAAGGGCATGGGGGTAGGTGGGAACAGGATATTGAGAGGATGATCAGCCATGATCGTGTAAAATGGTGGAGCAGGGAAATAGTGTTTAAAGACTGAATAGTTTGCTTCTGTTCCTAGTTTCTATGTTCCTATAGAGGTTTGTGGATACTTTTTGTGAACTGTAAACCTCTGTCAACTAAACCGTGCTAAAAACATTTCCAGTATCAGTATTAAGCGTGTTTAGTGCAGTGTTAAAGCAGACTTCATCAGTTTTTCATTCGTTTATTTGTGTGACCAGGGCATTGCGAGCAAGGTTAGCTTTTCTTGCTCAGATCTGTTGGCTTGCTAAACCCTTTCAGAAGGTCATCAGAAGTAAACAACATTGCTGTGCATCTGGAGTCACGTATAGTGCAGCCAAGGTGACAGTTAGTTCAGTTGGCTGGATGGCTGGTTTCTAACGTTTCTAGAGTGATGCCAACAACACGAGTTCATTTCCTGCACCAGTTGTGGTTACCATGAAGCTCCTGCCTTTTCAACCTCACCCCTTGTCTGACTGTGTTTAAGCTTACCACCAGTTGACTCTCTCTATTGATAGAACAAATGTATGGTCCTCCTGAACTATGGTACTTTTGCCTACTTTACTGTAATCTGGGTGAGGACAGCAGTATTCCTTTTCCAAAAGGTATGAGTGGACCAGATGGGTTTGTTATAGATATTAGATTTTTATTAACTCAATTTAAATTCTCTAGCGATCAAAGGGAGATTTGTAATCATTCAACTGGATCATTAGTCAAAACATCTGATGCATTAACCCAATAGACGCTAATCTCTAATATACTATTCTCTATGTCTGTCTTGTGTGTTCGAGTGGATGCTAAAGATCTTATACCATTGTTTAAAGAAGAAGAGTGAATCCTGCCATTGTCCTGGCCAAATATTGTTCATCCAGCCAACACAAAGAGTTTCATCTCTCATTCATCCCAACTGATCTGCATACATGCTTGACTGCAACATTAGCAATTTTGAAAAATTATGTCAGAAGATGTGCACATCACTGGAAAGACCAGCATTTATTATGCACCCCTAATAGCCTTTGAGTAGGTGATGGTGAGCTTCATTCTTGAACGACTGCATTCCATATGATGGAGGTACACCCACAATGCTTTTAGGCTTGGAGTATTTTGATCCAGCGACAATGAAATATTGCTCCAAGTTACACATGGAGGGAAATTGCAGGACCTAAATTAATTGGGTTAATTGTCCACTTAAGACCTCAGTTGATGACAGAGTGGGAAACCTTCGCACTATGGACTTAACAGGAGGTGAAAGGGCAGAGCATTCCCCCATCTGCAGCCCTACCAACTAATTAAATGACACCTACTCTCCTTTGCTATCAAACCTGCCATTGGGAAAGGCATTAAATTCTGCAAAAGTGCAGAAGCTAGGGAAGTTTGCTAGATATGTATAACATAGCAGAGCCTTTAATATCTTAAAATGTTTCTACCGCTGAATTAATGTGTTCAATTCTGGGACTCATAAATGAAGAAGGATGTGAAGGTTTTGGAGAAGGTATGGAAGAAATTCACCAGATTCTTTTTACCAGGGATGAAAGACTGTAATTACATGAGTAGACTGGAGAAATAGTATATTCTCCTAATGGCAGAGAATGTTAAGTGGAGACTTGATAAAGACTTGATATCAGAAAGCAATTTTTAGTGATAATTTGCATTAGCAGTTAGTGGAATTAGATACTAACCAATAAAAGGAAACTGTTTTCAATGCAGTGGCAGTATGGAGATGACTACACGACTGTGATTTAAGGCATACAACGCAACAGGCATAGGTATGGACAAGCATTCTTTGTACAGAGTTGTTTAGGATTTGCAATGCTCTATCTGATTGAATAGCAGATACAGGTTCAATTGTCATTTCAAAAGATAATTATAGAGAAACATGAAGTAGAAACAGTTGTAGGGGGAGCAAACAGGATGACATCTTGAAAACTGCAGAACTGATCAATCAAATTGCCTGGTTTTGTGGTCTTTCCATAATGCTATGTTTCTATGAGTTTGTAAATATCATCTTTCATGAGGGAAATAATGAGAATGAAGTTAAATGTCTTTCTCAAAATGAATCCCGCCAGTGTTTATTGTCTACATCTTCAGAAGCAGAAAGTAAAAATATGTAAATAAATATGAGATAATTAGGGTCATGAAAAATAGAACAATGATAGCTGTTTATTAGATCAGTCAGTAATATTAACTACAGGTCTTTTTCACTTCCAGAATATTACCTGCCTACCTGTCACTTCCCATGTTAACCTTCAATTTCTGCATTAACCAATCAAACAGCACATTGGGATTTCAATCCCAGAGTGACAATGATCTGTAATTAAGTATGTGACATTGTTTCTGAAGGAAATCAGAAGTAGATATCAGAACACAATTTTTAGTGATAATTTGCATTAGCAGTTAGTGGAAGTATCCCCAGTGAAACATACTTAATTCTGTTCACTGTGAATTATAGCTTGTGTTCAGTTGGATTACTGAATGGGCATTTAAAATCACTGTTTCTGTCAGGAAATCAGATTTGTTAGGCTGTAATTAGGCTCCCTTCCCTCTCTCCAATATCGAATGGTTGCAGATGATGTGAACATTTGGCAGAAGTATTGTGCCTCTCACATCTACAACAAGCATTTTATCCATGATGGGGAAGGTGTTAGGCAGTTCACTCAACTTGGACCAATTGATGCCCTTAATCAAGCAATTAATGAACACCTGACAACCTCGTCTCTGTGCTTCTGGAGTTTTGTTCATAATGAGGAGGCTGGTGCCAAATCCCTCGGCTACCTGGTAAAGCCTTACAGCATTTTGACCTTACTGAGATGGGATGTCCCATTTGTAAATCCTGTGCCAATAGGAGAAATGGCCAAAGTTTTCATCACCATATTCAAGAAACTCATCTCCAGTGGCACAGTGGATCATGGGCTCTATTCCTGCCAGCTTAGCCCAGATATAATCCACACTCACCTTGTTATGAGTTCCTGGTTCCTCTTCAACAGGAGACTCCTTGGGGTGCTGCAAGTGAACATTGCTCCTCCCTCAAGCCAAGTAAAGGCAAAGAATAGGAGAGCTCACTCCAGCCCTTTATGCTGGGGCATGCAGGAATTGCCCGCTTCAGTCAAATTCAACCAATTAGGAGAAAGGAAGCAGTCGTGAGCAATATGGACTCCTTAATAACAATGTTGGTAAATGTCAGGTTATCCACTTTGGAGGTTTAATTAGTGGGTCAGAGTATTATTTAAATGATGAAAGATTGCAGCATGCTGTTAAGCAGAGGTACTTAGGAGTGCTCGGACATGAATCGCTAGAAATTGATTTGCAGGTGCAACAGGTAATCAGAAAGGTAAACAGAATATTGGCTTTCATTGCTCAAGGATTTGAATTTAAGAGCAGGGAAGTTCTGCTGCAATTGTACAAGGTTTTGGTGAGGCCGCATCTGGAGTATTGTGTGCAGTTCTGGTCTCCTTACTTGAGGAAGGATATACTTGAGGCGGTGCAGAGGAGGGTCATCCGGAGATGAGAGGGTTGCCCTATGAAGAGGTTGAATTTAGAAGAATGATTTTATAGAAACATATAAAATTATGAAAGAGATAGATAAGATAGAGGCAAGCAAGTTGTGAAAATGTGTTGCTGGAAAAGCGCAGCGGGTCAGGCAGCATCCAAGGAGCAGGAGAATCGACGTTTCGGGCATGAGCCCTTCTTCAGGAAGTTTCCACTGGTAAGTAAGACTAGGACTAGGGGGAATGGCATCAAGATTAACGGGAGTAGATTTAGAACAGAGATGAGGAGGAACTGCTTTTCCCAGAGAGTAGTGGAATTCTCTGTCTAAGGAAGCAGTAGAGGCAGCTTCATTAAATATATTCAAGACACAGTTGTATGGGTTTTGCATGGTAGGGGTGTTAAGGGTTATAGGAATAATGCAGGTAGGAGGAGCTGAGATGATGGATAGAGCTGCCATGATCTTAATAAATGGTGGAGCAGGCTCGATGGGCCAAATGACCTACTCCTGTGTCTATTACTATGAAACTATGACTCAAGTCATTGGAAATTAAAAGTGGTAGACCTACTAATCTTCACGGCAAGTCCTAGAGATAAACAAAACATAAAAATGAATCAAGGGACATAACTAGCTCATTTCAATATAAACATCAATGAAGAAATTAACAGGACTTAAAACAGAAAACCTTCAGGAATCTGCTGTCCTCTCCCCGAAGCTATGAAATGATTTCAGTAAAGAAAATCTTGATGCATGGTCATTATTATATTCCAAATCCTGGGGATTTTCCCCTTATTTGGAAATCTGCCAATGACATGCACTACTTAAGGAAGGTATTGGGAAAATTTTAAACCCTTCTTCTAGTACTAATTTGTGGGAAAATTACTGCAATTTGCAAATTGGGGCAAAGTGACTTAGTGTGTCAACAAATATGAACTGCTTGGAGAAAGTGAGCATGAATTTGGAAAGGGTAAGTTGTGTCCATTGAACTTGTGATGATCTAATAAATCTGGTGGAGAAGCAAAATTCATTCCATGTTAACTACATGGACTTCCAGGGAGAAATGCAACAAATCTTCATTGCAAAGATGGTTTACGGGAATGAGAGCAACTGATATTGCAGGCAAGCTATTGACTTGGATGAGGAATTCATTAAAGAGTCGAGAGGAATAATGGTTCAAATTGGAAGCGTATCACCAGTGGTTCTCACACTCATTGGCTTTTAATGCGATCTATAAGTTGTGATCGGACGATCAAACAGCTATATGCTTATGCTTGATAACAACACTAAGTTAAGTCTTTCATCATGAGGTGCCTAACAACATAAATGCCAATATTCAGTGAATTCAGTTCACTGTTGGTGACATCAAGAAAAGGCTGAGGGCAAAGGCCATGAGCACTGATAACATTTTTAGCAGAGCTGACCTATATTTCAATATTCACACCTAACATTAGCACTTCTTTTGCATCTGTCTTTTGCTTTTGGCACCTTCACCTATGACCATCTGTTCTACTCCCTCATCTTCCCCCTTTGTCAATAACTTTAAAAGCATCATTTCCTAGCCCCTTTGTGTTCGAATGAAGAGTCCCACCAGAATCAAAATGTTAACTTTGCTTGTGGTTCCACAGATGCTGCAAGACCAGTTATGTTTCTCCAGCACGTTTTCTTTTGATTTAAGCTCCAGGAGATGAATCAGCTTTTAGCCCCACCAGTTTCCATAGTACTGTTTTCTCTAGTGGTAATTATTGCATTTATTTGATTCCCCCGCATCCCCACTTGATCCTTGATTATTTAGTGTTTTTAGAGTGTTGTTCATGTCCTTTATTGTGAAGACTCATACATCATATTTATTCAATTCTTCTACCATTTCCTGGTTCTCCATAAGTATTTCCCCAGTCTTATTCTCAAAGAAGTTTACATTCATTGTGGTATCTTTCTCAGAATTATACGTATCAAGAAGCTCTGCCTTCCATTTTTATATTACTTGCTGGTTTAGCCTTGATGTTTATTATCTACCTCTTTATTTTTTGATCATCTTCTGGATAATATGGAGGTATTTAAGAAATTACATGTGATATTATGCCATATCACTTGAGACTATCAGGTATGTATTTAGAGGGCTATGGAGTTTGGGCAAGAGAATGAGATGAACCAGGTAACTCTTTCGGGAGCTGATATAGACACAATGGGTCAAACGACTTCCTTCAGTCCTGTAAAATTCTACCATTATATGATTCTATAACTTATGAAAGTTATGTCAGAATTACATATATTTGAATAGAGTGAAGAACATCTTCAGTCAAACATGATGTTCAATTAGGAGATGTGTCACTCATAAAGGAACATTTATATTGACTCAACCCAGAGAAGGTAGCTCAAGCGATGAAAGAGATCACATTCATTTTGCAGTTTTATTTCAGGACAATGAGACAGAGAATGATCAGCCATTTAGTTACTTTTCGCACAAATTGAATTTGTGCCAGCAAAAATATTCTACTATGGAAAAAGAGACTTTGAGTTCAGTGCCAATTCTAGAAAATGTTGTAGTCTATGTATCCAATGAGTCGGCAGGAACTGCTATTCAAAATCGAACATAATCTGTTATAGAGGCGTAGAGTCACAGAGATATACAGCATGGAAACAGACCCTTCGGTCCAACTCATCAATGTCGACCAGATATCCTAACTTAATCTTTGTCCCATTTGCCAGCACTTGGCCCATCTACCCATTCCAGGTACCTTTTAAATGCTGTAATTGTACCAGCCTCCACCACTTCCTCTGGCAGCTCATTCCATACACGCACCACCTTCTACATGAAAAAGTTGCCCATTAGGTCCCTTTTAAATTTTTCCTCTCTCACCATAAACCTATGTCATCTAGTTCTGGACTTGTCCAACCCAGGGGAAAGACCTTGTCTATTTACCCTTTTAATGCCCCTCATGATTTTATAAACCTCAATAAGGTCACCCCTCAGCCTCTGGTGCTCCAGGGAAAACAGCCCCAGCCTATTCAGCCTTTCCCTGTAGCTCAAATCCTCCAAGCCTGGCAACATCCTTGTAAATCATTTTTGAATGCTTTCAAGTTTCACTGCATCCTTCCAATACGAGGGAGACCAGAATTGCACATAATATTCCAAAAGTGGCCTAACCAATGTTCTGTACAGCTGCAGCATGACCTCCCAACTCCCGTACTCAATGCTGTGTTAATTTCTGTGATTGAAAGAAAGTTTTATAGCAAAACATCTGGGGTTGTTCCATTGAAGTTTGAACTTTGGAGGTTTTGAGGTGAACACCTCAGTGCATTTAAAAATATAGAGGAAAAAAAACGTCTGTTGCTTGGCAATAGGGACCCAGTGGCAGACAACAATGGCAGAACAAATCATAAACTCAAACAGTTTGGGAATAGTGTATGCCAAAGGGTGAAGGACTGCTAGACATTGCCTTAGAAAATGCATGTAGTTGCTTAGAAATTATAGTTTAGTTTCATGTAGTTCACATGTTTGTTTGAGGTGATTCAGGAGAGAAACCAGGCGAAGAGCAAAAGCTTTTGGCTGCACAACTGTACCATCCCAAGTCTGAGCAAGGTACCCTAATGTGAAGAGAGTGGTACTCTTCCCTGTGATTTCGATGTTCGTAAGGATATTACTGAGGAGTCAGGTGTGGTGTAATTTGGAATCCTTTGCTGATACGATGGAACCTTTACTACACTCTGCAAGCAATCTAACAACTGAGGATTCTGCCGATGCTGGGCTGTTTTCTTCATGGAACAAGAGAGAGGGAGATGTTAAGGAAGATGAAAGTGGGTCGCAAAGTCATCTAGACTGGAAACATGTATTGTTCTCATTCAGTGGATGCTGCCTGACCTGTTGTGATCTCCAGCATTTGTTGTTTTCATGACAGAGCGGTTAGGTTTGGTGCAAGTGGAAAGGTTTGCTGAATGGGTCAGTAGATAGTGCAGAGGGCATGCAGGGTTAGTGGTGTCAGGGGATTGAGGTGGATGACAGTGAGTGAGGGATGATGTGTTAGGCAACTCTGAGAGTGGTGGAGCATGTACAGCCACAGAGATAGAGTGAGTGTAAAGTATTGGACAGGGATGGTAGTGCAATGACTCAAGACTTGTAGATTACTTACAGTATAGAAACAGGCCCTTCAGCCCAACAAGTCCACACCGCCCTGCTGAAGTGCAACCCACCCATACCCCTACATCTACCCCTTACCTAACACTACGGCCAATTCACCTGACCTGCACATCTTTGGACTGTGGGAGGAAACCGGAGCACCCGGAGGAAACCCACGCAGACACGGGGAGAACGTGCAAACTCCACACAGTCAGTCGCCTGAGGCGGGAATTGAACCCGGGTCTCTGGCGCTGTGAGGCAGCAGTGCTAACCACTGTGCCACTGTGCCCACTGACTATGACTTTATGCTTACACTGGTAAGGAGAAGAAGGTCACTGAACTCCTTCCAACAGTGCTGGGCATTTCTATTAGGCTGGAACTGCACTGATCTGAGTGATAACCTTGGACCAGAATGAAATGGATTGGTGCCATAAACTCCAGTGCTGGTCCTGGAGAATAGAAAGTCCCATCACTGCACCACCCCCTTCAATGGGTTCGCAAAATAGGTCACCAATTTTCCCTTCTCTGCCAAATCTGGGGAAAATGTCTAGAAACACATAGCGTGGCGCCATACTAACAGTGCTTGTCCAAGTGCCAAACGGTCTTTTAAAGATGACGCCAATCCAATCCAGAATACCGAAGCGATTGTGATTTGTCCCAAAAACAGTGAAATGATAAAGATGCTGGCGATCAGAGTCCACTCATTCTCCTGAGTATCAGGTTTGTTGAGTCTCACTGAGGGTGTGTCTACGGAAGACCAAGTATGTTTGCTTGCTGGATCTGATGAATCGACTCCCAGGGTGTCCCTCTGGTGGAATTCTGAATGATTTTATAGAAACATATAAAATTATGAAAGAGATAGATAAGATAGAGGCAAGCAAGTTGTGAAAACGTGTTGCTGGAAAAGCGCAGCGGGTCAGGCAGCATCCAAGGAGCAGGAGAATCGACGTTTCGGGCATGAGCCCTTCTTCAGGAAGTTTCCACTGGTAAGTAAGACTAGGACTAGGGGGAATGGCATCAAGATTAACGGGAGTAGATTTAGAACAGAGATGAGGAGGAACTGCTTTTCCCAGAGAGTAGTGGAATTCTCTGTCTAAGGAAGCAGTAGAGGCAGCTTCATTAAATATATTCAAGACACAGTTGTATGGGTTTTGCATGGTAGGGGTGTTAAGGGTTATAGGAATAATGCAGGTAGGAGGAGCTGAGATGATGGATAGAGCTGCCATGATCTTAATAAATGGTGGAGCAGGCTCGATGGGCCAAATGACCTACTCCTGTGTCTATTACTATGAAACTATGACTCAAGTCATTGGAAATTAAAAGTGGTAGACCTACTAATCTTCACGGCAAGTCCTAGAGATAAACAAAACATAAAAATGAATCAAGGGACATAACTAGCTCATTTCAATATAAACATCAATGAAGAAATTAACAGGACTTAAAACAGAAAACCTTCAGGAATCTGCTGTCCTCTCCCCGAAGCTATGAAATGATTTCAGTAAAGAAAATCTTGATGCATGGTCATTATTATATTATCACACTCTCTTTGAAACTGACACCTAATCAGAAGAACATAAAGTTCGAGCCTCAAGAACATAAAGTTCGAGCCTGGCCCCTTAGAAAGCAGGGAAAGGAGGTACAGAATTCACGGCAGCAGAGACACAACTCCAGCAACAAATTTGAACTCTGAATCTTAACCGTGAATTTTTATAATATTTTATCCAAGCTTGCCTCATGAAATTCTTAACAAAAATCTTTTAAGAAACAACTTCAAAAACATTATGACTGCCCAATGCTTCAAGAGAAATGGATTCAATTTTCACATTTTCATTCCATGCTGTTTATAAATGCCATCCACGATAAAAGTTTCTTTTACAAGTTCACTTTCTGCTGGCAGCATCTGGGCAGCTGAATGTCTGTTAAATGCTTCTTCAAGCCTGAGAAGATCAACATAATACTCGCCTAGAAACCATAAAGAATTCACCGAGAGAAATGGCAACGAGTCAAAGACTTTGGCTGCAGGCGAGATTTCTGAACGACAGAATTAGCTGAGAATTTGCAATCCTCAGCTGTCATGTTGAGGCCCAGCAGAGAACCCAGGTGCTTCCTCAGACCTGGAACATCAGAAGGGATATCATCATCATCTGGTTCACTGATTACAAAGCGCGTATGATAAAGAAAGAAGGACAGTGAATGCAAGAGAGAACAAGCTACATCTGTACAGCAAAGGGACAGCTGTGCTTTGCAGGGTCTCTTTGGTGAAAAACTAGGTGAGTCAAAAAGTGTGGCGCTGGAAAAAGCACAGCCGGACAGGCAACATCTGAGGAGCAGATGGCGTTCGTGATGAAGGACTTATGCTCGAAACATTGAATCTCCTGCTCCTCGGATGCTGCCTGACCGGGTGTGCTCTTCCAGCACCACACCTTTTGACTCTGATCTCCAGCATCTGCAGTCCTCACTTTCCCCTAGTTGAAAAACTGGCAGAGATCAGTAAGGAGATTGCACCCCATCCACTCTGAATGATTCAACAAGCTTCAGAGAAAAACATTATGAAAGAATTAAAAACAGATGAAATGTCATACCAATTTTATAAAGGAAGCTATCAAACTTAAATTCATCACTATTGATTTCATCGCTGTCACTGACAGCAGTGTCAGATTAACTCAGTCTGTTCACAACATTCCTGTCACATCTGAGACTGTAATGAGCATCTGTCCACATATTCATTCCACCTCTAAGACTTTCACTCTCTACCTGCACAACATCACTTGGCTTCACTCCTTGCTAAGCCATTCTGGTCACGTGATGATGGGCCTAAAATTGGGCATTCTAACTTAGCCCACAGAAGGAGAAATCCAGAGAAAATTGGCCCAAGTAAATGATTTAGTAGCCAACAGCTGTTGTCTGCGGTGAACAGTGAAAATCAGGGTCCAAAAGTCCACAAAAGGTCAGGGAAGCCAATTATAACAAGCCCGAGGGTTCTGTATATGAGAAGTATCAATCAGACTTTCTGGCAACTTGACTTCCAGTCAGTAACTGAGCATGTGCACTTCATACCTTCTCAGCATGGCAACAGTGAAGGGTTGTGCAACACCATTGGATGTTTTAACCCCACTCATGACCGCTTGGGCAAAAGGTCACAGAATGTTCAGGAAAGTCAAGAATAAGGCGGATAATAGCTCACACCTGGAAGCCATCCCCTCAGCGAAAGCTCACAGCATGACTATGGCAGAGGACTATGCGACCACACAAAAAGACCCAGAAGAAGATCTGCCCTGACCTGTGGGGCTCAGTTTCATGGAAGTGAGCTAGCCCTACACCAAAGAAGGAAGAGATTCCAACAGCCCAGCCCAGACACATGGATCACTGTTGCCAATATCCTTTGTCAGATAGCTAGATATAGAGTAAATGTGGTGGGAATTTGAGAAATAATCACATAGTGGTTTTTCAGAAGGAAAAGTTTGTCTGTAAAATCAAGTTGAATTAGAAATCAACTTCAGAGGCCCTTTGTCCACCTCACCAACAAGAGTGCTTGGGTAAATACATTAACTGGTTGAAGAGCCCAAAGCATGGACAACACCACCATTCATATCTTTATAACATCAAGCCTCAATTATTCTGTTGTATTTGGATTGATCTCCCACATTCTACTCTCTAGAAACCTGAGGTCATCCCAAACTCAGTTACCCAGGACATACTTTGTAACAGGTCCAGCTACACTATCCCACCAGTGTTCACTGAATTAGATTGGCTCCGAGTCAAGTTATGTGTTGACCTTAAGGTACACACCCTTGATTCCAAATCACTCCATTGTTCTACACTTTCTTATCTCTCTTCCACTTCCAAGACATTTGTGCTGCTGTAATTCTGGCCCATTGGGTATCCCCAGAGACAATTGCTCCACCATTGGCAATTGTCCCTTCAGTTGCCGAGGCACCCAGCACAAAATGGCAAACAGCTGGTGGTAAAAGAAAACAGAGCCGGGATCTAAAATGAAAGCAAAACCCAAGGAATGTAGCCAATAAGGAAAAACTCCAAAGGCAGGTTAGGACTTCAGAACACTTTGATAATAAAAAGTTGGAAAAGGAGAAGACTCTAGGGGCTGTGAAAGAAGCTCAGAACATCTTGAATGCAGAGGCACAGAACAGGGGGGTCTTCAAAGGGCAGGAAAAGAAACCTCAGAAGTTTTCGCAGCCAAGCCATGATGCATTATTACTCCTGAGAGTAAAATGGCAGAATCAGAACACATTAGTAGCAAAAAGAGAAAGCCCAAGTACTCACCCAAAGTAGACAGGCAGGAGGCTGGAAGAACACAGCAAGCCAGGCAGCATCATAAGTACTCAGTCAGGCATATTAATCTGTGGGAGGGCAGGTCTATTACAAATCTCACCATTACCTCAGCCTTTTGAAATGACAGAAGGTTCACAGTGAAGTCAGAAGTACTAGCTCTGGAAGAGATTGTTTCAGTGCAATTGATCAGCTTCGGGTCTGCATACAAAGGAGTAGGAGTTAGCATGGATCTATACTTTGTAGATCCAATAGCTGACAATATCTGGGTAAAACAACATGTGGAAGAAAGCACTCCAGAGTATGACACACTGAGTAAGGCATTTGATGCACACTTTACAGCCAAAGAAAATTTAGTGATGGAACACTAGTGATGGGATTTAATCAGCATCTGGGAGAATCAATCTTTTTTAACAGATAGAAAATTACAGTGCAGTACAGGCCCTTTGGCCCTCAATGTTGTGCCGACCTGTGAAGCCAATCTAAAGCTCATCTAACTTACACTACTCCATTATCATCCATAAGTTAATCCAATGACCATTTAAATGCCCTTAATGTTGGTGATCCCACTACTGTTGCAGAAAAAGGCATTCCATGCCCCTACTACTCTCTGAGTAAAGAACCTACCTCTACATCTGTCCTATATCTATCACCCCTCAATTTAAAGTTATGCCCCCTTGTGCTAGCCACCACCATGTGAGGAAAAAGGCTCTCACTGTCCAACCTATCTAACCCTCTGATTATCTTATATGCCTCTATTAAGTCACCTCTCAACTTTATTCTCTCTAACGAAAACAGCCTCAAGTCCCTTAGCCTTTCCTCATAAGACCTTCCCTTCATAACAGGCAACATCCTGGTAAATCTCCTCTGCACCCTTTCCAATGCTTCCACATCCTTCCTATAATGCAGTGACTAGAACTGTACGCAATACACCAACATGACCTTGTGGCTCCAAAACCTAATGCCTCTTCCAACAAAAGCTAACACACCATATGCCTTCTTAACAACCCTATCAACCTGGGTGGCAACTTTCAGAGATCTATGCACATGTAAACCAAGATCTCTTTGTTCATCCACACTATCAAGAATCTTACCATTAGCCCAGTACTCTGCATTACTGTTACTCCTTCCAAAGTGAATCACATGACACTTTTCCACATTTAGCTCCATTTGCCATCTCTCAGCCTCGCTCTGCAGCTTAGCTATATCCTCTGTAACCTGCAACATTCTTCTTCACTATCCACAACTCCACCGACTTTAGTGTCATCCGCAAGTTTACTAACCCATCCTTCTATATTCTCATCCAGGTTTATTTTTAAAATGACAAACAGTGGTGGCCCCAAAACAGATCCTTGTGGTACACTACTAGTAACTGAACTTTAGGATGAACATTCCCCATCAATCACCACCCTCTGTCTTCTTACAGATAGCCAATTTCTGATCCAAACTGCTAAATCACCCTTAATCCCATGCCTCCATATTTTCTGCAATAGCCTACTATGGGGAACCTTATCAAATGCTTTACTGAAATATGATAAATGTCATCTAGCAGGATATTGCAGGTGCAGAGCTTTGAAGAATGAATTAATTGGAGAATGAATAGTCATTGTGTGAGGATGAGTACTTACAAGATTTTCTTGAATCAAGCAAGATGAAATATTTGAACAATTCACTACACAGTCAAGATTCTAAATCTGCCGTACTTTAAGAGATTCCTCTGAAAAATCAAATAAATAGGCCTCATGATGCCATTGTCACTATGTAGAATATTTCCAAAGTGCATGAATAGCAGGAATCAATCTCAACCATGTCAGGTTCTATGCTATAAGCAGAACTAGGATGATGAATGTCTCACAGCGGGAGTTACAAAGTTGTTACCTGCGTTGTCTATTTATTGTCACATTTATTTACAAAGATACAATGAAAAGGTTTTGTCAGCACAATCCAGCACCATTTTGAGTCATAAAAAGAATAAAATGAAATTACATAAATAGAGTTCATCTTCTAAACAACGAGTCTTCAAACACGGCTTCAGGGCTACTGCAAGATGTCCCAGGACCCCCGGCTCTGAGAACTGCAACAAGAGTCCATTCTCTAGAGATACCCTCAGCCAAGAGTCTTTAGGCCAAGTCCTTTCAAAGAACTATTGTACGTTAGGAGCATATTTGTCACCAGAAAGTTAAAGGTAAGTCAAAAGGAAAATTTCCTGAGGAATGGAAATTATGTAATAATGAGAGAATTGCTTTGAAGCAGAATCTGTAATTGACACAGGAACATTTGTTTCAATGCAGACAGCTTGCCATGTTTGAGAAGTGGAAGTCAGACCAACTAACATAAAACTCTGTGGTCCAGGAGGAACAGATCTTCAGGTTTGTGGCAAAGTCACCATGAAACTTAGTCACAGAGGATGCAATGTTAATGGGATGCTCAGGAATCAGAATGCTTCATTGTGGAGCAGAAATGCATGTATTTATTGAGGACATCTTTACAGAATGGGTGCAGCCATGAAAACAGGAGAGAATCTTCGTAACAATTGTCATACCTATTTCAAAGTTTTAGGCAAAATGAAGCAGAAGTGTTGCATTATTTTGCAAAAAGATATGAAGCTCTCCTGTTCCCAGGAAAATTCCTCATCCTTTGCTGATCTGGTGTCTCATGCAAGCTCAATATAACCTTCAATATAAAACAAAGAACTGTGGATGCTGGAGACCTGAAACATGCAAAAATGTGTAACTTCTGGAGAAAGTCAACAGGTCTGGCAACATCTGTGGAGAGAAACAGAGTTAATATCCCAAGTCCAGTGACCTTTTTTTCAGAACTGGGTTTCTTCCTCAATTTCTGTTTATATATGTCTCTTTGCTCCTCTACTCTGTAGCCCTATTAATGGAACCTAGAACACTGCACACTTTATTTTGTGTAGGAGCCCACTCCAACACTTATTTCTGATGTTTTTCCAAAACCAAATCTGGGATGACTCGATCTGTGTGTTTTGTAACTCACTGAACTGCCAAGACAATAAATGTCTATAGTATAGACTGAGAACGCACTAAATGCTGAAAGATTTGAACAGGCAGATTTGGACATTAAAAGAAGAGAGAAATAAATAAAAAAATCAATGGAATGAATCAACTAGACGGACTAAAGTCACTTCAAGGATATTATACTGAGAAATGAGGTCCATCAATAAACTTCTCTCTCCTTCAAACTCTTTAAATACAAATTCAATATTTAAATAAATCCTTTAATTGGACTGGAAGATTTCTGTTTGAGTGGCGTGTGCAGAGCAAGGCAAGGAACCAAAGAGCAAAGTTATTTAAAAATTAAAAGATTCATTGATGCGTAAATATTATAAATTAACCAAAATATTCATCGTCAGTCTATCAATGTGAAAATTTCCAATTAACTTCTGTTTCTTGTCTTTATCTTAAAATCCTTGCTAGTCTCTTTTAACAATGTTCAGAGAGGTGCATTTGTTATAATTGATATATGTATGTGAGGTACACAGTTATATATTCTCAGGTGCATATAAGGCTTGTCAAGACAAGAAATCAATTCCCATCCCAGCTCAATTTCAAATTCCTGATAATGTTATTCTAAACGAAAGGAGGGCAGTTCTCCTAAGTGTTGTAGTTGAATATTTGTCCCCCAGCCTATGTCACCAGACAATTCACCTGGATGTCTTGATCTGAATTGTTGCTGGTTTTGGGATCTTGCTTTGTGCAAGTCCATTTTAGGGACAATCATCATCATTGGCAGTCCCTTGCAGACAAGGATGACTCTCTTCCACTCTCAGGGTGAGTCTACAGGTAGCAGTACAGACCTATGTGGTGACTGCAGGCGCTGTTACACTTGGGACAGAAAGTGGTGTGGGAAGGGATGGGGATGGGCATTAATGTGACAGTGCAGTCCTTACACCGTTGCCCCCTGGCTTCTGCTTTTTCCCGATGGCAAGTCTCGCGGTGCTGAATGCCGTTCCGGATGCTCCCGCTTCACTTTGGATGGTCGTGTCCCAATGATTTCCAGGTGACTGTAGGAATGCCGCATTTTGCCAGTGAGGCTGAGGGAATACCTGAATTGCTTCCTCTGTCCACCTGGGGCTTGCCTGCTGTTTCGGAGCTGGGAATAGACCACCCACTTGGGGAGTCTTGTGTCAGTCATGCGGATGACATGCCCAGCCCTTTGCAGCCGATCAATGTCAGTGCCTCGATGCTGGGGATGTTGGCCTTGTAGAGGCCGCTGGTGTTGATGTGTCTGTCTTCCCAGTGGATTTGCAGGATCTCGTACAGACAGTAGTGGGAATGATGGTGGTGTAGTGACAGTGTGACTGGGCTAGTAATACAGAGATCCAGGCTTAAAACTTTGAGGATTCAAATCCTACCACAGCAGGTAGTGGTATTTAAATTCAGTTAATAAAATCTGGAATTGAACACAAATCTCAGGAATGGTAACCACGAGACTATTTTTTAAAATAAAATTTCATTCAATAACTTGGAAAGAGTCTCTGCCTCATGTGATTTCAAACCAACAACAGTGTGGCTGTCTCATCACTGTCTTCTGAAATGGATTAGCAGCTCAAGGGCAATTAGCAATAGGCAATAAATGCTTGTTTTTCCCATAATGCCCACATCCTAGGGAAAAATAGGAAATTGTTGTGTCTTGTACGTCGCAACTGAAAAAAAATTCATAAAATATTAAAAAACACTGAGCTAACTCATGGTTGTGATGGGTGCTTTAAAAATGCAAACTTTTCTATTGATTTATTTATGGGAGGAGCTTTTATGGGATGGATTTTCCAGCTCTGGAATTATAATTTGGAACATTGTCCTACCCCATAGGTTTGTACCCATTAAAATTAATAACCAAACTCTTTACATAATGCAGCAATTTTAAGCATCTGTTTAAAACATTGAAAAGGCCTGCATTTATTATTCATCCTTAATTACAGTGGAGGGTCTGCTTTTTCAATTGCTGTAATTCT
Source organism: Chiloscyllium punctatum (assembly GCF_047496795.1). NCBI lineage: Eukaryota > Metazoa > Chordata > Chondrichthyes > Orectolobiformes > Hemiscylliidae > Chiloscyllium > Chiloscyllium punctatum. The sequence goes on along the minus strand of NC_092740.1, from coordinate 23,206,244 downwards.
TGTAATGATGATGCTTCTGCAATGATGGTAGGTAGAAAAGTCCAGGATATTTAACTCAGTGACAGTTGAAGAGATGACGAGAAATAAAAACACGGAGTGTTAGAGATACTCATGGGGTCTGGCAGCAGCTGTGGAGAAATAAGCAGAGTTCAAGTCTGCTCCAGAATTGACATCTGGCCTGTATGTGACTTCAGTTCCAAAGAAAAGCCATTGGACTCAAAGTGTTAGCTGCTTCTCTCTCCCTAGCAGCTGCCAGACCTCGGGAGTTTGGCCAATACCTTCTGCTTTTATTTCTAGCATCTCTAGTCTTTTGCCTTTAACAAAATAATCCAGTAGGCTGAGGGGTGGCAGATGAAATTTAATTTAGAATAATGTGAGGTGTTGAAGTTTGGTAAGGCAAATCAGGGAAGGACTTATGGCAGGGTCCTGGGGAGTGTCGCTGAACAATGAGACCTTGGAATACAGGTTCATATTTCCTTGAAAGTAGAGTCGCAGGTAGATAGGGTAGTGAAGAAGGTGTTTCTTATGCTTGCCTTTCTTGGTCAGTGCATTGAGTATAGGGGTTGGGAGGTCATGTTGCAGCAGTATCAGACATTGGTTTGGCCATTTTTGGAATATTGCATTCAAATCTGGTATCCCTGCTATAGGAAAGATGTTGAGAGGGTTCAGAGGAGGGTTAGAGCAAATGGGAGAGGCTGAATTGGCTGGAGCTGATTTCTCTGGAGTGTCGGAGGCTGAGGGGTGACATTATAGAGGGTTATTATTATGAAGTTGTAGACATGTACTCTATCTTTAAGATACAGAAATTTCTGGCTGGCACAAAGTGTTCTGAAAGATTTTAAAATGTAACAGTGGGTGGAAAAAATAGCTGTAGATGTGTTACCATGATACAAAAACAAATTCAAATTCAGCCAATCAGTTTAGATTATGCCCCAGATACCAAAATCCAATCAAATATGAATTTAGTATTTTGACAACATCAAGCCAATGAAATTATGTGATGTTTCATGGTATAAAACCAGACATTTTGAACAGTTGGAGGGAGAACTACCCATAAACCAATATGTATCGTTTGCTATCCGAATAGCTCTCTGAAAGGTACCAGTTCATATGAAAGACCGATGAAGCAGAATACTAAAGAAAAGATGACAGAGGAAAAGCTGACTGCTCTTGAAATTTGAGTTTTGTTTTGTAAATCCTGATTGGGGTTTTATTGGACCAGTATTGTAGAATGGGAAGGTAAAAATAGGTTTAAGAGAAAGAAATTGTAAATAGTTGTTAAGATATAAAATCGGTAATTTTTGCTTTAAAAAGTGACCTCTTGGATAGTTCTTTGCGTCTTGAAATTTAACAGGTTATGGTGTGAGGTGAGCTTCTCTGTGTGTCGGGTTTAAAGTGGCAGAGGGGTCTACCCCATATCATAACAGTTATAAAATAATGAAGGGCATGGATAGGGTGAGTAGACAAGGTCTTTTCCCCAGGTGGGGGAGTCCAAAACTAGATGGTATGAGTTTAAGGTGAGAGGGGAAAAATTTAAAAGGGACCTAAGGGGCAACTTTTTCATGCAGAGGGTGACGCATATATGGAACGAGCTGCCACAGGAGATGGTTGCGTGGGTACAATTACATCATTTAAAAGGCATCTGGATGGGTGCTTGAATAAGAAGGATTTAGAGGGATATGGGCCAAATGTTGGCTTATGGGACTAGATTAATTTGGGATATCTGGTTGGCATGGATGAATTGGACCAAAGGATCTGTTTCTGTGCTGTATGTCTCTATGACACTATGACTAAAAGGTGGCATATGTCCAGTTGACATGATGATATTGCTGTTCTTGTGTTTTTTGGTGATAGAGACTAGAAAATGATATTGATGCAATCTATAGTAAATCTCAGAGAGTTATCGTACTGCTGTCATTGTATGTCAATGGTGGAAGAATAAGTTGTATTCGGTATAATTGAACATATTAGTACTCAATAGTGGATGTTGAATTCAGACATTGTTCTGCTGATGAGGAGAATTGCTTTTACCTTGATGGTGCTAATGCTCCATCCAGGAGAGCTAGGAATACTCCATTTCCCTTTGGTATTGATCTCTGTAGAAAGGCACTGAGGGATGATTTTGTTTCCACTTGACAGTTAGAATTTAGAGCTCAGCAACAAGTCATTTAGCTCATCCTGTTTAATCTAATAGTTATCGCCCTCCCACATTACTTCAACAAATTCTATCTGCATATCCTTCGATACATTTCTCCTCCATTTGCTTCCCCTCAGCTGCATCCCTGCTGGTTGCCTCAATGACTCTTTGTGTTAGTGAATGCCACATTTTAGTCACCCTCTGGCTAAAAATGTATCCTCTGAATTTCTTTTTGGATTTATTACCTATGTTAATGAATAGTTCTGATGAAAGGTCACAGACATGAAATATTAACACTGTTCCCTCTTTACAGATGCCATTGGGTATTTTCTGTTTTTGAATACAGTTTCCAGAGTCCATGGTTTTTTTTTCATATACAATAATGAACCTTAGTTTTAGACTCTACATGCCAATTTCACAAGTTTTCAGAAGTCTGATGAAACCCAGAATTCCTTAGTTGGATGATCTGGAGCAAGTCAGATCTGACTACAACTGCACATTCTAGAAATGATTTTTAAAAAAGAGCTTTTAAGGTGCCTTGACCATGATCTCATTCTGACGGATCAGTGACCACCATTTTTAGTTGTGACTGGCATGGTCTTAAGAAGTCTAACTTTGCTAGGTCCCTATGAAGGTTAGAGATATAGTTTGAACCACCCACCAAAGGGAATCTCCCTTCTCACCATGTTGTCTTCCAAAGGTCTTGTTTGAGGCACGTTGGCTCATCATCCCTAACAATGGAACCTGAAAGATTTGAAAAAACGTCAGGGAACTGGCTTCAGGATTTAGTCACTTATGGTGACTGAATATAATATGAATGTTATGAATGTTGACCAGTGAGGAAGGGAAGGAGAAACTGCAGCCAGGTTGCAACCCATACCAGTACCAGAAGAAGTTGCCAAATAGCAAGTAGGGGTTAGTAAAGGTATTATTTTCTATATAATAACTCCAAGGCTCTAAGGACAACTGTACCAATCCTCCTGCAATTACTATTTGAAATTGCATGAACTCAGCACACGCTGGGAATGCAATCTGCGCTATCCTAATGGGTATTACTTTGATTTAATTCACCAAGGTATCAGCTGAACTGCACTGAACTCACAACAGTGACTGGACTTCAAAAGGATATCAAAATGTTTTCCAATATGCAACACTTTTCATTCTTTTATTCTCTTTCTCTTTTCTCATTACTTGTGCAGTTGGCTGTGTCTAGTTAGGTAATAATGTGGAATGAGACATACATGTTCATCAACTCTTGAAAATCCTCTTAAACCAGAAAAGCAAGGCTTTAATCTTTGATACTTGAAACCTTAACCCCACTCGCAAACGTGACTTTATCCTGGACAACTGAAATCTTTAACTTTTCTTTCCAGATTCCTAAATTCTATAGACAAATTTGTATTTGTGATATTTTTATGCCTTGTTGCTAGTGTGCTTATTTATACCATATTTATGTGTTTGCTTTTAGCTTGGTGACAACTAAAGAAATAGAAGGCTCTCGATCCCGTGCTCCAGCAATGTCTCCATCTGACTTTTTGGACAAATTGATGGGACGGACATCAGGATATGATGCCAGAATTAGACCCAATTTTAAAGGTACTTGCACTTTGCTCTTGAGAAGTGGATTTGAAAGACACTGTTGCTGTACCTTATTCTTTCGGTCAGCACCCAGACACTAGGGGGGCTGGAAGCTGGAGATTTTGGTATTGAGAGACTGTAAATGACTCTTGACAGACTCCTGACTCATTAAAGATGATGGATAGGCTTGTGCTGGGTGGGTAGAGTGTTAGATAGGTGGCCAACCAGCACTGAAAGATTGGCAGCCACATTCTTGTGCTTAAAATGCTAAATGAAGAGAAAACAATCAGCCTAGAAACAGAAGTTAAGTTTGCATGATTATGATTTCCTATGTAAATGTGTTTAAAAATGCTTCATAGAGGGAGACCTCTCATAGAGATACTCAGAAGTTACAATGTGGAAACAGATCTCGCAGTCCTTTCATTCAATATTTATGGGCTTTGAATAATGTTGGCACAGCATGGACTTCATGCTCACTGTAGTCTGTGAAATGTTTGCTCCGCAGTGTTAAAAGGAAGGGAATTCACAGATGTTGAGCCAGTCGAAAGTGTAGGAACAGCCAACACAGTTCCAAGTCAGGCTGATGTGTGACTTGGCAGGGAACTTGCAAATAGTGTGCCTGTTGCCTTTGTCTTTCTAGGTGGTAGAGGACTCTTTTTCTGGGTAGTGGAACCAAGCTGAATTTTCAGTTATCTGCTGGATTAATGCTAGGAACAGTCACTCGGTCGTATAAAACTTGAGTATTATTGGGAAGAAAAGGTGCAAAAAATGTGTGAAGGAAGCAGGTTTTTTTTGTCGTGTGCTTATCAGAACCGGATCACAAGAATACCAAATCTCAAGGGGAACAACAACTTATCCTCAGCAGAGGGTGCTGAATCGTCGCAAACAGACTCTGATCATAGAGGCATTGTCATGGAGAATGCACCAGCAATTTTTCTTTATATTTAAATTTAATGTTTGATTTTAACAGTGCAAAGCATTGGCACGTTACAGTACCAACATTTGTATCTAAAAACAGTTATTACATTGTACAAAGTACCTCAAACATTCACCTGTATTATTCACTATGACAAAATTACCTAATGCAGGATAAATTTGCAATCTTCCTAATTTTTCTTTTTTGCGTGGTACAACCCTCATCCAACAGATGATGAAAGCTTTGATTATCTATCTAATGATTGTGGATTTACATGTCTTGAGAAATTCTGCAGCAGTCATTGCAGCAGAGTGCAAGCATTGTACTTGTAAAGGATTACATTTCTGGTTCAGTTATACTGAGAATCAGAACTGTAATCGGGTCATTGAAGTGAACTGCAAAGGGTGGATTAGTGCAGCTGTCCCAGTTACACAGTGAGTTCTCGGCAGGACACTCTTAATTCAAGCCCTTGCTCTGACTGTGCAACATATCCAGACTTGAAAGAAGTCATTTATTTCTGACTGTAACAACCTAAAGGAAGCTGCGTCCTTTTATGTGTAAACCTATGCTTGGTTAGGGCACAGATTAACAAAGTATAAGACAAAAGTCTGTTGATTCAAATCTATTTTACTAAGACCACATAAGGAACTGCTGCATTATCTGATGTGTAGACCTTCAGATGAGATGTTCACCTGAGATCCTACCTGCCTGTTCATAGCAGATGACACAGTATTCTCAAGAAATGGCACAGCATTATTTGAAAAAGAGCTAGGGAGCTCTTCCATTAGGGTCAACCATTTATTTCACAACTAATACTTTAAAAATTTATACTCTAGTAATTGTTTTTATTCATTGCTTGTACGATCTTACTGTATACACACTGACTGCTGTGTTTGCCTTTGTAAGAGTGACAACAGTTTAATCGAAATATCTTGGTTGTGATGCACTTTGGGAAGACATCAACATCTGAAAGATACTCTAGAGATGTAGCTTCCATTCTCTTTTGTGTATTATAAGAAGGATGTTATTAAAGTGAAAAGGGTGCAATAAAAATTCACAAGTGTGTACTGAGACTGAAGTGTTTGGGTTATAAGGATAGGCTGAGACTTCTTTCTCTGGAGCTTAGGAGGCTGTGGGGTAACCTTATCAAGGTTTGTAAATCATGTGTGGCATAGATAAGATGAATTGTCAAGGTCTTTTCTCCATAGTCCAAAGCTAGAGGACATGGGTTTAATGTGAAAAGGGAAAGATTTAAAAGGAACCTGAGGGTCTAAATTTTTACACAGACTGTAGTGTGTATGGAACAAGTTGCCAGAGGAAGTGGTAGAGGCAGGTACAATGACAACATCTCAGACATTTGGGCAGGTACATAAATAGGACAGGTTTGAGAGCGATATGGGCCAATTGCTGGCAAATGGGACCAGTTCAGTATTAGAAACCTGGTCAGCATGGATGATTTGAGCTGAAGGGCCTGATTTTGGGCTGTATGACCCTATGAATCTCTGATTGCATTAGGTGGGTGATGTTGGGCTTGTGCGGGCATCTCTACCATACATAGGATCACACAAATTAGGAGCAAGAGCAGGCTTTTCAGCCTCTCAAGCTTGCTCCACCGTTCAATAAGATTGTGGCTAATGGGATTCTAACCCACAATCTATGTTCCTTCCCATCCCTTGCTTAACAAAATTCTATTTGCCTCTTCTATACCTTCATCCAAGTCATTTATATGAATGGAAAACAGTTGAGGTCACAGCACTGATCCCTGTGGCACACCACTTATTTAGAGCCATAGAGTCATAGAGATGTACAGCATGGAAACAGACCCTTCGGTCCAACCCGTCCACGCCGACCAGATATCCCAACCCAATCTAGTCCCACCTGCCAGCACCTAGCCCATATTCCTCCAATCACTTCCTATTCATATACTCACCCAGATGTTGCAATTGTGCCAGCCTCCACCACATCCTGTGGCAGCTCATTCCAAACACATACCACCCTCTGTATGAAGAAGTTGCCCTTAGGTCTCTTCTATATCTTTCGCCTCTCACCCTAAACCTATGACCTCTAGTTCTGGACTCCCCCACCCCAGGGAAAAGACTGCCTTTTACCCTATCCATGCCCCTCATGATTTTGTAAACCTCTATAAGGTCACCCCTCTGCCTCTGACACTCTTGGGAAAACAGCCCCAGACTATTCAACCTCTCCCACAGCTCAAATCCTCCAATGCTGGCAACATCCTTGTAAATCTTTTCTGAACCCTTTCAAGTTTCACAACATCTTTCCAATAGGAAGGAGACCAGAATTGCATGCAATATTTCAACAGTGTCCTAACCAATGTCCTGTACAGCCGCAACATGAACTCCCAACTCCTGTACTCAATACTCTGACCAATAAAGGAAAGCATACCAAACGCCTTCTTCACTATCCTATCTACCCATTTCATCTTACTAACCACATTAAGACCCATTTAGGCCCACGTTGAGGTTACTGTTAACAAGCCAATCTTCTGTTTCTGCTAATAAAACAAACACAGGCAAGGCATACTTAAAAGTGGAGCCTTGGGCAGTGTTGTAAAACAGAAAAACCCAGGGGTTTAGATATATCCATCTTTGAAGTTTGCATCATTTATAGTTAGGGTGGTTAGGAAGACGTTTCGTAGACATGTTGAGCCTTCATTGCTCAGACATTTATGTATGGGAGTTGGGACATTATATTGCGGTTATACAGTACATTGGTGAGGCTTCTGGAGCACTGTGTCCAGTTCTAGTCTCCCTGTTATAGGAAGAATATTATTAAGCTGGAGAGAGTTCAGAACAGATTTACCAGGATGTTGCTGAGAATGGAGGCATTGAGTTTTGAGGAGAGGCTGGATAGGCTGGGACTTTTTTCACTGGAAAAAAATGAAGAGAAAACCTGGAGGAGGTTGAGGGGTACCGTATAGCTGTTTACAAAACCGTGAGGGGTATAGATAAGGTAAATGGCAGGTGTCCTTTTCCTCAGGTGGAGGATTTCAAGACTGGGGGATTGGTTCTAAGGTGAGAGAAGAGAGATTTTAAAAGGACTTGAGGGGCAACTTTTTTACACAGAGATTGGCTCATGTTTGGAATGAAGTTCCTGAAGTAGTGATGGATGCAGGTACAGTTGCTACATTAAACAACATTCAGATAGGTACATGAATAAGAAATGTTTGGAGGCTAAGCATGGGCAAGTGGGACTAGTTTAGTTGCGATAAAGGGGAACTGGGGTATGAAGTGAACTTCAACTTTCAGAAGGCTCTTTACATATTTCCTGATTCCCTTTTATTATTGACTGCTGATGCTGTTTCAGACAATTCATTCCAGAACACAACAATTTTCCACATAAAACATTTGCTTGTCATGTCAATAGCTTTAATTTTTTTTTCTCTCCTCTGGTTACTGATGTTTCAGCCGTCGAAAACAATTTTATTTTCTTGGTATTTCACCATCTCAATGTCTTTTGTTACTTTGAACAACTCTATGAAATTTCTTCCCTCAGAAAAACAATGTCTCTCCGCATAACTGATGTCCCATGTCCCTGGTTTAATAGTTCTCCTCTTCCAATGTCTTGAGGTCCTAAAATATTAGACAACAAGACATCAGAGTAGAATTAGGCCATTCAGCCCATTGAATCTGCTCCGCCATTCGATCAGTGCCAATATGTTCCTCAATCCCATTCTCCAGCCTTCTCCCATTGAACCCCCCACGAATCAAGAAATGATCTATCTCTGTCTTAAATAAACTCCAACTACACCCAAAGTTTGACACAAGACTTCCACTGAAGTTTGACCAATGTTTTTAAAAGGTTTAGCATAGCTTCCTTGTTTTTGTACCTGCGCCTCTATAAAGCCAGGGCTCTCAATGTTTTATGCGGACTTTCCTCTCCACATTGAAGTTCAGTGCCAAGTACCCAATGTCTGAGACACTTTATTATACATATTCAAATGAATAAATGAACAAATATTTATTTGAATAAATGTATATTCAAATGAACAAATTCTCAGTTTTAATCTATTATTTTTTCATAAGTTGATTATATTATTATGAGTTCCATCCTGCAATTAATAATTAAGGGAGTTACAGTATAAAATGAGCCTAATTTGTTTATTTTGAGCTTCTCAATTCAAGAGAATAATGCATGTGTCATTAAAACATGAATCTTTCATTGAGAAATAGTCGAGCCCAAACAAAGCAATGTCTTCTGTTCCTATGAATGCAAAAGGAAGCATGAAATTACATCACGATAGGAATTTGCCAAAAAATTAGATTAAAACCAGAAAGTATTTGTGTAACGTTATATCAGAACAAATAAGGAACACAGCATCATAACATTTGACAGATTCATGACATTAAACTTGTTAAGAGGTGTATCTATATCTCCTAATAGATCCAAATTATGTCTGAACTAAGTCATGGTTACAAGGGAGACAGCCAAACAGACAATTATATAGCATAATACTGACCAACTCCTCCCAGAGACTGATATACAGTCTCTGGGTGGAGCTGGTCAATATTATGCTTATATGATTGTCTATTTGGCTGTCTCCCTTGTAACATCAGAGCTACACAAAGACTTCATATTAACCCTTTCAGGCCAATTGAAGCATGTGTATGGGATGATAGTCATGGACTCTGTCAGATTTCTCGAATGGTGTTGCTGCACTCATCCTAGCAAGCAGAGAATATTCTACCACACTGCTGAGCCATACCTTGAAAGAGGGAGGACAGACTTTGGGGAGTCGGTAGTCAACTCAGAATACCCAACCTTTGACCTGCTGTTTTAGTCAAAGTGTTGATGTAGTTAGTCCACTTATGTTTCAGGTCAGTCACAATGATATTGAGATATTTGACGATGGTCAGCCTGTTGAATGTCAAGGGAGAGTGGTTAGCCTCTCTCTTGTTGAAGATGGTCATTGCTTGCTAGTTCTGTGGTACAAAACCCACTGCTCAATCCAATATGAGTGTTGTCCGGGCCTTGCAGTATTGGAGCTTGAACTGCTTCAGTATCTGAAGATTGTCATTTTGAACACTGTGCAGTCACCATTGAGAAGCTTTAACTTCAGTGTTATGATGTTTAGGCAATCACTGAAGGAGAAACTGAAGAAACTTGAGGAGTTCCTGCAATTATGCCCTAACGGAGATACATGTAAATTGCAGGCATACAAATAAAGAGTAGAAGCAGCCCACTAGGCATTATTCGGCTTGATCATGACTGATTTTCAACAACCTCAGCCATCTTCCTTTGTGTTAGGAATGACTTCATCCAGAGAAGAGATTTCCTCCTAATTTTCATTGATTCCATCTTGCTTGTTGATGTTATACCCAATCAAACACTGCATCCGTGTTGAGGTCAGTCACTGTCACCTTAATGCTGATTTTCAACCTCTTTGTCTATGTTTGGACCAAGGCTATAAGATTGCATCTAAGTGCTTCTCGGGGAATCTAGTATAAAATAACTTTGAAAATATGAAGTCTATCACAAGTTACTTGGTGAAAGTAATGAAAAATTGAGTTGCACAAACCAGGAAAAGCTCAAATTTTATCATGGCAGCAACTGGACTGTTGCTTTTCCATCAGTAGTATGCAGAAGATAAGATGACAGTGCACAGTAGATTATCCTACAGTCCAGAACTGATGTCAACTCAGTGCATCCTCACCATCCTGGTTCAACCCTTCTGCAAAGCATGATTGGTGGTAGGGTGATTCAAAAGGTTTGGAGGCTGCGGGATAAATTTCTTTCATTGAGTTATAGAATCATACAATATACAGGAGACCCTTTAGTCCATCTAGTCTGTAACACCATAAATATTCTACTACTTTTACTAGCCTTGCTTCTCTGTGTTAGGCCCATGGCCTTGAATGTTATGACACTTCAAGTGGCACATCTAAGTATTTTTTAAAGGTTATCACATTTCTGGCCTCATCTATCTTCCCAGGCAGTGCGTTCCAGACCTGCACCATCATCTGGGTGAAAATAAAATCCTCCAATGCCCTGTAAACCTCCTGCCTTTTACTTTAAAATTATTGACCCTTCAACTAAGAGGAAGAATTGCTTTCTATTCACCCTCTCCATGTTCCTCATAATCTTAGACACTTCCGTTAGGTTTCCTCTCAGCATTCTCTGCTGTAAAATAAGCAACCCAGGTTTATCCAGCCTTCCTTCATAGCTGAAATCCCCCATCCCAGACAACATCTCCTTTAATCTCCCTTGCAGTCCCAGCAGTGCAATCACATCCTTCCTGAACTGCAGACAATATTCCAATTTGCAGCCGAATCAAAGCTCTGGGCAACATGACTTCCCTGCTCTGATAATCTATGTTACGACTGATAGAGACAAGCACCCTGTACACCTTCTTAATGAATCTATCAACCTTCAAGGATTTGGAGACCAACATCCCAAGATTGCCCTGTTCCTCTGCCCTCAGCGGCAATGAGTTCCACAGATTAATCCACTCTCTGACTGAAGAAATTCCTTTTCAATTCTCAAGGGACATCCTTCACTCTGAGATGGTGTCCTCGGGTCCTAGTCTCACCTACTAGTGGAAACATCTTCTCCACCTCCACTATATGCAGGTCTCTCAGTATTCTGTAAGTTTCAATCAGATCGTCCCCCCATTCTTCTAAACTCCATCGAGTACAGACCCAGAGTCCTCGGCTGCTCCTCATATGGTGAGCACCTTGATAATTAAGAATCTATCTCCAAGGTCAAAGTAAGGACTGCAGGTGCTGGAGATCAGAGTCGAGAGTGTGGTGCTGGAAATGCACAGCAGGTTAAGGGCTCTTGCCCGAAACGTCGATTCTCCTGCTCCTCACATGCTGCCTGCTTTAACTCTTGACAGAAATCTAACTGTCTGCCTTAAAACTATTTAGAAATTTTACATCCACTTCCATTTGGGGAAACAAATTCCAAAGACTTAAAACCAATTGGGAGAATTTAAATTCCCCATCTCTTTTTTAAGTGGGTACCCGTTTATTTTTAAACTGTGACTTTCTATTCTAGATTCTCCCACTACATCATCCTTTCTGCATCTATCCGGTCAAATCCCCTTAGGGTCCTCCTATATGTTTCAAATAAGAAGCAAATTGATTGAAACATATAAGATCCAGAGAGGTCATGACAGAGTTCACATGAAAGGCTGTTTTTGCTTTTGGAAGAACATAAATTAGGAGTTGCTGTTTCAAAATAAGGAGTTGCCCATTTAAAGCAGAGTCAAAGAAACATTTTGTTCTCCCAGAAGTTTTTTGAAGCTTTGAAACTCTCTGCTACAAAATAAGCAATTGAAGAAGAGGCCTTGAATAATTTTTAAGCGGAGATAGATAAATTCTTGATATGTAATGGGATGCAAGGTGCAAGGGGGTTGGTGGGAATGTGGAGTAATCAAATCAGCCACGATCCTAGTAACTGACAAAGCAATCTTGAGGGTCCAAGTTGCGTACTCATGATCCGAATTGATACGTTCATATGTGAAGAAACAAAAGGTGAATCAAGGTAAAGTGGGAACCATTAGCAGCAAATGCAATCCAAAAATATTGGAGCGATAACTATGACCTTAATTTGTTGATCTCAATGGTGACACTGTGAAGAAACAAGAGGTTCTGTTCCTCAAGATTCAACAGAAATTCATTAGAATAAAAATTCCCTGGAATGAGGACATTGGAAGATTGTGTTCGATTCTGGTCTCCTTGCTATCGGAAAGGTGTTGTGAAACTTGAAAGAGAGCAGAAAAGATGTAGAAGGATGTTGCCAGGTTTGGAGGGTTTGAGCTATAGGGAGAGGCTCAGAGAGTAGTAAGGGTATGGAATGCTTTGACTGTAACGGTAGTAGATTCACCAAGTTTAAGTGCATTTAAGTTGCCATTGGACAGGCAAATGGACGTACATGGAATAGTGTAGGTGGGATGGGCTTCAGATTAGTATGACAGGGCAGCACAACATCGAGGGCCAAAGGGCCTGCACTTCTAGCTTTGGATTTCCCCAAAGTCCAAGGAAAAGATGATGGCTACTCACCCTATCCATACCCCTCATGACTGTATAAACCTCGAAAGTCACCCTTCCACCTCTGACGTTTCAGAGAACTGTAATGTTCTATGTTCTATGTAAATAGGCTGGAGCTGTTTTCTCTGAAACGTCAGAGGTGGAAGGGTGACTTTAGAGGTTTATACAGTCATGCGGGGCATGGATAGGGTGAGTAGCCATCATCTTTTCCTTGGACTTTGGGGAAGTCCAAAGCTAGAAGGCATAGGTTTAAGGTGAGATCTTCGGGCAACTTTTTCACGCAGAGGGTGCTGCATGTATTGAATGAGCTGCCAGAGGAAGTGGTGGAGGCTAGTGCAATTGCAACATTTAAAAGGCATCTGGATGGGTATATGAACAGGAAGGGTTTGGAGGGATATGGGCCTGGTGCTGGCAAATGGGACTAGATTGATTTCAGATATCTAGTCAGCATGGATGGGTTTGACCAAAGAGTCTGTTTCCGTGCTGTAAAGCTCTATGATTCTATGAATATTTCAGGAGTCTGAGGACAGAGTGGAGAATTGAAATAGCTAGTGATTAGCACTTGTGGGTCATGAATGCAGAATCAGCGAGGATATCCTGTGAAATAATTACCCAATATGCATTTGCTCTTCTCTATATTGAGGAGACACCACAACGGATAGCAAATGCTGTTTACCTGTGCGCAGATTTTTTTTCCAAAATCAAAATTAAGATTGTCTTACGTGTTACTTATCCAGCGTAACATCTTCTGACAGGAAAACATTATGCCAGATGGCAAGCACAGAAGTGAAAGGATTAGAAGTGATCTTGTTCGCATGTATGGTAATCCTTTCATGTCGGTGGGAGTGGAGAACAGGAACAAAGTCAAAAATCTAAAATGATGAAAATGAGAGACAAAATATAGGTTAAAGGAAGCAGTAGACCGACATGAGTCAATATATTTATAATCATAGCACTTTTTTTTGTGCACATGTTACTTCTCCATTATGATGAGCATAAATGTTCTGTGTTTTAACTGTACTGCTTGAAGTACATTCTATTTGAATGATGTACTGGTCATACCTAAGCTTCGAAATACAATGAATGTGATCATAGAATCCCTACAGCATGGAAGCAGGCTGTTGAGTCCATCTAGTTTACATTGACCCTCCACTCTTCCCCCCCACCCCAACCCCCCCCCCCCCCCCCCCCCCCCATGCACCCTATCCCTGTTACCCCTCACTTCCCATGGTTAACCCACCTAGCCTGCATATCCTGATCACTATGGGCAATTTAGCATGACCAACCCGCCCTAGCCTGCGCATCTTTTAATGGTGGGAGGAAACTGGAGCACCCAGAGAAAACCCACACAGACATGAGGAGAATGTGCAAACTCCACACAGACTGTGAGGAGCAGTGCAAACGACTGAGGTAAAAACAATAACTGCAGATGCTGGAAAGCAAATACTGGATTAGTGGTGCTGGAAGAGCACAGCAGTTCAGGCAGCATCCAACAAGCAGCGAAATCGACGTTTCGGGCAAAAGCCCTTCATCAGGATTCCATTCCTGATGAAGGGCTTTTGCCCGAAACGTCGATTTCGCTGCTCGTTGGATGCTGCCTGAACTGCTGTGCTCTTCCAGCACTACTAATCCAGTAAGTGCAAACAACTGAGCCACTGTTCATTGTCCAGTGAATACCAAAGGGCAAACCACAGAAGATTCAATTTCATCAAGTCTCAACTGCTGCCCAGGTTCCATACTGAATATCTGACTCAAAGAATTATTTTGTAGATACCAAACAACATTGCTCAAGAAAGAAACATACTTTCAAAGCTTTTCATCTTCCACTCATCAGGTTACTGAGTCTAAAAGGGAAACACAATTTATAGTGCATGGGAAGAGGATACTGGCTGTATCGAATAGCATGTCTTTTCATTTTTTTCACAACAGTCAGGTTACTGTCCCTAAGCAACTAGCCAGTGCTTATAAAACTCAGAGAATTGTATCCAACATTAGATTTAAATCTGTAAATGGGTTCTACTTACTAAACAATCCTGACTATGCTGAGAATTACATGATCAACCAATTTAAGATTATCTATCAATCATACCTATGTGGCTCACTTAGTTTGCTGGAGACCAAACATATTCATACTCAGGACCTTGTAATTTGCAAAGAGACAGGACATGTCTACCATTGTTTCAGCTCAACAAAGATCAGAAGCCCTGTGGTATTGCTTTGACCAATTGAAGTTCACATGTCCATTTGAACTCAAACGTAGCTCGGCAGCCAATTGTTCCCTGTTGTCTTCTCCAGGGAAATTCCTTTTCCAATCTTACCACTTGCTAACAAGTCAGCACCTTCTTCTCATGCAATATAAACTGATTTTTCCCCTTTGACATATGGTATTCTTGCAATTCCATCCTGACGAATGCAAAATTTAAAGCTTCACTAGGTTGTCTTTTTTTCAAGAATACTTAAGTTCTGTACTTTCAAATGACTTCATCCAGCAATAATGTCGAAAGTGACAACCTGGAAAACAAATTGTTTTTCACACCCTTTCTCATTACTGCTGCTATCCACATTTAGTGAGGGTTGCTTGTTGTTGCAGAAGTGTCAGAAATGAAATTAGTTGTGGTGAAACATACTGTGATACCCTGTATTGCCACAGGCCGATGCACAAATTGCCATGAATAAAATTTTGCCAACTTTTTTCCAAAGGCCATGGGCTGCATTTTCAATGTTTAGGGCATCACTGCAGCAGCTGGCACTGGTCCCAACTGGTCTAGACTCCTCACTCAGCCAGATCCAGTTCACAGCCTTACGTAAAATGCATGAATACCTTTTTCTCGATGCCAGTTTTAAGTTTCATACCAAACATGGCATTTCCAATAGTGCAGCGCTCCTTCAATACTGCATAGAAGTATCAGAATAAGGTCTTCAATGGTGGAGGAGTGATAACTGCCACTGGACTAGTAATCTTGAAGCCTGGGCAAATGTTGTGGTGATATGAGTTCACAAGTTAGCTTGTGGAACTGTCAATTCATGAAACAAATCTAGAATTGAAAGCTATGTTCAAAATGGTGATCATGAATTGATGTGAAAGTCCCATCTTGTTCAGTAGAGTCATAGAGATGTACAGCACGGAAACAGACCCTTCGGTCCAACCCGTCCATGCCGACCAGATATCTCAACCCAACCTAGTCCCACCTGCCAGCACCCAGCCCATATCCCTCCAAACCCTTCCTATTCATATACCCATCCAGATGCCTCTAAAATGTTGCAATTGTACTAGCCTCCACCAATTTCTCTGGCAGCTCATTCCATAATGTACCCATCCTCTGTGTGAAAAAAATTGCCCGTTAGGTCTCTTTTCTATCTTTCCCCTCTCACCCTAAACCTATGCCCTCTAGTTCTGGACTCCTCCACCCCAGGGAAAAGATTTTGTCTATTTATCCTATCCATGCCCCTCATGATTTTATAAACCCCTATAAGGTCACCCCTCAGCCTCTGACGCTCCAGGGAAAACAGCCCTAGCCTATTCAACCTCTCCCTATAGCTCAAATCCTCCAACCCAAATCTGCCATCCTTATCTACTCTGGTCTACAAATAGTTTAAGACACAGTGTAGTGTGGTTGATTCTTAAAAGGTCTCTTCAATGGCTGAGCAAGCCATTCCATTCAAGGCTAATTGGCTATGGATAGTAAAAGCTGACCTGATCAGTGATGCCCACATTCAATAAATAATGTCCCTGAATGGGTCTTCAATCCACAAAATTTTGTTTCTTTTTTTTAAACTGAATTTTAATTTCTAAATCAGCTGGACATAAACTTATGCAGTGTTAACTGCTAACCCTGGAGCAAAATGTATTTTTTCCAGTCAATTTGTAATGCCTAAATATCTTTCATTAACATGCTTACATCAACTTGCTTGTTAGGATTCACAGAGAGAGTTATAGATTCATAGATTTATAAAGCGCAGAAAAGGCCCTTCAGCCCATCGAGTCTGCACCTACATAACTACCACTAAAACAACACTAATCCTAATTTCCTGCAGTTGTCCAATAACCTTGAATGTTGTGATATTTGAAGTGCTCAAACAAATGCTTTTTAAAGATTGTGAGATTTCCTGACTCCATGACCTTCCTAGGCAGTGCTTTCCAGATTCCCACCACCAACTGAGTGCAAAAGGCTTTTTACCAAATCCCCTCTGAACCTCCTGCCTAAAACCTCCTTACCCTAAAACCATGCCCCTTCATGATTGCCCCTTCAACCAAGGGGAACAGTTGCTCTCTATTCACCCTGTCCATACCCCTCATAACCTTATACACCTCATCATGTTCCCCCTCAGGTGTCTCTGCTCTAAAGAAAACAATCCAATCCGATGTAGTCTCTCTTTATAGCTCAATTTCTCCATTCTAGGTATCATCCTGTTGAACCTCCTGTGTACCCCATGCAGTGCTTTCACATCCTTGCTGTAGTGTGGTGACCAGAACTGCACACAGTACTGCAGCTGTGGCCTAACCAACACTGTGTACAACTCCAACATTACCTCCTTGTTCTTATACTCTATGCCATAACTGATGAAAGCAAGTGTCCCATTTGTTGCCTTAATTATACAATTCATGTGTTCTTTTGACTTCAGGGATCTGTGAATAATTACTTCAAGATCCCCCTGTTTCTCTGAAATATCTAGTGAATTCCCATTCATTAAATGCTTCCTCATCTTTCATCTTCCAAAGTGCATCACCTCGCACTCATCAGGGTTAAGTACTATCTGCCACTGGTCTGCCATCTGACCAACCCATCTGTATCTCCCTGTAACTACAACCATTTTCTTCACTATTACCACTCCACCAATCTTGGTGTCATCTGCAAACTTGCTTAAGAGTCCCCCCATATTATCATCTAAAACATTTATGTACATAACAAACAATAATGGTGCCAGTACTGATCCTTGTGGTACGCAAACTAGACACCAGCCTTCAGTCACTCAAATAACGTTTTACCTCTACACTTTTGTTCTATTACTCAACCAGTTTATGATCCATTTTACCAGGTTCCCCTGAATTCCCTGTGTTTTATCCCTCTCAATCAGTATTCTATATGGGTCCTTGTCAAAGCCTTTGTTAAATCCATATTAACTACATCAACTTCCCTCATCCAGACACTTGATTGCATTTTCAAAAGATCCTAACTAATTTGTTGAGCATGACCTCCCTCTGACAAAGCCATGCTGTCTATCCATAATTAACCCATGCATTTCCAAATGAGTATTAATTTACTCCTTCAGAATTTTCCCTTGTAGTTTCCCTACCGCTGATGTGAGAGTCTGGTCTGTAATTTCCTGATTCTTCTTGAACAACCTTCTTAAAAAGTTGAACCACCTAAGCCGTCCTCTGGAACTTCCCCATGGCCGAAGAGGAATTAAGCATTCCTGTCAGATGCCCTGCAATTTCCTGCCTCACCTCCCACAGCATTCTGAGATGCAGTTCATCTGGGTCAGGGGATTTGTCAGTTTTCAAGCCTGACAGAGCCCTCCAATACCTGCCCACTTCCCATGTCAAACTGTGTAAGTTCCTCACTGTCCCTTTTCCTGAATTCCATACCGCTGTTCTCCTTTTTCAGAATGAAGTCTGAAGAGGAGTATTCATTTAACACCCTTTCAATAAACTGTGGCTTTGCACACGGGTTGCCCCTTGATCCAATTGGTTAGAGACAAAGAAAATGGAATCCAAGTAAACAGGCAGGAGTCTGGAAGAACACAGCAAGCCAGGCAGCATCAGGATGTGGAGAAGTTGACGTTTTGTATGTAACTCTTCTTCAGGACTGGGGTTGGGCGGAGGGGGAGCAACAAATGGTGGTGAAGTGGGGATAGGTGATGACAGGCAGAGGGTACGACCTTGGTTGGTCAATGGGAGGAATGAATCCAGTTGGTGGATGGAAGGAGTGCAAGGGCGGGGAAGGAGCTGGAAAAGCAGTTGAGGAAGGAATGGAGGCTATTTGAAATGGAGAACTTAATGTCGAGTCCTCTGGGCTGTAGGTGAGGTATTGCTCCTCCAATTTGTGGTTTGGTTCGTTGTGACAATGGAGGTGGCCAAGGGTGGTCATGTCAGAAAGAGAGTGGAAGGGAAATTAAAATGAAGCGCTGACTGGGAGATCAGGTCGGCCCCTGCGAGCCAGGCTGAGATGCTCAGTGAACCGTTCCCTAAGTTTACATTCGGTCTCTCTGATGTAGAGAGGACCACGTTGGGAGCACCTGATGCAGTAAACTAGGTTGGAAGAGAGGCAGGTGAACCTCTGTCTCACCAGGAAGGACTGTTTGGGGCCCTGAATGGAGGTGAGGGCATGGTGTACCAGCAGGTTTTGCATCTTTTCCATTTGCAGGGGAAGGTACCTGGGGGTTCGAGGGTTGGGGGGGTGGTGTTTGGTGGGGAGAGTGGCACAAACTAAGGACTGTCAAAGGGAACGGTTCTTATGGAAGGCAGAGAGGAGTGGGAAGGGGAAGATGTTCTTGGTGGTGGGGTCCAGTTGGAGTTGGCAGAAATGTTTAAGGATGATACGTTGGATGCGGAGACTGGTGGGGTGTTAGGTGAGGATAAGGGTTCTCTGTCTTTATTGTGTTGGGAGGGTAGTGTAGAGCAGTGGAATGGGGAATGGAGGTGGTGTGGTGGAGGGCTGTCTGGATGACAGAGGGATGAAAAGCACGTTGCTCAAAATAGGTGGACATCTGGATGCTTGGGAGTGGAATGTCTCCTCTTCCAAGCAGATGCGGCGGTGGCGGAGGTAGTGGGAAAATGGGATGGAGTTCTTGCAGGATACTGGGTGGGAGGAGGTGAGGTCCAGGTAGTTATGGGAGTCTGTGGGTTTGTAGTATCCGTCTGGAGACTGTTACCAGTGATTATGAGGTCTTCTCAGAGAGAAACTTAGAGAAAGTAAACTTAGAGAACGATTCACTGAGCATCTCAGCCAGGCTCGCAGGGGCCGACCTGACCTCCCATCACCGCCCATTCTAATTTCCCTTCCCATTCCCTTTCCAAAATAACCATCTTGACCTCCCCATTGCCACAATGAACCAAATCACAAATTGGATGAACAACACCTCATCTTTCCACTTCCACCCCTCACAATTCCTCATGCATCACACCTGACATCACTTCTGCCCTTCACATCATCGCTGACGCCACATGCTCAGTGACTTCCGCCACCCTTACTGCCGTGGTCACCACCACTTCCGCCCCCACCAGCGCCACTCACCTGCATTCTGCTGACATGCCCCCCACAGTCCCCACTGTCACTATCCCCATCCCCCAGAACCCCAAGGGGAACACTACCCCTGCTCATGACTCCACCCCCATTCCCCCACCATCACACCCACTCCAGTTACAGGTTCCGCCCCCACTCCCAGCTCTACACCCACACCAGATCCCAGCTCCCAGCCCTGCCAAGTTTTCACCATCCCCCCAGACCTCCCCCTCACTGAGGACGAACGATCAGTCCTCAGCAAAGGACTCACCTTCATCCCCCTCCGTCCACGCATCAATGAATTTAATATACGCCGTGATGTCGAACAATTCTTCCGTCGCCTCCGGCTCCGAGCTTACTTTCACAATCAGGACTCCCACCCACCTTCCAAGGACCCCTTCGCCCACCTCCAACACACTGCATCCACCTGGACACCCCGCGCTTGCCTATTACCTGCCCTCAACCTCTTCATTTCCAACTGTCGCTGGGACATTAACCGCCTTAACCTGTCTACCTCCCTCCCCCACTCCAACCTCTCACCCTCAGAATGCGCAGCCCTCCAATCCCTCTGCTCCAATCCCAACCTCACCATCAAGCCTGCGGATAAAGGGGGCGCAGTGGTAGTCTGGTGCACTGACCTCGACACTGCTGAAGCCAAACGCCAACTCGAGGACACCTTTTCCTACTGCCCCCTCGACCATGACCCCACCCCCCCCCATCACCAAACCATCATCTCCCAGACCATACAGAACCTCATCACCTCAGGAGATCTCCCACCCACAGCTTCCAACCTCATATTCCGGGAACCCCGAACTGCCCGGTTCTACCTCCTTCCCAAGATCCATAAGCCTGACCAACCTGGCCGCCCCATTGTCTCAGCATGCTCCTGCCCCACTGAACTCATCTCTACCTACCTCGACACTGTCCTATCCCCCCTAGTCCAGGAACTCCCCACATACGTTTGAGACACCACCCACACCCTCCACCTCCTCCAAGACTTCCGTTTCCCCGGCCCCCAACGCCTCATCTTCACCATGGATATCCAATCCCATTACACCTCCATCCGCCATGACCAGGGCCTCCAAGCCCTCCATTTTTTCCTCTTCAGACGTCTCCAACAGTACCCTTCCACCGACACTCTCATTCGTTTGGCCGAACTGGTCCTCACCTTTAACAATTTCTCCTTTGAATCCTCCCACTTCCTCCAGACCAAAGGGGTAGCCATGGGCACACGTATGGGCCCCAGCTATGCCTGTCTCTTTGTTGGCTATGTAGAGCAGTTGATCTTCCGTAATTACACCGGCACCACTCCCCACCTCTTCCTCCGCTACATTGATGACTGCATTGGCGCCACCTCATGCTCCCGCGAGGAGGTTGAGCAATTCATCAACTTCACCAACACATTCCACCCTGACCTTAAATTTACCTGCACCATCTCTGACACCTCCCTCCCCTTCCTGGACCTCTCCATCTCCATTAATGACGACTGACTTGACACTGACATTTTTTACAAACCCACCGACTCCCACAGCTACCTGGATTACACCTCTTCCCACCCTACCTCTTGCAAAAATGCCATCCCGTATTCCCAATTCCTCCGCCTCCACCAGATCTGCTCCCAGGAGGACCAGTTCCACCACAGAACACACGAGATGGCCTCCTTCTTTAGAGACCGCAATTTCCCTTCCCACGTGGTTAAAGATGCCCTCCAACACATCTCGTCTACATCCCGCACCTCCACCCTCAGACCCCACCCCTCCAACCGTAACAAAGACAGAACACCCTTGGTGCTCACCTTCCACCCTACCAACCTTCGCATAAACCAAATCATCCGCCGACATTTCTGCCACCTCCAAACAGACCCCACCACCAGGGATATATTTCTCTCCCCACCCCTTTCCGGTCAGGTCCACGCACCCCTACAACCCACCCTCCATTCCTGGCACTTTCCCCTGCCACCGCAGGAACTGTAAAACCTGCGCCCACACCTCCTCCCTCACCTCTATCCAAGACCCTAAAGAAGCCTTCCACATCCATCAAAGTTTTACTTGCACATCCACTAATATCATTTATTGTATCCGTTGCTCCCGATGCGGTCTCCTCTACATTGGGGAGACTGGGCGCCTCCTAGCAGAGCGCTTTAGGGAACATCTCTGGGACACCCGCACCAATCAACCACACCGCCCCGTGGCCCAACATTTCAACTCCCCCTCCCACTCTGCCGAGGACATGGAGGTCGTGGGCCTCCTTCACCGCCGCTCCCTCACCACCAGACGCCTGGAGGAAGAATGCCTCATCTTCCACCTCGGAACATTTCAACCCCAGGGCATCAATGTAGACTTCAACAGTTTCCTCATTTCCCCTTCCCCCACCTCACCCTAGTTCTAAACTTCCAGCTCAGCACTGTCCCCATGACTTGTGTGGACTTGTCCTACCTGCCTATCTCCTTTTCCACCTCTCCACTCCACCCTCTCCTCCCTGACCTATCACCTTCATCCCCTCCCCCACTCACCCATTGTACTCTATGCTACTTTCTCCCCACCCCCACCCTCCTCTAGCTTATCTCTTCACGCTTCAGGCTTACTGCCTTTATTCCTGATGAAGGGCTTTTGCCCAAAACGTCGATTTCAAAGCTACTTGGATGCTGCCTGAACTGCTGTGCTCTTCCAGCACCACTAATCCAACACCTCATCTTTTGCTTGGGCAGCCTACAGCCCAAGGGACTCAACATTGAGCTCTCCAATTTCAAATAATCTCCTTTCTCATTCCCTGACTCCCTTCCCAGCCCCTCCCCCGCCCTTCCACTCTTTCCAGCTACAACCAGATTCATTCTTCCCATTGACCAACTAGGTCATATCCTTCACCTGTCTTCACCTATATCCCCACTTCACCACCCTGCCCCCGCCACCCTCTTTATCTGCAGCTTCCCCCACACCTACCCCCAGTCCTGAAGAAGAGCTACACCCGAAACATCGACTTCTCCACCTCCTGATACTGCCTGGCTTGCTGTGTTCTTCCAGCCTGTCTACCTTGGTCCAATTGGGCCTTACTTTTTCCCAATTAACCTCTTCCTTTAATGTATTTATAAAATATGTTAGGATTCTCCCGAATCCTGTTCACAAGTCCTTTTTCATCTCCACTTTTTGCTCTTCTAATTGCTTTCTTAAGTCCCCCCCACACTTCCTATATTCCTCTCGGGCCATGCTGAATTGATCCCTTTGGGCCTCATCTGTTCCTGAATTGTCCGAGACATCCAGGATTCTCTGAACTTACTAATGCTACACTTCCATCTAAAGGGTGCAAGTTGTACCTGTACTCTCCCCAGCTCCTTTTCGAATGCCTCCCCCCCCCCCCCCCATTGCTCTGCTGTAGGCTTACTTACAAAGAGCTGTTTGTAATCTACTGTGGCTAGATCCTGCTTTATTGTACTCAAATCTGCCTTCCCCATATCAAAACCGTCTTTTGCAGACCATCTCTTTACTTGTCCAGAAGAAATTTGAACCATACTGTATTGTGGTCACTTAAGCTAAAATGTTCCTCAATGTCACATCAAATACTTGTGTGGCTTTTTTCCCCAGAACCAGATGCAGCACTGTGCTGTCCCTTGTTGGACCTTCTATATATTGGTACAAAAACACTTCCTCAGATACATTTCAAGAAATCAGCCCCCCTCCAAACCCTTAACACAATGACTATACCAATTTATGTGGGGAAAGTTGATATCCCCTATTATAATTACCCGATTATTCATTTTACACACCGTCTGAGACATATATTTCTGAATTAATTGCAGTTTCCGTATAAAGGGTTCTGAATTATCTTCACCTTTTATTTGGCATTTCTCAATGATCATAGAGGCTTGCTCAGGTTTGATCAGAGTGCAGTTAACATTTGGAGGAAATGCTGGTGTAGGTTTTCGGATGAAAAGATTAAGTTCAAGAATGCATTTTCTCACACTATGGAAGAGGCAAGCACAACTGGACAAAGTTAAAAATCACACACCACCAGGTTATACTCCAACAGGTTTATTTGGAAGTACAAGCTTTCAGAGCACTGCTCCTTCATCAGATAACTACTGGACCTATTTTGAAGAAAGGGAGGGGAATTTTCCCCTATGTCCTCATCAATATTGGTCCCTGAGTCAGCATCACAAAATAAATTATCGCTTTGCTATTTGTGGTCCCTTGTGCGCAAACTGCCTGTCTCATTTTGCATCGCATAATTGTTCCACCAGTTACCTGACAAAGGAGCAGTGCTCTGAAAGCTCATACTTCCAAATAAACTTGTTGGACTATAACCTGGTGGTGTGTGATTTTTAACTTTATCCACCCCGGTCCAACACTGGCATCTCCACATCAAAGCTCGACTGGGGCATTCAAGAGCAAATTCTGTAAAGATAGAGTGTGCGCTGGTCCAGAGAAAAGGCAGGTGAATGACTCTAGGTGCAGTATTCATTGACAGAATCAGCTCAGTGCACTAGAATATTCTGTGAAGGTAAGAAATCAGTCAGTAACTATTTATGGACTAATTTCTGGGAATGCTGGAGAAACTCAGCGAGTCTGCATAGCACCTCTTGATTTCTGGATAGTAACAGAGCTAACGTTTCAAATCTCATATGACTTTTTTTCAGAGCTCAGAGTTCTGGGCGGCACAGTGGCACAGTGGTTAGCACTGCTGCCTCACAGCACTAGAGACCTAGGTTTAATTCCCACCTCAGGCAACTGGCTGTGTGAAGTTTGCACATTCTCCCTGTGTCTGTGTGGGTTTCCTCCCACAGTCCAAAAATGTGCTGGTTAGGTGAATCGGCCATGCTAAATTGCTCGTAGTGTTAGGTGAAGGGGTAAATGTAGGGGAATGGGTTGCTCTTCGGAGGGTCAGTGTGGACTTGTTGGGCCGAAGGGCCTGTTTCCACATTGTAAATAATCTAATCTATATCAGTGCCAGTTGCTTGACCTGCTATTGACGCTGAAAGTTTTGCTTGTAGAGTTCATGAGATAGCTGGCCAGAAAGCCCAAAGGCTGATTTCCCTGAACGTTGTGGAGTTCTAGGCCAACCATTATCTCTTTGAGAAATTCCTCACAGTAAGCCAAGTTGTCAAGTTTACCTGACTGTCAGGCTGCTTGGGAAATCCTGAGGCTCATGGCCACAACTTCAGGAATGGATAGGTTTTGATTTTAGAGATATAGTTAGGAGGTTCATAGGTTGGGGATATCAGGGATTAAGGAAGAATTGAAGCTCTTGTGATGACATTGGGATTGTTGATCTTAAGGAGAAGATTGATTGTAATTAGGGAATTGGTCATGGGGTGATTTGGGCAGGCAGAATCAAAGACTCAAGAGTTATTGTTTGCAGAGTCTTCAGGAAGATTAAGCGATCACGAGATTTGTGAATCAGGAAAGAAATAGCAGATCGGGAGAGAATTGCAGATCACAGTGAAGGTTGAGAGTTGGACTTAAAATCAAACAGGAATGGATGATCGCTGAGGTTTCGTAAGGAGGTGTGAAACCTGGGAAAAACAGTCAATATTTGTTCAGAAATATAAATCTGATAAAAATAGAAGCATGCAGCATCTTTAAATGCAATAGCCTCCTCGGAACAGAATTATCATCACATCTGATTGTGCAACCATCAGAAAAATGTGAATATGCACCAGAGAAGGTTGGGTTCCTGCTTCAGGTCTGTAATATTTTCAAGAAGATTCTGAAGGAGATTGACAAAGTAGACAGAGAAAAGATGTTTCCCCCTTGTGGGCCAATCTAGAATGAGAGGTCATAGTTTTGGGATGGGTGGTGACAGATTTGAAATGGGCATGAGAGGGAATGACATCTCTGAAAAGGTTGTGAACCTGTGGAGCTCACTGCTCCAGAGTCCAGTAGGCACTGAATAAATTTATACTGAGTAGGGGAGGTGATGGCCTAGTGGTATTATTGCTGCACTGTTAACCCACAGACCCTGATAATGTTTAAGGAATCTGGGTTCAAATCCTACCACACCAGATGACAGAGTTCAAATTAAAGTTCACTCATAGCAAAAGGAAAATCTGGAATTAAGAGTCTAATGGTGATCATGAATCCAATCTTGATTGTCAGGGAAAGCCCACCTGGTTCATTAATGTCCTTTTGGGGAAGGAAACTGTCATCCTTACCTGGTCTGGTCTTCATGTGACTCCAGACCCACAGTAATGTGGTTGGCTCTTAACTGCCCCCTGGGAAATGAGGAATTGGCAATAAGTGCTGGCCTAATAGCAAGCCTTCATCCTGTGAATGAATTTTTTTAAAAAGGCAGGAAAATTAAGATGACCATATTAAGTGGAAAAGCAGGGTCATGGGGCTGAACTACCGACTCGTACTCCTTGTTTCTTATGATTCCCATCTGAGACAAACATAATTAATTCAGGGAGTGGTCAGATAAAACTCCCCATCTTGAGTCTATCATGAGAAACATGAATGGAAATCTCTTTCTCCCTGCTCCCATTGAGATAACCTTTCCAAACATCACCAAACTAGATTTTGCTCCAGGTGGTAAAATTTTATTCTTGACATTTTCCGCTGATGTTGAGTCACAATTTTGAGGGACACACATTGTTCTGGGGCTATTCTTAGTATCGCACTGAAAATTTGCTGGAAGTCAATTTTGGATTTGATTGTGCAAATGTGTTGATAATTGTTCCATGGGATTCACTTGTAGGTCACCTAGAATGCAAATAAAGTAATGTGTAACAAGCCAGTTTCAGAATCCAATATTATCTTGCAGCTGATAGCAGTCCAATGTCCCATTTACCTAAAAAGACTTAAAAGTCCATTAAATTGATGCAAAGCATAGAAGGTATTTCATGGCTAGATCATGACAGTGCCTCAGAAACCACCATGAAATTGACCTTCCAAGGAATGCTTGGTTTGAGCAATCTTATAAACTGTGCTCATAGATGTTAGCTTTGGTGTTGTGGTAGTAATCCTGCCTCAGAGATTCAAATCCCACTGAAAACGCTTGAGCAGAGAATCAAGGTGCTCAGCTGAGTGGTACTGCACTATCGGTGGTGTCAGCTTCTGAATGAGGAAATTAAGCAGAGACCTAATCTTGCCAACCAGGTGAGTGTAAAAAAATGATCCCGTCATGATTTGAGGAAAAACAGTAGAATGCTTTCAGTATTCTTTGTCAATACTTAAGCACCAGCTAGAATCACCAAAACAAATGATTGTGCCATTGAGCTCACTGCACACTTGGCATCATGCTTGCAGTATTTTTCTGTCTTACAGCACTGAGTGCAGAATTCAGAGCTATTCAATTGACTCTGAGGTATGGGATGTCCTGGGGTTGTGAGAATTTACATGTGTTGTATCCCCTACAAGGCCCAGGATGGACCAGAAATTAATCACCATGTGTGGTTTGTTGAGTATGAGTTCCCTTGATAACAGGAAATGGCATGGAACTCATCACCTAAGCCCTTTATAAAGCAGAGCCAGGGAGCTCTCTTGTGGTGCAATGGAAGTGTCCCTGCCTCTGTACCAGGAGGTTCAAGTCCCACCTTCTTCAGAGGTGTGCAATAACATCTCTGAACAGAGTTAAAAGTCACACAATACCAGGTTATAGTCCAAAAGTTTAATTGGAAGCACTAGCTGTTGGACTATAACCTGGTGTTGTGGGATTTTTAACTTTGTACACCCCAGTCCAACACCAGCATCTCCAAATCATTTCTGAGCAGGTTGATTATAATAGTAGGTTAAATTTTTAAAGAACTGATGCAGGTGGTTTGTATTTCTCGTAGTGGCCTTTGCTTGTAAATGTTCAATTGGCTGCACAGGTATTTCCACTCGTGGTGGTTACTGGTTAAAAAAAAGAAAAACATCATGGTGATTTTGGTGGTAGGAAGACCACTCAGTTCTGCATGATAACTCTTCTGGGTAGAGAGAAAAAAAGATAAGGCAGACTGAGGAATGGGTCCGCAGTACTGTTTGTCCCAAGCTGGGACTAGATTATGTACACACTACTGGATTAGTGGTGCTGGAAGAGCACAGCAGTTCAGGCAGCATCCAACGAGCAGCGAAATCGACGTTTCGGGCATAAGCCCTTCATCAGGAATAAAACCACGACATGGTTGAAGAGCTTCAGAGCAGAGGAAATGACCTGGGAGTTGCAGTGGGAGAGGGACTCCCTGAGATTCTTGTAGAGAGAGGAGGAAAACTTCTTCAAGGCAGGCATCCTTGCAAGAGGATTCGCAGTCGGGTTAAAATCAATGAGGTAAAAACAATGACTGCAGATGCTGGAAAGCAAATACTGGATTAGTGGTGCTGGAAGAGCACAGCAGTTCAGGCAGCATCCAACGAGCAGCGAAATCGACGTTTCGGGCAAAAGCCCTACCTCCTAGATTATGTACACCACAAGTGGTGGCTTTACATGTTCTTTACTTCTGGATTGCAGTGTAGACAGTACGTAATAAACAGGAGGCTCTGCATCTAATGAAGTCATTCATCTTCATGTTGCACTTTCTGCCTCTGGGTTATAAGGTCCAAGACCCACATCAGAACACTGCAAGCTCCCTGTATTGCCTGAGGTGGTGTCCTTCAGACAAGATCTAGAGCTGAAGTATTGTCTGCTTGTTTAAGTGAATGTGGAAAGTTGCAATGCAGAGAGTCAAATCAGTGCTCTGGAAGAGTAAGACCAAGTGCATTGGAGCAGTTTTGCATCTAAAGTCATATTGTACTTAGTGACTGCCCTCAGGATATTGAATGTCATTTAGACCAAATGAAAATTCAGTTAATGGCATTTGGAAATGTCCAGACTCTCTCCTTAGTTGAAAAAACAACAATGAGCGTACAAAAATAATTGATCAGAAAATATCCATCAGCATAACCCACCCATCATGCCTGACATTCCATGGTTAAATATCCTTCTCTCCTGTTCCTTGCAAAGAAACCTGGGCCCAAAAGGGCAGAAAATGCCCTGGGGAAATTGCTTGTGTTTCTGTCAATCAAAACCAGTTCAGTAACCACTTGTTATCTGAATATCGACTTACCTTGTATGTGCTACATTCTTTGCCCAGTCTCCTTTCAGAACAGAAAAAGGCTCAGTCCTTGTATGTGGTCTCATTACCACTTATAAACTGGGTTATTCTTAACAACCGCCACTGAGGAGCCTGCCATACACATCTCTTCCAGCTGAAAAAAAACCAGTGGCTGGAAGGTAGAGGACTGAGTAAGTGAATCAAAGGCAAAGGGAAAAGAAGCTGTGAGCAAGGTCTCAGGGGCTCTCTCGATGTCAAGAATGAAACTGATTCAAATAGACATTTTGTTTCTGATTTTGCTTCGCCTTTTGGAGGCAATGTTTGAGCTTTACTCTTTCGCTTATTATTTTTGCAGGCCCTCCTGTTAATGTCAGCTGCAACATATTTATTAACAGCTTTGGCTCAATTGCAGAGACAACCATGGTGAGTAATTTTTTTGTGCAGTAAGCTGCTTTATAACAGTAATTGTATACGTGTGTGTGTGTGTGTGTGTTGATGTGTGTGTGTGTAAAAACCCTCTTCTCAATTAACATCATCTTCGTGGGACATCTACCTTTAAAGTCTTCTTACATATTGCATTTATTTGAGTATTGGTCAACCTCATGCTAATTAGACCCCTGGCTTTTGGCCATTAAGTCCAAACTCTTTCAACTCAATACCCACTTGCCACTGGTGCAAACCTGCTCATTTGAAGGGAATTGTTCATATCCTTGAGCTTGTAGACATCAACATGTGTAATCAAGGTTACCACCTCACTGCAGCAACCCTAACCTTAAAGCAATTTCTTTTCCCAGAACGTTCTGAATCTTTGGAATTCTTTATAGCACAGCGGCCTGTTGAGGCTGGGTCAATAAGCGTTTTCGAGGCTGAGTTAGAAAGAGTTTTAATCAGTGAGGAAATCAAGGGTTATGGAGGAAAGTGGAGTAGAGGATTATCAGATCAACCATTATCTCTCTAAATGGTGGAGCAAACATGATGGGCTGAATGGTCTGCTTATGTTCTATGGTCTTATGGATCATCAGATACACAGCCCACTCAATCTTAAAGCCAGTGAGGTTGCATTGAAATTGATCATCAGTTTGAGAATTCAAGGTACTGGAGAGGCGTGTTCGGGATTGTGTGAAGCTCATTGCACAGCTTAGGTGGATATATCAGAACAAGTGTGCAATCAGAGGAAAGTCTGGCTTGTGGGACCAGTTAGAGAATTAAATTGAAAATTGCATCAATTCAAATTGCCAGAACAGACAGAGCTTCCATTGGAATCTCCACACTGAGATAAGCAAAAATGACAGGCATTACAAATTTCAAAGCTTGCCCTGAATGGTTAACAATGTTTATGAAAAGAACCAATTCTGTACTGTGACAGTAGCATAAGATTTCACAGTGTATCCCAGCAGAAACTGGTGATTTTCTTACTGAAATTCTGCAACTTATAACCCGACAGTGACAAGAGTATAGATGCAGCTTGGCCTGTACTGGGAGGGTGAGTGGGACTCCCACAAATTTGGACATGCCAGTTTATTGTAAACAGTTGTGTGTAAGTACATTGTGGAGGCTTGGGATGGAGATTTTCATCCAATCCTGTAGGAAATGTGGGATATCCTATTCACGTGATGTCACAAACAATGGTGCTTGCGAAATGACATATTCAATGATTACATTAAGATGGTTTTGTTGGTACAAATTATGATGCATTTTAGGAAGCAGGTTGGGAGTACCATATTGTCTGATTATGCATGGTCTGATCTTCAAACTGTCTCCTTAGTGAATGGGATGCTACAGATTCCGATCATCTATTATTTCAGTGAGTAACTACTCGAGCTCTGACCATTACTCCATCCATTGGGTTGGACGCAATATTAATCCATAATGAATAACCATAGTACGATTACAGATAGTGAACTGGGTTTTCAAGTGGGCAGCTATCAAAATTGGAAGGAACAGATGCTGATTCCTTACCACCAATCCGACACAGCCATTTTTGAGTTGGGCCGTTCAGGGTCAGATCAGTTGCCCAACAGGACACTGTTTCAGGATATTGTTGTTTAACATAGATCGTTGTTAAGGCCCCATTCTTTCCTCACCTGAGCGTTTCAGTTGACAGTCGGCTGCTTCACCTCAGCCTGAATAACACTCAGGGCTTAGGGCCTGAAGCAGAAATGGTGGGGGAGGGCGAATGGGTCATACCAGGGCCTCCACACCCTTTCCCCCCCACCCCAACAACCCGAGCCCATAATGGTCACTGAGCCACAGTTCTGGCTACTGGCTGTGCCCGCTCAAGATCAATGGCAGTCAGCTGTGGCCATTTTGAATGACACAGGACTGACCTCTTCAGAAAAGGCCTCCTGTCACTCAGTTAAGGAGCTAAAGCTCCCATCTCAGCCAATGGGGCTGTTGCTGCAGAATCACAGATGTCTTACTTGCAGAGAGAGGCCATTCAAACCATCGTCTCTTCAAACAAGCAGCATTATCTAATGTCAGCTTTGTCCCAATCACGGTCACATCATTTTTATCTGGGCAAGTGGGCATCATTTTAATGCCCACTTGAATGCGCTGTACTTGGAGAGACCTCCAGTTGGCCCTCCGTCCTCAGAACCCTTTCATTAGATAGCAAGCCAAACGATTGGCCTAGCCCTTCAAAAATCTGCATTGCCTTTTCTGGAACATGCCATGCCAAGTCAGGAGCTAGAATTGAAAATTCAATTCAATTGAAACCTGAATTGTTCAATCGCAAGCTGTTTGGCTGACTAATCAACTGGACCTTATTTGAAGAACTTCCATGCCGACAGCAGTCCACAGACCTCAGGAAGGAACTATATCTCTAATACATCTAGATACTTGATTTTATGCTAATTCTGGGATATGGATTTCATTGGCGGTGCCAACGTGTATTGTTCCTGCCAGATTATCTTTGTCTTTGTGAACTGCTGCATTCAATTTGGTTTAAGTAATCCCAAAATGCTGTTACAGAGGGAGGTCCAAGAAATTAACCCAGTGACAATACCTCATGATGTGATGGTCTGGTATTGAAGGTCTCCATATTTCATCTTGTTAGTCTGTTAACTCAGATGGTTAGCAAAGCAGAGTAACAAAAACAGTGTGGGTTCATTTCCTGCCATACCTCAGGTTACCCTGATGGGCTCTTCTCAACCTCTTCCCTTGCCTGAGGCATAGTGACCAGCAGGTTAAACCACCATGAGTGAGACAGGAACCCTATGCTCCGGTAAAACTATGGTGACTTTATCTTTCACAGTTCAGTCCAGTGAATCAACTATGTTTCTGCTGCACCAGGTAAGCAGGAACCCAGGCTGTACATGTAAGTCTGAAATATCATATAGAACACAGAACAATACAGCGCAGAACAGGCCCTTCGGCCCTCGATGTTGCACCAATCTGTGAACTAAGCTAAGCCCATCCCCCTACACTATCCCATAGTCATCCATATGCTTATCCAAGGGATGTTTAAATGCCCCCAATGTGGCCGAGTTAACTACATTGGTGGGAAGGGCTTTCTATCCCTTACCACTCTCTGAGTAAAGAACCTTCCTCTGACATCTGTCTTAAATTTATCACCCCTCAATTTGCAGCCTCACCCCCTCCCACCCTGTACAAGCCGACATCATCATCCTAGGAAAAAGGCTCTCTCTGTCCACCCTATCTAACCCTCTAATCATTTTGTATGTCTCTGTTAAATCTCCTGTTAACCTTCTTCTCTGTCCAATGAGAACAGACCCAAGTCCCTCAGTCTTCCCTCATAAGATCTTTACCTCAGACCAGGCAACGTCCTGGGAAATCTCCTCTGCACCTTTTCCAATGCTTCCACATCCTTCCTGTAATGGGGCAACCAGAAATGTAAACAATATTCCAAGTGCGGCCACACGAGCATTTTGTATAATTGCAGCATGATATTACGGCTCCGGAAATCAATCCCTTTAACAATAAAATCTAATACACTGCATGCCTTCTTAACAGCACTCTTAACCTGAGTGGCAACTTTCAGGGGTCAGCATACATGGACGCCAATTTCCCTCTACACATCCACACGAATGTGATAGAAAGTGTATAATTGCAATGGCATTTATTCTGGAGTTTGAATTTTGAACCAGTGGCATGTGAACTTTGGTCTGAGAATGAAGGAGTTTACTGGTTAACTTGTCTCGCTTTCTGGAGCTAGTTTCTTTAGATTAGATTAGATTACTTACAGTGTGGAAACAGGCCCTTCGGCCCAACAAGTCCACACCGCCCCGCCGAAGCGCAACCCACCCAAACGCCTACATTTACCCCTTACCTAACACTACGGGCAATTTAGCATGGCCAATTCACCTGACCTGCACATCTTTGGACTGTGGGAGGAAACCGGAGCACCCGGAGGAAACCCACGCAGACACAGGGAGAATCTTTCCGATATGAAGGAGACCAGAATTACACGCAATATTCCAACAGTGGCCTAACCAATGTCCAGTACAGCCCAACTCCTGTACTCAATACTCTGACCAATAAAGGAAAGTATACCAAATGCCTTCTTTACTATCCTATCTACCTGTGACTCCACTTTCAAGGAGCTATGAACCTGCACTCCAAGGTGTCTTTGTTCAGTAACACTCCCTAGAACCTTACCATTAAGTGTATAAGTCCTGCTAAGATTTGTTTTCCCAAAATGCAGCACCTCGCATTTATCTGAATTAAACTCCATCTGCCACTTCTCAACCCATTGGCCCATCTGGTCAAGATCTTGCTGTAATCTCAGATAACCCTCTTCGCTGTCCACTACACCTCCAATTTGCATCCACAACTGTACACAGCACTCCCCTTGAAGTCTAACAAGTGTCTTATACAAGTTCAACACCACCTCAAAGAACAAAGAAAATTTACAGTCCAGGAACAGGCCCTTCAGCCCTCCAAGCCTGAGCCAATCCATATGTACTGTCTAAACCTGTCACCCAATTCCTAAGCATCTGTATCCCTCTGCTCCCCATCTACTCATGCATTTGTCCAGACGCATCTTAAATGAATCTACCGTGCCTGCCTCTACCACCTCTTACCTTGAAAGCATGACCACTCGTCATTGAATCCTTCACCCTGGGATAAAGCTTGTCTCTCTCCACCCTGTCTATACCCTTCATGATTTTGTAAACCTCAATCAGGTCCCCCCTCAATCTCCTTTTTTCTAATGAAAACACACCTAACTTACTCAACCTTTCTTCATAACTAGCACCTTCCATACCAGGCAACATCCTCATAAACCTTCTCTGCACTCTCTCCAAAGTGTCCACATCCTTTTAGTAATGTGGCGACCAGAACTGTACACAATATGGGTGGCACGGTGGCACAGTGGTTAGCACTGCTGCCTCACAGCGCCAGAGACCTGGGTTCAATTCCCGCCTCAGGCGACTGACTGTGTGGAGTTTGCACATTCTCCCCGTGTCTGCGTGGGTTTCCTCCGGGTGCTCCGGTTTCCTCCCACAGTCCAAAGATGTGCAGGTCAGGTGAATTGGCCATGCTAAATTGCCCGTAGTGTCAGGTAAGGGGTAGATGTAGGGGTATGGGTGGGTTGCGCTTCGGCGGGTCGGTGTGGACTTGTTGGGCCGAAGGGCCTGTTTCCACACTGTAAGTAATCTAATCTAATCTAAT
Organism: Chiloscyllium punctatum; assembly: GCF_047496795.1. Classification (NCBI taxonomy): domain Eukaryota; kingdom Metazoa; phylum Chordata; class Chondrichthyes; order Orectolobiformes; family Hemiscylliidae; genus Chiloscyllium; species Chiloscyllium punctatum. Next base: position 23,171,746 of record NC_092740.1, on the reverse strand, counting down.
TTAATATTCTAAATGCGGCCGAACCAATGTATTGTACAATTTTAACATTGTTCCTTGCTTTTGGACTTAATACCTCTCGTAAAAAAGCAGAGGCTATTTTATATGTATTCTCTATAGTATGGAAACAGGCCGTTTGGCCCCACAAGTCTACATCAACCCTCCAAAGAGTAACCCATCACCCTACATTTTCCCCTGACTGATGCACGTAACACTTTGGCATGGCCAATTCACCTGGCCTATACATCTTTGGTTTGTGGGAGGAAGCCCACACAGACACAGGGAGAATGTGCAAACTCACACAGACAGTTGCCTGAGACAGGTCCCTAGTATTGTGAGGCAGCAGTGCTAACCACTGAGCCACTGTGCCACCTCAATCTCTTATGCTTCACTTTTATGCTTCGCTTACTGCTCTCTCCACCTGTGCTGCCACGTTCAATAGTCTATGCACATGCATTCACTCAAGTCTCTGTTCCTGCACCCCCTTTAGAATTGTATAGCTTATTAAATATTTTCTTTCAACGTTCTTCCTATTGATATGCATCATCTCACAGTTCCCTGCATTGACATTATGAATGAATTAAAATAATCAAGGGCCATCTACCCATTCACTCCATCAAGTTGCCACCGCCCTTCTGAAGTTCTACATTATCCTCCTTACAATTTATAATTTTTCCAAGGTTCATATCATTGGTAAAATATAAAACCATTCCCTGCATACCAAGATCCAGAATATTAATAAATATCAGGAAAAGCAATATCCCAATTCCCCTCGATAGTGATAAAACTCTGACAAAACTGTATGTATTCCAATTAGATCATTCTCATTCTTCTAAACTCATGAAGAATGCAGGCTTGGTGTCAATCTCATCTCATTCCAGCAGTCAGTCTGGTGAGTAATGCATCCCATCAAAGGATAATATATTTTATGAGTGGAATGTCTGTGACATTGAACACAAAATCAACTGAATCGTCTAAGTACAGGTGATTCTGTATTACTGGAGAGGTACGGTGATTTAATGCTTTTGGGAAATCAAAATGAGATGCTCAGGTAGACCAGTAATATAAATGCCATAGTGATAAGGTCAAAGGTAGGGTCATTTGCAGCGAGTTACTCACCTCCCAACTGGGTAGTCCACAAGGCTAAAGTCAGGAGTCTGATGGAATTCAATTTTTAAAAAATCTTCTGGAGAAACTCAGCAGGTCTGGCAGCTACTCTTCTTTAAAGAGACATATTGGACCCAAAATGTTGATTTTGTGTATCTCTCCACCTCTCTTCACAGATGCTGCCATAATTGCAGAGTTTCTCCAGCATTCTCTATTTGTAGTTCTGATGTCCAACACTTAGAGTATGTTCCACTTATGCTAGTGTGAGGGAATACCTTGCACTTGCTTGAATGGATGGAGCTTCATGGCACCATCCAAGTAGTCCATGTAATTGGCACCCCATCCACAATTTTAAACAATCACTCCCTCCTGTGCCAGCACATTGCAGTAGTGTATACCATCCATATGATGGTAACATCTGCATTCCACAGCAACTCACCAAGTTTTCTTGTCAGCATTTATCAACTCTGTATCCTTCAATGTCTCAGAATGGCATTGGTGGCAAGTAGATGGCAACACAATCCCATCCCAGTGAAGCACCAACTTGGACTTGTCTTTCATTCACATTGAGCTAAGGGCACAGTGATTGTACTTTCATGAAATAGGGTTGACACGGTTAGCATTGCTGCCCCACGGTGCCACGGATCTGGGCTCAATTCCACCCTTGAGTGACTGTGTGGAGTTTGCACACTCTTCCCTTGTCTGCGAGGATTTCCTCTAGGTGCTCCAGTTTCCTCCAACAGTCCAAAGATGTGCAGGTTATGTGGATTGACCTTGCCAAATTGCCCATAGTGTCCAAGGAGGTGTAGACTAGCAAGATTAGCCATGGGAAATGCAAGGTTACAAGCATAGGGTTGGGGGAGTGCGATGCTTTCAAAGGATTGATGTGGGCTTGATGGTCTGAATGGCCTGCTTCCACACTGTAGGGATTCTATGAAATAATCTGCAGTGATTCAAGATAGAAGTTCACTTCCTCCACCTAAGGGTAGCTAGGGTGAGGCAATAAACACTAGTCTTACAATTAGTGCCCATATCCTAAAAGTGAATTCAAGAAAAGAGATCCTGTGGGCAGCGTTGTGTCCACTGTTGTTGTAACTTGCTGCAGTGCTTGGCAGGAACCAGTTCATTCCTGCAACAGTCATGCTTCTGGCTGCCGGCAATCCCCAAGCAAGTCCACTGTCCTGTGTGAAACATCACTATCCACTGACCTGTGTGAAACATCACTTTTAGTCGGAGCTAAGAAACCCAAGAGCACTGCCCGAAGGCTGGCTCTGTTGTGACCTTGCAGGAGGTCAAAGTCAACTAAGAAAACATCTTTAAGTCTTGAACCCCCTAGCCTCAATAGCAGCAGAAGAATTTATGCAATATTAGTGCCATAGCTTGTATTATATGGGACTATGTTCCAAATGTCACAGGACTTGCTTTACTTAGGCTATAATACAGACAGTTCTTCATCCATATCTGCTGGTCTGGTTAATTAATTCTTCCACACAGCTGGATTAGAGCGTTATAATGAGTGACTTTAACTGTTCATATATCAACGGGGACAATGGTAGTGTAAGCGACATTGAGAGGCAAATGTTCTTAGATTATTTAGATTAGATTCCCTACAGTGTGGTAACAGGCCTTTTTGGCCCAACCAGTCCACACCGACTCTCCAAAGAGTAACCCACCCAGACCCATTCCCCCTAACTAATGCACCTAACACTACGGGCAATTTAGCATGGTCAATTCACCTAACCTGCCCATATAGGAGGAAACCAGAGCACCCAGAGGGAACCCATGCAGACATGGGGAGAATGTGCAAACCCCACACAGAGAGTCACCCAAGGTGGAATTAAACCCAGGTCCCTGGCGCTGTGAGGCAGCAGTGCTAACCATTGACCCACTGTGCTGCCCCTAGTGTCCAGGAGAATTTCTTACAGCAATATGTCTCTTGACCATAGGAAAGGAGGTGCTGCTAGACCAGGTTCTTGGGAATGCAGTGTGCCATATAGATCAATGGGCAGTGAGATGATATTTAGGAGACATTATATCATGATGTTTAGCATAATGATAGAAAATTACATCAGTCAATCCAAAGTAACAGTAATCAACTAGGGAAAGCAGACCTTAATGGGGCAAGAAAAGAGCTGGGCCAGATAGACTGGTCCAAACAAAAGTTGGCCACAAGAAGCAGTAGCTGAACAATGGGTTACCTTTAATGAGGAAATGGTTGAGGCACAGTCAAGGCATATGCTCTTAAAAGGAAAGATAGAATAATGGTTGGAATGAGGTCAGGCAGGTGGACCCCAGAGGATATGAGTTCCCTGACTGGAAATGTTAACTTGGTCCAATCAGGGAGCCCTGGCTGACAGGTGTGTCAGATGTTCTGCTCACTCTGAGAGCTGGCTCTGAGCTAGCTGGTCAGTGTCATGTACAATGCACATGTAAATAAAGGCCGACTTGGTGACAGGACATTGGCCTTCATGGAGTTATTTCAGACAGGACATAAACTCCAGAGTTCCCTGGAAGACAAAGTAGATAGTAACAAAAGGTAATCAAAGAAGAAAAACATGTGTTCATGGCAGGTGTTAGGTAGTAGTGAATATAAGTGAGAACAAAGTTGAATACCCAAGAGTCTGGAGGGAGCTGAAGAAACAAAGATGAGAAACAAAGAGGAATTATGAAAGATATCTGGCAGATGACTTAAAGGGGAATTACAAAGTCTTCTATGAGGTTTTACTATTTATCAATTGTAACAGGATGGTAAGAGGAAGAGTAGGGCTGATTAGGGACCAAAAAAGCAGATTCATATTTAGAGTAAAGCAGCTGGTTGTGGAATTAAAATAATCCTTTGCATCTGTCTTTACCTGTGAAGCAGATGCTGTCTCAGCCAAGGTGACAAGAGGGAAAAAACTCAGTCAAGAAAAGGCTTTAAAATTGCCAAGGAGGAGGTATTGGAGAAGCTTTTGGTACTTACTGTTGGTGAGTCAATAAGTGAGAGAGGAAATTACAGAAATACTGGAATTACCTTTCAATCTTCCATGAATTTCTTGGATGATGCCAGCGAACTGGATAGTTATAAACATTACATTTTTGTTCAAAAAGAAGATTGTAGTGATTGGCCCAGCGATTACGGAATGGTCAGTTTGACTTCAGTGGCAGGGTAATTTCTGGAAGCAGTTATTCAGATTTGGGAAGGTCAGTATGGGAAAATAATACCTAACTAGCCTTTTGGAATTTTTTGCAGAGGCAACAGAATGTGTTGATGAGGGTAATGCTGTTAAGTGGCATGACTTACAAAAGATATTCAATACAGTGTCACACACAAGCGTGTCAGGAAATTTGTAGGTCATGGAGTGGAAGGGACAGTTGCAACATGGATACAAAATTGGCTGAGGGATAGAAAACAGAGAATAACAGTTATTGAGTATTTTGCAGGCTGCAAGATGGTTTACAGTGGAATTCCCCAAGGGTCAGTGTGGGAACCCTTGTTTTTCCAGATGTATTTTGACACCTTAGACCTTGGTATATGGTTGAAAGCTTTGGAATATTGTCTCAAATGCAGCCCCTGTGAGTGTAAGAGAGGCAGGTTCATTTGAGGTATTTTAGAGGGCACTGGAAGGTTATTTAAATAGTACTACAGTGAAGAGTTACAGAGAAAAAGCAGGTGGTTGGCAGCAAGTTAAAATATTCAGGGAGCCAGTGTAGACCTGATGGGTCAAATGGCCTCCTTCTGCATGTGATTCTGCTCACTTTTGATGACAATCCTCCGATAGCAATCTGCCTTTTGAACTTACAGAAATGGGTGCTGTGCTGAGCTCCTCACAGGCTCATTGGCCTTTTCCACCATTGTCACTTATATTCCCTGTTTGTGCACCGTGGCTCATCTGCAATACCTCTTTATTTTCACCATCTACATTTCTGGGATGTATGTAATCGTGCTAGGAAATTGGCTGTATTGCTGATAGAAACGCAGAGTAAACTATATCATTTAATGAGAAGAATCAAAGAAACATAAGGGATCATTAAGACCTTCTGCTGACTCCTCTATCATCGGCTTTAATGCCAATTTCTGCACTTACCCGATATCCCTTGACACATTCAATATCTAGAAATCTATTGGTCTCTGGAATGAATAAGCCCAATTCACTAGTGTTTGAGTGAAGAGATTCCTTTTCTGTGATTTACTGCGACCCTTTAAAGATTTTCTAAGTTTCAATGAAATTGCCTCCCATTGTTCTCAACACAAAGTTGATACAGGGCCAGTCTCCTCAATCTCCCCTGCATTTCTTGGATAGAAAGTATAACCTCCATTTGTTAAGGAAAATTAAATTAACAACTAGCCATGCATGCGCAAAGATACTCTCTGTAGGAAAGGTCTTTCATATGGAAACAAACTCAGAAAGCCAATTGTTCAGACAATGCTTCAAATAACCATCTTCAGTCTTTTCTTCCATTATGTGATGCTGTCTGTGTTCTTACTGAAATTTAATGTCACTGAAGTGCAGTGTTACCTGCTATGAATATCGCAGATTAGTCCTGAGCTTTGGAGAAGCTGCTGACTTCTCCGTTCCCCAGTGATGTTCATTTGGACAATTATTTCAGATGTGGCTTCCCGAAAGAAAACCTCAGCAGCTCCACCTTATTAGATGCCACATTTCTCTGACAACAGAATAATATTACAATGTCACACAGCAGCACAACTTCTGAGGACCCCTTCTGCTGTAATTTCCTAATTTGGACAGTAAGAAGCCTCAATGCTGTGCATACGTTTACCAGAAGAACACTGCATCTGCAAATTGACCTTGCGTCATAATGGTCTCATTTATGATTTAAGTTGCTTCTATTATGCAGATAGCCAGATACTACTTTAGAATTCCTAGAGTATGGAAATAGGCCCTTTGGCCCAACAAATCCACACCAACTCTCCAAAGAGTAACCCACCAGACCCATTCCCCTACCCTATATTTGCCCTCACTAATGCACCTAACCTACACATCCCTACAGGCAATTTAGCATGGACAAATCAGCTGACCTGCACATCTTTGGATTGTGGGAGGAAATTGGAGCATCTGGAAGAAACCCACACAGACACAGCGAGAATGTGCAAACTCCACACAGACAGTCAACCGAGGCTGGAATCGAACCTGGGTCCCTGGCGCTGTGAGGCAGCAGTGCTGATCACTGAGCTACCATGCCTTATTTATACATAACTGGATGCAACACTTACCAGAAATTATTTCCTCCCATGTTACAATGGGGCAGGCACATCTTTTGCAAAGCTGTGCTAATAGTTTACCTTTGTAAATTTCTTAAGGAACATTATTGAATTAATAATCTTCCTTTCCTGTAACTTTGACGACAATATTAACCCGTGCAGTGATTTGCATCTGTATACAATGCACAGAGGTCTTCAGAAGGGCAAAAGTCGGGATGTTACTTTTACAGTGGGTGATAATATAAAACAGGCCATACCAATTCTGTCACCAAATATACTTAAGAGTCATACGGTATGGAAATAGACCCTTCAGTCCAAATCATCCATGCTGACCAAGTCTTCCAAGCTAAGCTCGTCCCTCTTGCCTGCAGTTTTCCCATATCCCTCTAAACATTTCCTATTCTTGTACCTATCCAACTGTCTTTTAAATGTAGTAAGTGTACTGCATCTATCTCTTCCTCTGACAGTTCATTCCACAAACAAATCACCCTTTGTGTGGAAACATTGCCCCTCAGGTCCCTTTTAAATCTTTCTCATCTACCTTAAAAATATGTTCCCTAGTTTTAAACTCATACACCTAGGGAAAATACCTTTGCTATTCACCTCATCTATGCCCCTCATGATTTTATAAAACTCTATAAGGTCCTCAACCTCCTATGCTCCAGTAAAAAAAGTCCCAGCTTATCTTTATAACTCAAAACCTCCGGTCCCAGGTAAATCTTTTCTGAACCGTTTCCTATAACCGGGTCACCAGAACTGTACATAGCACTCCACAGCTCACCAGCAGCCTGTACAATCTCAACATGACTTTCCAACTCCTATACTCAAAGGATTGAACAATGAAGATAAGTGTGCCAAACACTTTCTTAACAACCCTGTCTACCCGTGATGCAACTTTCAAAGAACTATGGACCTGAACCTCTAGGTCTCTCTATTCAACAACACTAGCCAGGGTCCTATCATTAACAATTAGAGTCCTTGTTTATTTTACTAAAATGCAATACCTCACATTTATCCAATTTAAACTCTATCTACCACTCCTCAGTATATTCACTGAATTGATCAAGATCCCTTTGTAATCTTAGATTATCTTCTTCACTGTCCACTATATCACCAATTTTGGTGTCATCTATAAACTTCATAATCATTCTCCTAAATTCTCATCCAAATGACTTAGCCACCTTGCACATCATATTCCACCTCTCTCCCAACACACAACAGATTAAACTGAAGCTTTACAAAGCTACGGTTCTTCATGAAGGGAAGACTGACACTGCAGATAGGCATCAACACCTAAATAAATGCTGAGCTCTCTACCACAGTGGGATGGTTAGCCAGCTGAGAGCACTGACAGAGTGACCATGGACAAACTTGCTTCTCCAGACAATTAGGGATGAGCAACAAATGCTGGTGCAGCAGGCAACACCCATATCCCGTGAATGGATTAAAAAAGCAATGCAACACTCTTATTTCCACTGAATGTATCAGATACCTGGTACGGAATTGTCTCAGCAGTGGGTGTGGTGGGTTTGGAGGCAGAGGTGAAAATAATAGACATCGTCCTGCCTCAATCCAGTCTCTTGCCAAGATCTCCAGGGGCAGCCCTCTCGTTGAAAAGTTACCTTTTCTGAATGTTATTAAAAGGGCCAATTTTTGCTTTATATGAACATAAGCTTGCTTTTACTTGTTGCATGAAAGATATGCACCACTGATGTCGCAGTAGAAGGTGAAGAAGGCTCTGCATTTACCTTACCCGATTCACCAGTAATGCCTGGAATCTTTAGCTTTAAGGAGGACAACCTCAGCTCAAGAGGCATCGAGATGGGACAGGTGTAAGGACCAAATGACATTTTTTCATTCTGGGTTATTATATATTTATGTGATGGGGTTTGGGAGCAGAAGTGGCCTTTCATGTTACGTACTGTAGAAACTGTGAGTAAATCTTGATTCTAGATTATCAAAGTCAGATTGCCACTCTGCTCCTTTTTTTTTGCAGTAATAGAGAGATGCACATTTCTGTCAGGAGATTCCAATCTCTGAAATTGTAGAGTGTAGCTTGAATGCATCCTGGTAGTACAAGATACAAGGTAAACCAGGCTCCACTTTCCACAGCAATAGCTGTCATATTCAATTATTAAAATGTCCAGCATCACAGACAGCCATATTGATAGCTCCTGTGATTGTATAAGTACATGTGAGGGTAATGTACCAACTGAGTAGCGTACCAAGTTCAGTAGAGGACCAAGTGGGGTAATGTACCAAGTGGATAGGGTATCAGGATTCCCAGTGGGAGGTGGGGAGGTGGGTAACATGCCAGGGAAAAGGTGAGAAGGACACCAGTACTATTGAGTGTTTAAGTTAGGTTAGGCAGGTAAGAAGTATCGATCGGGTCTAAGCATGAAGTAGATGCATCATACCTGGGAAAGGAGTGATGTGGTGTCAGAGTCCTGAGGGAGAACGATGTCAGGACATGGGAGAAGGGAATTTTTAGGTCCCAAGGAAGAAATGGATACCTGGTCGTGCAGGGAGGAAATTGTTGTGTTCTGTGGATAGGAGAAGTTATCGAGGGAGGGTGTTATCGGGTCTTTGATGGTTAGTGGGTGTATCTTGAATCTGGTGTTGAGGGAAAAGTTGGGTGCCAGCAGGAAGATGTTAAGTCCTGCTGGGGAGTAGTGCCAATGGGTATTGATGGGGACAGGCAGTGTGGACTCACCCACAAGAGGAAACATCCTTTCCAAGTCCAACCTGTTGGGGCCATTCAGGATCATATAACACTTTTATAAATACATTTAGAGATGTGGGTTTCACTGACTGGGTGCATTTATTGCCCATTCCAAGTTGACCTCGGGAAGGTAGAGTGCAGCTGCACTTTTTTTAGTTACCACAGTCCATTTGTTGCAGGTACAGTGTCAAAGTTGTGAAAAAGGGTGTTCTAGAATTTTACTTAATGGCAAAGGAGTCACAATACATTTCTGAGTCAGGATGGTGAGTGACTTGGAGAGGAAGTTAGAGGTAGGGTGTTCCTATGTATCTGCCACCCTTGATATTCAAGATGATAGTAGTCACAAGTTTGGAAAGCTCTGCCTAAGAAGGCTTCATGAATTTCTACAGCACAATTCATGGAACTCTCTGACACAGAAGATAGTTGAGGCCAAAACGTTGAATATTTCAAGAAAGGGTTAGACGTAGTGCTTAGAGCAAAAGGGAATCAAAGGGTTTGGGGATACAGTGGGAACAGAGTGCTGAGTCAGATGATCAACCATGACCATATTGAAAGGCAGAACAAGCTTGAGGGGCCAAATGACTACTCCTGCTTCTATTTTCTATGTTTCTATCTTGTAGATGTACTCACTGCCGCTATTGAGCATCAGTAGTGTTCTTGAAACTGCACTCATCCAGGCATGAAGAGAGCATTTGATTACACTACCAACTTGTACCTTGTAGATAGTGAACAGGTTTTGAGAAGTCAGGAATCACTCACTGCAGTTTTCCTAGCCTCTGACCCAATTTTCCTGGAAACTTTTTTGTATGGCTTGTCCAGTTCAGTCTCTAATCAATGGTAACCTCCAGGATGTGGACAGTAGGAAAGTCAGTGTTGGCAATGTCATTGAAAAGCACATACAGTACTGTTAAGAAAGAAGTTCCAAGATTTTGACTTAGCAACAGTGAACAAGTGTAAATATATTTTTGAGTCAGGCTGGTGAGTGGCTTAAAAGTCAAGGGGTAGTGGTTCGATTCTCTTCTGCTGGAGATGGTCATTGCCTAGCTTTTGTGTGTCCTGAATGTCATTTCTCACTTGTCAGCCCAAACCTGAATGCTGTCTCGGTCCTGTTGCATTTCAAACTTTAAAATCATCCCTCACTCTTCTAAATTCTAATGAAAGATTTTCCCAGTCTGTCTAACCTTCCCTCATAAGACAACCCACTGAATCCAGATATCAGTCTGTTAAACCTCCTCAGAACTGCCTTCTGTACATTTATGCCTTTCATTAGACGCCGATTACACTGGGGCTGTTTTCTCTGGACAATCGGAGGCTGAGAGGGGACCTTATCAAGGTTTATAAAATCATGAGGGACATGGTTAGGGTGAATAGCCATAGTCTTTTCCCCAAGGGAGAGAAGTTCAAAACCAGAGGGCAGAGGTTAGGGTGACAGGGGAAAGATTTACAACGTACTTAAGGGGCAACTTTTTTCTCAATGAGCTGCCAGAGGAAGTGGTGGAGGCTGGTACACTTAACAGGCATCCGAATGGCACATGAATGGGAAGGGTTCAGAGGGATATGGGCCAAGTGCTGGCAAATGGACTAGATTAATTTAGGATATCTAGTCAGCATAGATAAATCTGTCTATATTCCTTCCCAACTATCCGCTGCACCCTCCCCACCAACCTATCACTATTACCCCCCACCTGCACTCACCTTTCACCTTCCCAGCTTCCTTCCCCCCACCAGCCCCACTCCCAACCTCCTATTTATCCCTTTCCCCTCCACATTCCTGATGAAGGGCTTATGCCCGAAACATCGATTCTCCTGCTCCTCGGACACTACCTGACCTGTTATGCTTTTCCAGCGCCACAATTTTCGACTCTGATGTCAAGTGGAGTGAATCAAATTGGCTAAAGACTGGCATCTGTAATACTGGGGACCACTAGAGCAAACCAAGATTGACCATCATGTATTGATGCAGTGGAAATCATTGTGGTTGAAAAACCAAACTTCCTGGCTGAACATTGGCTGACTTACTTGCTAAGTAGATGCCGTTGATGATGCCTCTCAGCTGTGGGGAGCCAACCATTCTAACTGGCATTAGCAGTGCCAAGCTTGACATAATTGCACATCCTGGCCAAAGTAGAATTTGCAGACTGCCGATAATGAAATCCTGCACATTAGACCCATAGCAGAGGTAAAGAAGCAGAGGGCTTGTTGTAGTGACAAGGGGAGGTGATGTCCTAGTGGTATTAATGCTGGACTGTTAATCCCGAGACCAAGATCATGTTCCTGGGACCCAGGTTTGAATCTTGCCATGGCAGATGGTGGAATTTGAATTCAATTAAAAAACTGGAATTAAGAATCTAATAATGACAATGAATCAATTGTTGATTGTCAGGAAAAATAAACACCATCTGGTTCACTAATGCCCTCTAGGAAAGGAAAAAAGCTGCTTTCTCTTCTTCGTCTGGCCTACATGTGACTCCAGACATGCAGCAATGTGCCTGATTCTTTACTGCCCTCTGGTTAATTAAGGATGGGCAATCAAAGGCCCTCATCCCTTCAATGAAGAAAAGTCACTTATGAAGCGAATCCATCGGCCCCAGTTGACACCGGGCATTATTCCAGCAGGCTGCAGAGTCTGCCGAGGCCTGATACAATGCCTTGAGGCACTAGTGTCCCACCCATGTTTGGACATGTCACAAAGCTTACTGTGTCCTTGCAGGGACTGTGTGAATACTCCTGCACAGTGGTAATCACCACTCTGGTAATTGCCTTTCTCTCTGCTGTTGTTTCTTCTGTTGCTCCTTAACCAAATCCAATGCAATGCAGCATAAACCAAAGAAAAACTGTTTCCAAATGGAAGGTCACGTGTACAAACCTTTTTTGGCAGTGCCAAAGTTGCCAATATCACCTGCCATTGCAGGCAGAGCAGGTAACACCTTTCAGAGAGGCCGAACTATTTCCTGTCATGTCTTCAGTTTTCTTACCTTTCTTTTACCAAGTTCCAAACAACTTTAGATACGGTGGACACACAATTAAATTTAAAAGTCCCATTAAATATTGTTGTAATTGAGCACTTACTGTATTGGAAGTGACAACCAACTAACTCACCAAGGCTCTATTAGCAACATCTTCCAAGTTTACAATCTCTACCACCCAGAAGGTCAAAGGCAGGAATTTCCTCTCTTAAATGGTTGTGAATACGTAGAATTATTTAGCACAGATTGCTGTTGAGGCTGTGTCATTAATTATAGTCAAGGCTGAGGAAATCAAATTTTTAATCAGTAAGGGAATCAAGAGTTATGTGGAAAAGTTGGGAAAGTAGAGTTGAGGATTATCAGATCAGCTAGTAATCTCATTAAATAACAGAGCAGACTCATGGGTTGAATGGACTGCTTCAGCTCCTATGTTTTTATGGTCTTAGATCTTTGATGCGTGGGAGCATCACCACCTACAATTTCCCCTCTAAGGCACACACCATGTTAACTTAGAATTTTATTGTCCCTTCACTGTGATAGGATCAAAATCCTTGCAGTATCTCTCATATACCCACTGTGGATGTCCCTATATCCCATGGGCTGGAGTCATTCAAGAAACCAATTTACCACTACCTTCTCCATAACTATTAGAGGCCAGCCCTGAATGCTGGCCTAGTCAGTGATGTCCAAATCCCATTAACCAATGAAGAAAACTGTCTCTCCTGAGGCTCTTTGAAGCATATAACCTAACACACTAAGAATTAAACACAAAGGTTGCAATTTGAAAATTTGTTTCCCAATATACTTGCATTTGTCTGGATCTTAAACTTCCCCCATTCGGATCCATTTATTGGCAGGTGTTAAGATTGCTGCCATTGTGTCTAATTATGGCATGATATTTTGGGAAGTAAAAAGGCATTGAGATGCATGAAAGGTTTTGGCAGAGTAAATACTAAAAAAAACTCTCCAATGGCTGAAGGGTCAGGAACCAAAGGTGCGAGATTCAAGGCAGTTGGAACCTTGCCCAAATCTAATACATTTTGAAACTTGTTTGATTTGAGGCAGGTTCCTTTAGATTGAAAAATAGCTGATGTGACTCCTTTATTCAAAAGGAAGGGAGGCAGAGTGCAGGAAACTGCACACTAATTAGTTTAACATCTATCAGGGAAACTGTAGAAGCTATTATGAAAGACAATATAACAGGCACTTGGATAAGTTTGAGGTAATCAGGCAGAACCAGCGTGGTTTTGTCAAAGGGAAATCCTGTTTAACTATTTTGTTGGAGTTCTTTGGGGAAGTATCTTGAGCTGTAAATATAGGATAACTAATGAATGTACTGTGTGTGGATTTCTAGAAGACATTTGATAATGCGCCATATTTCCAAAAATAAAAGCTCATGGTGTAAGGGAGTAACATATTGACATGAAAGGATGATTGGCTTGCCAACATGAAGCAGAGAGAGAAGGATTAAGTGGGTCTTTTTCAGGTTGGTTGAATGTCACAACTGGTGTCCCACAGAGTTTAGTGCTGGAGCCTCCAACTCTTTGCAATTTATATAAATGCTTTAGATGAAGGGACAAGAGACCTTGTATTGCAGGTTCATAGGTGCTTGAAAATGGAGTCTCAGGTAGATAGGATAGTGAAGAAGGTGTTCAGTATGTTTTCTTTTAATCATCAGAGCATTGAGTATAGGATTAGGAAGTCATGTTGTGGATGTACAGGACATTGGTTAGGCCACTTTTAGAATATTGTACGCAATTCTGGTCTCCCCTCTATAGGAAGGATATCATGAAACTTGAAAGGATTCAGAAAAGATTTACAAGGATTTTTTAAAGATTAGATTAGATTAGATTCCCTACAGTGTGGAAACAGGCCCTTTGGCCCAACCAGTCCACCCTGACCCTCCGAACAGTAACCCTCCTAGACCCACTTCCCTCTGACTGATGCACCTAACATTATGGGACAATTTAGCGTGGCCAATTCACCTGACCTGTACATCTTTGGACTGTGGGAGGATACCTGAGCACCCAGAGGAAACCCACGCAGACACAGGGAGAATGTGCAAACTCCACACAGACAGTCGCCCAAGGGTGGAATTGAGCCCAGGTCTGTGGCACCGTGGGGCAGCAATGTTAACCACTGAGCCACCGTGGATGTTGCCAGGGTTTGAACTATAAGGAGAGGCTGTATAGGCTGGAGCTGTTTTCGCTGGAGTGTTGGAGAGGTGACCTTATCGATGTTTATAAGATCATAAGGGGCGTGGATAGACATTTTTCTGGGTCTTAAACCTGCCCCATTTGAGGGATCCATTTATTGTCAGATGTCAGATTGTCAGATATCAGAACTTAAGATGTTAAGAAAGATAGGCAAAGTCTTTTCCCTGGGTTGGGAGAGTCCAGAACCAGCGGGCATAGGTTTAGGGTGAGAATGGAAAAATGTAAAAGGGACCTAACTGGTAACATTTTCGGGGTGCTGCGTGTGTGGAATGAGCTGTCAGAGGAAGTAGTGGAGGCTAGTACAATTACAACATTTAAAAGGCATCTGGTTGGGTACATTAACAGGAAGGGTTTAGAGGGATATGGGCCAAATGCTGGCAAATGGGACTAGATTAATTTAAGATATCTGGTCGGCATGGATGAGTTGAACGGAAGGGTCTGTTTCTGTGCTATACATCTCCATGACTCGATGAGCTATGGTATCGTAGGACCAAATTACTGCAGATGCTGGAATCTCTACTGAAAGCAACAAATGTTGGAGATCACAGTGGGTCAGATAGTATCCATGGAGAGAGAGCAAGCTAATGTTTTGTGTATAGATGACTCTTCATCAGAGATCTTCATCTAGACTCAAAATGTTAGCTTGCTGTTTCTCCATGGATACTGTGTGACCTGCTGTCTTCTCCAGCATTTGTTATTTTCAGTCCTATGATATGGTTGTTAGATTTGCAGATGTCACTAGGATAGGTAGAAATGTAAGCTTTGAAGAGCACATAAGTCTACAAAGGGATACAGATCGGCTAATGAATGTACAAATATTTGGAAAATATAATGTGAGTATAATGTGAGCAAGTGTGAAATTGTCCCTTTTGACAGAGAGAACAAAAAAGATAATATTAACTAAGTGTTGAGAGTTGCAGAGCTCTGAGAGGCAGAGATATCTAGGTGTCCTAGTGTATGAATCACAGAAGGTTAGTATACAGGTAGCAGGAAGAGGCAAGTCAAAAGAATGTTTCACAGAAACATAGAAAACAGGAACAGGAGTAGACCATTCGGCCCTTCGAACCTGCTCCACCATTCAATATGATCAGGGCTGATCATGCAATCTCATTATCCCACTCTTGACTTTCCATGTCTGGCTTCCTCTTGAATATATCTAACAAGCTGTCCCCAACAGCTTCCTGTGGGAGAGAATTGCACAGATTCACAACTCTCTGAGTGAAGAAATTCTTCCTCATCTCAGTCCTGAATAGCTAACCCCTTATTCTTAGACTGTGATCCCAAGTTCTGAACTTCCCCAACATCAAGAACATTCTTCCCACATCTAATCAGTCCAGTCCCATCAGAATTTTGAGATTTCTCCTCATTCTTCTAAGTTCCAGTGAGTACGAGCCCAGTCGATCCAATATTTCTTCCTCTGTCAGTCCTGCCATTAGTTTTGTGAATCTTTGCTGACCTCCCTCAATAGCAAGAATGTCCTTCCTCAGACTAAGAGACCTCATTGCAAGGGGAATTGAGTGCAAGAGTAGGGTGGTTTTACTTCAGTTATGTAGGGCACTGGCAAAACTGCACCTGGAGTACCATGTACAGTACTGGTCACCGTTCTTACAGACAGATGTTAACGTGTTGGAAGCAGTTCAGAAAACTCTTATTAAACTAATATATGGAATGTTTTATGCAGAAGGGTAGGCCTGTATGCTCAGACGTTTAGCAGATCAGAGGTGATCTGGTCAGCATGGATGGGTTGGACCGAAAGGTCTGTTTCCATGCTGTACATCTCTATGACTCTATGACTCTATATAAGATCCTGAGGAGACTTGACTGGCTGGATTGTGAAAGGATATTTCCTCTTGTGGGCAAAGATCTAGAGTGAAGATCATAATTTAAAAATAAGGGGGTCAACCATTTAAAGCAGAGATGAGTAAATGTTGTCTCTGGAATCACTTTCCTCAAAAAGTAGTGCACACAGAATATTTAAGCATTTTTAAGGCCGAGGTGGATGGTGTCTTGATTACCAAAAGGGATAATAACTTATCGGGGATAAGCTGGAATGTAGAGTTCAGTTTATAATCAGATCAACCATGATCCTTATTGAAGGGCAGAGCAGGCTGAAAGAGCTTGATCTTGTTTCTTGTTCATACAGAAAAGGAGTGTAGAGGAGCAAAGCTTTCCTTTTCATTGGAATGACAGCATCTCATTTTCTGCTTGGAAACTCGACAGCCTTCTGGACTTAAAACCAAGTTCAACAACTTTGGGCCTTGAGCACCTTCTCCCATGTCCCTACACAACCCCCCTCCCACACACACACAAGGCCTTGTTATCACTTTATTTGCTGTTAGACATTCCCCATTGTTGGCCACTAATTATCCCCATTAGCAACTATTCATTCTCCCATGCTGATCATCATTGACTCCTTTGTTTGTCCAACTGCTCTTCTCTCTCTTTGTGCTCTAGCCCCATCTATCGTTTATTCCTTACCTTCTCCCCCCCCCCCCCCCCCCATCCTATCTTTTGCATATAAAACTGATATTTTCCTCGTTACCATCAGTTCTGAGGAAGAGTCACTGGACCTGAAACATTAACTCTGATTTCTCCACACAGATGTTGTCAGACCTGCTGAGCTTTTCCAGTAATTTCTATTTTTGTTTCCTTTTATTAGATAGGTTTCTATGATCTGTTCTACTGATAATGTTTGACAATCAGCTTCAATGTATTGTAGTAGAAGAAGTATGGACATATTAGAATATATGAAGGTAGATACATCTCTTAGTACTGACCAGATATATCCAAGAACCCAGTAAGAGGCTAGAGAAGAAATTGCGGGGGCCCTGCTGATATTGCATCATCGTTAGCCACGGGAAGATTGCACGGGAGCAAATGTTGTGCTCTTATTCAACAAGTCTTGCAAAGAAAATCCTGAGAACTATAGACCAGTAAGTCTAACATCTGTGGTTGGTAAATTACTTGAGAAGATTCTGAGAGAGAAGATATCTATTCAATCAGAAAGACAGTTTGATTAGGAATGTGTTTTAGAGATCAAGCCTCTCAAACCTGTTAGAGTTCTTTCAGGAAGCATCCAGGAAGGTTGATGGGGACAGGACAGTAGACATACTATATATATAGATTTCAGTAAGGCCTTTGATAAGGTTCTATTTTGTAGGCTGCTCTGGAAGGTTAGATTGCATGGAATCCAGGGAGAGCTGGAAATCGGATACATAATTGGCTTCATGGTAGGAAACAGAGGGCAATAGTGGAAGGATACTTGTTGGACTGGAGGCCTATGGCTAGTGGAGTACCTAAGGGGTCAGTGCTGGGCCCATTGCTATTTGTTATCTATATCAATGGTTTGGATGAGAATGTACATGGCATGATTAATAGGTTTGTAGATGATACTAAAATAGGCATTAGTGTGGACAGTAAAGAAGGTTATCAGAAATTGTAGCAGGAGCTCGATCAGCTGGGGAAATGGGGCAAGGAATGGCAAATGGAGTTGAATATACATATGTTCAAGGTGTTGCATTTTGGAAAGTCAAATCAAGGTAGGAGTTTCATGGCTTTAAGGAACAGAGGGAACTATAAGTTTAAGTGCACAGTACTCTGAAAGTAGAGTCACAGGTAGACAGGGCAGTGAAGAAAGCTTTTAGCACACTTTATAAGACAGGGCATCGAGTATAGAAGTTGGGAAGTTATGTTGCAGTTGTTCAGGATGTTGGTGAGGCTGCACTTGGAGGGTTGTGTTCAGTTTTGCTATAGGAAGGATATTATTAAACTGGAAAGAATACAGAAGAAATTTGCAAGGATGTTGTCTGGACTCAATGGTCTCAGTCATGGGGAGAAGTTAGACAAGCTAGGACTTCTTTTCTTTAGAGTGTGGGAAACTTAAAGGGTATTTAAGACCATGAGAGGCATAGATAGGTTGAATGCACTCAGTCTCTTTCCTAGGGTTGGGGAATCAGGGACTAGAGGACATCAGTTTAAGATAAGAGGGAAAAGAATAAAAGGGAACCTGAGGGGCAATGTTTTTACACTAAGGGTGGTATGCATATGGAATGAGCTGTCAGTGGAAGTGGTTGAGGCAAGTACATTAACAACATTTAAAAGGCATTTGGCCAAATACATGGTTGTGAAAAGTTTAGAAGGATGTGTGCCACGAGCAGGGAAACAGGGTTAGCATGGATGGACATTTTGGTCGGCATGGACCAAATTGGGCCAAAGGGCCTGTCTCCGCAATGTGGGTCTGTATGTCTCTATGTCTCTGGAGCTTTGAGAAAGGAATTGGATGAATGCTTGAAGGAAACTTTGAATAAAGATGAGGGAAGTGAGAGTGATTGGATAGCTCTTGGAACAAATATTCTGAAGCTCTGTGAGAGAGAATAAAAACTGTTCATTCCATAGAAACATATTTCGTCTCTGCATAGCTCCAAGATATAACATATACAAGACCTGGCATAGAAATGACGAGCTGGCAAGTCCCAGGATTTTCTCTCTAAATGATAGACATTTGTTTTCTTATTGGGAACCTGTCCCTTTAAGTGAACCTGCTATTGGAGCACATTCACTGACAATCGCAGTCTGGGTTCCAGCTGATCAGTGACCTTAGTTGACCCTATCATTTTAAAATGGTACTTTCATGTCATAGACTGTTGAGCATAGTCCCAGAGCATAGTAATCTGTGCAATAGATGAGATTCGGTCTGATACCAGTGTCACTCTGGGCGTTCTAACAATATTCTGGTATTTGTAAGAGATGAAAATAGCATGCTTCCAGAAAGGCCAAACAT
The DNA here is from genome assembly GCF_047496795.1 of Chiloscyllium punctatum. Taxonomy (NCBI): domain Eukaryota; kingdom Metazoa; phylum Chordata; class Chondrichthyes; order Orectolobiformes; family Hemiscylliidae; genus Chiloscyllium; species Chiloscyllium punctatum. The sequence continues at coordinate 23,152,755 of NC_092740.1, read as the reverse complement.
TGGTCATTGCACAAAGCTCTGCAGCAGACCAAGAATTAACTGATAACGTCTGCAAAATGAAAGCCAAATAGACTCAAGTTGCCCTAAGTTCAGCCTATAAGCATTGCATGTTTCACAAATAGCATCCAGTGAGAGTACATTTGAGTTTCAGGTGATTTCTGATGAAGAAACCCATCAAATGCTCTGGATTCAACTGAGATTATTTTCAATGGAAGTTTGGTTTGAAGTGATTCTTTCAGAAGTCGGAGTGTAATGAGCTGCACACTTCAGGGTCATATTTCATTAAAATTTCAGTAAAGCCTCAAAACAGTCACAATGAAAACTGCTGCAGTGCGACACACCATTACGTGTGGCTTTGTGTTCTCTGAGTGAAGGCAATTTGACTCTGGGAGCCAGAGTGACATGGGCTCAATGAAGGGGAAGAAGAATGTTTTAAAGAGAGCTTTTCCTGAGCCTACACTCACTGCAAAGAAAGATAATCTGGGGCTGCTGGCTGATGTACCTGGAAAGGTCTAAACCATAATCTTAAGTACTTCAATGTTGTGTTTCTGCAGTTGTTGAGGTCTGGTGTTTTGCTATATTAAGAGAATGTGGTATGCATGATCATTGGTTAGTGTTCTCAAAATTGCTTCATCTTTGTACCTCTTAGCGAATAATACATTTGCCATTGTCAGGTGGATGAGATTTCAAGTTTTCCCTGATTGCTTTTTATTAACCCCTTCCTGGAACATTCCCTACCTTTTTTTTTAACCTCCCCTTTACCCTTAAAGGCAATGTCAGTCATAGTGGACAGTTCCAATAGGTCATTGACTCCTCACAGGTCCAATATTCATGCATAAAACACTAATGTACAATTCCAGCACAGAGATCATCTGAGTCCATAACACTGGTCACACACCTTTTTGAATATAGAGAATACTGTGGTGTCAGTCCAGCCCATCACTGTAAGGAAAGCAAAATGTTGGAAGTCTGAATTAAAGACAAAAACATCCTCAAAAAAAAGAATTTTGCAACATCTGCAGAGAATCCCGACAGTATGGAAGCAGGCTATTCTGCCCATCAAGTCCATACCAACCCTCCAAAGAGCATCCCACCCAGATTCACCCCCTTACCATTTATCCCCCATGGCTCATCCACCTAACCTATTCATCCCTGGACACAACAGACAATTTAGCATGTCCAATCCATCTGACCTGCATATCTTTGGACTGTGGAAGGAAACACTCACAGACACCGGGAGAATGTGCAAATGGCCACTTGAAAGTGGAATTGAACCCAGACCCCTAGTGCTGGGAGGTAGTAATGTTAACCACTGAGCCACTGTGCCACCCAGAAGGAGGTAAAAACAGAATTAACAAAGTGCAAATCTGGATTGTTGTGGAATACTGTCTACTTGCCTGGATGAGTGCAGCTCCACCAAAACTCAAAGTGCTCAACATGAACCAAGACAAAACAACCCACTTGATCAGCACTACATCCACTATCTCATTTTCTCCATCTCAGAAAAGGAATGTGCGCACCATCTACAAGGTACACTGTAGCATCTCACCAAGAACACCTTCCAAACCCACAACCTCTACTAGCTAGAAGGACAAAGACAATAGGTACATGGGAACACTGCAACCACCAAATTCCTCTCCAATGCATACACCATCATGACTTGTGAAGATATCACCATTCCTTCACTTTCTCTGGATCAGGAATCTTGGAGTTCCATTCCTGACAGAACTACAGAATTATCTTCACCATTCAATCTGTTGTGGATCAAGAGGGCAGTGCACCGTCACCTTCTCAATGGTAGTTTGGGTAAAGGTCATGCAGATGTTGAAACTGTTTGTCTATATTTTAAATGACCTGAACATTTCTGACTATTAGCTCGCCTTACAGATTATTCAAAACATGTGACACTCTTTAAATAAAGTTCATCCTAAAATGTTTCTAAATTCTCGATTCAACATTTTCCATTTCAAATTTCACCAGTTCTACTTTCCTGACCTACTTTGAAATAATATTCTGAGCTTATCTATCCCATTTAATATTTGATGTGCTTTTAATGAGGTTGTGGCATAATCCTTTTTGTCTACTCTGCTCTATGGTGAACTTTTTTTTATTTTTCAAATGAGCTCACTCGTTTCATACTTGCACTCCCATAGTGCTTTGACAAGTGTTAATTCGTTTTCCTAGCAGATCTATACATAAAACTCCAAATACAATCTGATACCTGCAGGGTAACAAGAAACCTTGCCATTGCTATATTTTACTGACTAATATGTTTCCTTCTTGACAATAGTGATTACATTTCAAACCTAGTTCATCAAATGAAAAGAAAATTAAGTTTGTGATTGACGTGATATCAATGCAATCCTTTTCTTCTTTACATTTTTGAAGGTGAACAATAGTGTGGTTGGAGGGTGAGACTGAAGTTGGGCAAGCGGAAAAGAGGGGAGAGTGCAGTGCTGCATGACAGTCATCCCGCGGTCTGGATTTGGAGCAACACTGGTTGTGGGGGAGAGGGGAGCATGCTTTAAAAATAGCTTTGTTGGACGGTCTCTCAGTCTTCTGCTACCACTGGGACACACTGTAGTGGGAGGGTGGGAGACATGCGGGATTTTGGGGGAGAGCTGGCATTATTGTCTCCAATGAACTTCTGTCAAGAGCTCCTTCATAGACCAGTGAGGGACAGAGTCAAACTTTCAAAGATAAAAACAAAAGGAGTAAACCGTCAAGTGCTCATTAGTGCCCAGCTCTCAGAAGTATGGTGGGTTGTCAGGATTTATCGTGGCTGTTGATTTGAAACTGTTTTTAAAAAGAGAGATGGTCAAACTCTGGTATTGATGTGATGGTGAATGGCTAAAGCATCACCACTGCAGATTAGTACCGAATGAGTAAACATTTTGACACAGGTTTGGCTTGTGAGGCTGCTGAGTCTCATTCCTCTGCCTCCAGGCACCAGACAGCCCAGTAATGGCCTGCCAACCCATTCCACCTTTGACAACCATTTTCCAGGAATAATTTACACTGGCGTGCTGCTGAACTCACCTCGAATCTAAATCAGGCCTTTCAAAATGTATTTTAAAAATCACTGTGAGGTCAGATTTTCCAAGGAAGTGGCAATCTCATGCACACAGACTCATACAGTTACAGTCATTGAGGTGTAAAGCACAGAAACAAATCCTTCAGTCTAACTTTTCTATGCCAACCTCATATCCTAAATTAAATTAATCCCATTTGGCCCATGCTCCTTTAAACTCTTTCTATTCACATACCTATCCAGAGGCCTTTGAAAGATTGGAATTATACCAGCCTCTACCACTTCCTCATTCCATACTCATACCACCCTCTGTGTGAAAAGGTTGCCCCTTAGGCCCCTTTTAAACTTTCATTTCTCACCTTAAACCTATGCTCTCTAGTTTTGGACTTCCTCTCTCCAGGGAGAAAACCTCGACTCTTTATAAACTACTATAAGGTCACCCCTCAGCCTTCAACGCTCCAGGGAAAACAGCCCCAGCCTATTCAGCCTCTCCCTCTAGCTCAAACCCTCCAATCTAGCTACATCCTTGTAAATCTTTTCTAAACCCTTTCAAGTTTCTCAACATCTTTCCGATAGCAGGGAGACTAGAATTGCATGCAGTATTCCAAAAGTGGCCGAACCAATGTCCTTTACAGCCTCAACATGACCTCCCAAGTCTCAAAGTCAGTGCACTCACTAATAAAGGCAAGTATACCAAGTATCTTCCTTGCTATCCTGTCTACCTGGCACTCTAATTTCAAGGAACTATGAACCTGCACTCCAAGGTCTCTTTGTTCAGCAACACTCCCCAGTACCTTACCATTAAATGTATAAGTCCAGACTTTTCTTCCCGAAATACAGCACCTCGCATTTATCTAAATTAAACTCTACATGCCAATCCTTACCCCATTGGCCCATCTGATCAAGATCCCATTATATTCTAAGGTAACCTCCTTCACTGTCCACTATCTCCAATGTTGGTGTCAACTGCAAACCAACTAATCATATCTCCTGTGTTCACATCCAAATCATTTATATAAATGACAAAAAGCAGTGGACCCAGCACCTGTCCTCATGGCACACTGCTGGTCACAGGCCTCCAGTATGAAAAGCAACCATCCACCACCAGCCTCTGTCTTCTACCTTTGAGCCAGTTCTGTATCCAAATGGCTAGTTCTCCCTGTATTACATGTGATCTAACCTTGCTAACCAGTCTACCATGAAGAACCTTGTTGAATGCCTTACTGAAATCCATATAGATTAGGTTAGAATCTCTACAGTATGGAAACAGACCCTTTGGCCCAACAAGTCCACACTGACCTTCCAAAGAGTAACCCACCCAGACCCATTCCCCTACCCTATCTTTACCCCTGACTAATGCACCTAACACTATGGGCAATTTAGCATGGCCAATTCACCTGACACGCACATAGAGTCATAGAGATGTACAGCATGGAAACAGACCCTTCGGTCCAACCTGTCCATGCCGACCAGATATCCCAACCCAATCTAGTCCCACCTGCCAGCACCCAGCCCATCTTTGGACTGTGGGAGGAAACCGGAGCACCCGAAGGAAACCCACGCTGACACAGGGGGAATGTGCAAACTCCACATAGACAGTCGCCCGAGACTGGAATCAAACCCAGGTCCGTGGTGCTGTGAGACAGTAGTGCTAACCACCGAGCCCGTATAGATCATGTCCACTGCTCCATCCTCATCAAATCTCTTCTTTACTTCTTGAAAAAACTCAACCAAGTTAGTGATTGCGACTCTGGCCCTTCTATTTTACTAATGAAGGGAGGTGCACATTTCTGAGAGGAGATTTTGGTCAGAGCTCCCCTCCCCTACCCCCGCCAGAAATGTGGAGGTGCAACTGTCGTGCTGACACTTCTTTTGCAGTGTAGACCTGTCAGAGGAAGGGGAGCCACATTCAATTTTCACAGCTCTTAGCTGCCAAATTCTGAAAGTTGTCAACCAGGCAGCATCTTTGACAGTCGCTGTCAAACAGGAAGTACATTGGGTAAGGGTGATGTTAAGGTCTACCACAAATCTTGCCAGGGAACAGTGTTGACGCTCGCCAACTACCTAATCAAAAATGCTCTCAAAATAAAATGGTAGTGAGAAGACTTCCTTGGGTGGTGATAATTTGGCCGAACCTGCCCAAAGGCAAGGAGGACCTTTTTTTTATTCATTCAGAAGATGTGGGCACCACTGGCTGTCCAGCAGCATTTATTGCCCGTCCCTTGAGAAGATAGTGGTGAGCTGCCTTCTTGAACTGCTGCAGTCCATGTGCTGTAGGTAGATTCAGAATTTTGACCCAGAGACAGTGAAGAATCAGTGATATATTTCTGAAATTTGCAGTTGGTGGTGTTCCCATGTATCTGCTGCCCTTGTCCTTCTAGATGGAAGTGGTCATGTGTTTGGAAGCCATTGCTGATAAGTTACCAACAGCAGATGTCAGAAGGTGGACACAGCATGAATCCCATTGTACCTGATTCCACACCACTCTCTGTCCTACCTGACAACCCATAACCAGGAGGCAGAGGAGGGAGATAAAATTCAAGACAATACCAGAATTCCAGATGTCACTACCTGTAAATACATATATTTGGTTGTTTGTCTTCTTAATCATGTGGAAATAGGCATAGTTTTTGATACTAAATCTTACAACAAATTAATTTTCTCTGGAAACTGCTCAAAGATTCCTAAATCTGACTGTGAATGGAAGGAACAGTGTTGTGTCCGGATCGTCGACCAAGTTATGTCCTCAAATTGGTTCTCCTTTTTCCACACCACATAGTTCTTCTTCAGATATTTTCTAATCATGCTTTTCAAAGAAGTTAGAATCCACCCCTGGAGCACGGTCACTTCCACTGCACCACAAGTTTGCGATCTATAATTTCTTCAAAGAACTCGAATAAATTGGTTAAACTGGATTTCCAAGTGAAAGACTTCAGATTTATTTGCAAAATAAATAATAGCATAACAATTCATTTTGATAGTTTGGAGAGATTTACTTAGATTACTTACAGTGTGGGAACAGGCCCTTCGGCCCAACAATTCCGCACCGACCCACAACCCACCCAGACCCCGACATTTACCCCTTCACCTAACACTACGGGCAATTTAGCATGGCCAATTCACCTGACCTGCACATTTTTGGACTGTGGGAGGAAACCGGAGCACCCGGAGGAAACCCACGCAGACACGGGGAGAAGGTGCAAACTGCACACAGTCAGTCGCCTGAGGCGGAGAATTGAACCCGGGTCTCCGGCGCTGTGAGGCAGCAGTGCTAACCACTGTGCCACTGTGCCGCCCATAATTAGATTAGATTAGATTACTTACAGTGTGGAAACAGGCCCTTCGGCCCAACAAGTCCACACCGACCCGCAGAAGCGCAACCCACCCAGAGACAGGGTTTGTGATGCAGAATGATGCCAATAATGTGGTTTCAAATGACAATACAGTTTTAAATCAGGATGATATATGTGTTTGAGGTGAAAATATAAGTAGTAGTGTTTCCATATGTCTGCTACCTGTCCTAGATTATAGAAGACCCGTGTTTGAAATGCATTTCTAATGGAGCCATGATGAATGGCAGAGAAATCTGACAAGGCCTATCTTGACATCAGAAGCTTTTCACTCCACCTTTTATGTTTTTGACAAGCAATGCAGTTTTTCTTTGTGAGTTGCCATTACTGCTTGTTAATCACCTCATTAACTGCCCAACTCACCTCATTAATATCCAGCTTTCTTGCCTACCAGACAAGCTAGACATGGAGTACATTCGTCATAGAAACCAGAGCATGTTGCTGGCCAATTCAGCTTACTGTTTGCTCTGAAGGAATTCCATGTTGCATACAACAAAACAGTCTTCCAGCAGCATAATGTGTGAGGACCAGCAGTCCTTGTCCACAAATGTTGTTACCTGGCATTTTCCAAACCCTTGCAACCATCCTGACACCTTTCTTGCAGAGAATTGCATGGCAGGATACACCACAACAAGCACTGAAAGACTGCAGCAAGGAGTCTTTGTGCACTCTGACAGGGTCTCAGCTCACAATCAGCTACACTGCCGGGTTGCTCATTTGCTCTCTTATCACTCGTTCAATGAATGCCACACCATGCTATGCCAGAAAGTGGGTGGGAGCCAGTCTTCAGTCCAGTCAAGGTTGGGGATGAGGTCATTCAAGGGAACCTGATTGTGTCGAACACAGGCACAACCTGCACATCACCAAGGGCCCTGGCTATTGCCAGTCATCTGCTTGGGACACTCATGGCCAACGACATCTGTCTGACTGCACTCTAGAGACTGGACAGTGCTCAGGTTTGTTGGGCCATCACACGTGGTCAGGAGAATCATGTACCCTCTGTCAGCTGCAAATACAGTGCTCAGGGACCTGTTCAATCATCTCCATGGGCTATTTGAAGATTGTCGGAGATTAAAGGTGAGTGCACTTCTGAGGGTCAATCCTCTCGACCATTCAGTAAGGTTCAAGGGGGTGCCCATACTGTCAGTGGACAGTAGCAAAAGGGATCTGGGTGTTCCTGTGCTTGAATCACAAAAAGTTGATTTGCATGTGCAGTAGATAATTAAGCAGGCAAATTAAATATTGCCCTTCATTGCAAGAGGGATGGAGTTTTAAAATAGGAAGGTTATGCTGCAGCTGTAATGGGAACTGGTGAGACCACATGTGAAATACTGCATACAGTTTTGGTTTCCTTACTTGAGAAAGGATATACTGGCACTAGAGGTAGTGCAGAGGAGGTTCACTGGGTTGATTCCAGAGTTGAGAGGGTTGGCTTATAAGGAGAGATTGAGTAGACTTGGATTATATTCATCGGAATTTAGAAAAATGAGGGTGGGATCTTATAGAAACATATAAAATTATGAAGGGAATAGGTAAGATAAAAGTAGAGGGGATATTTCAACTAGCAGGTGAAACTAGAAATAGGGGGCATAGCCTCAAGATAAAGGGGAGCAGATTTAGGACTGAGCTGAGGAGAAACTCCTTCACTCAAAGGGTTGTGAATCTGTGAAATTCCCTGCCCAGTGAAGTAGTTGAGACCACCTCGTTGAATGTTTTAAGATGTGGAGGTGCCGGTGTTGAACTGGGGTGGACAAGGTCAGAAGTCACATGACACCAAGTTATAGTCCGACAGATGTGTTTGAAATCACAAGCTTTCGGAGCATTGCCCCATCATGACTCCACTTGATGAAATGGGAGCGCTTCCAAAACTTGTGATTTCAAATAAACCTTTTGGATTATAACACGGTGTTGAGTGTTTTTAAGGCAAAGATAGATAGTTTTTTGAACAATAAAGGAATGAAGGGTTATAGTGAGTGGGCGGGCAAGTGGAGCTGAGTCCATGAAAAGATCAGCCATGATCTTATTGAATGGTGGACAAAGCTCAATGGGCCAGATGGCCTAATCCTGCTTCTATTTCTTATGTTCTTAGGCTCTTATCAATGCCAAAACAGAGGATGGGTGGGGGAGTCCAGCTGGGAGAGAAAGTAGAGCCACTGGTTGTAGAGGCTGGGAAGCTATGTGGCTATGCAAAACAGCATGGAAGGTCTCGGTGTACTACTGGGTGGGGAAGGGTTATTAGTAGCAATGACAACTACCGTGATCTCCACAGCACAGATGAACAAGGTAGGTGTCATTCGGAGTAACACTGAGGTTCATAAGGAGCGGAAGATATTTTGTTGTGGACATATTTTGGTGTCTCCACATCACCGGGGGAGGGTGGTGGCAGTGATGAGAGGATTCAATTTTTGCCTCAATCCACTTGCCGAGCGAGCTGGTCCACATAATTATTAGGTGCAGCAAGACCCTGTTGGTGAGATAATATGCACCCACCCATTTCGGTTTTTTGTCCTTGAACAGTGCTATACCATCCTTAGTGTGGTTAACAAGTGACGAGTGGGGCATCATATTGTCCTAATCTTGATGGAGTAACATCTCTGAGGACATCAGAGCACATCAGTATGACAAGGTTACCAAAGTTATGGACTCAACTTTCAAAAGTGGAACTTTAACTCATGCTTTTAAGTGTCAGAGTCAAGTGACCAAGGGATAGGGCAAAGATTCAAGGGAAGCAGCAAGCAGGTTTAGATGGGATGTGAGGAAAAATGTTTTCACCCAGAGGGTGGTTAGAATCTGGAACTCACTGCCTGTAAGGGTGATAGAGGCAGAAGCCTTCATAACATTGAAGAAGTATCTAAATGTGCACGTGCAACGTCAAGGCATACAAGGCTAAAATATAGGATTGGAGTAGTCGGGTGGTTGATTTTTTTGACTGGCACAGACTCAGTCAATCGAAGGGCCTTTTATCTGTGCTGTCATTCTCTAAGACCCTATGATTCTAACTTTGAATTCATGTCATGCTTCAGCTCCATTCATCTTGGAAGCAAGCCAAGATTTTAATCTTGTTTCTTCTCTGCAGGATTACCGTCTAAACATCTTCCTGCGCCAGCAGTGGAATGACCCCAGGCTGGCGTACAGTGAGTACCCCGATGATTCTTTAGACTTGGACCCCTCCATGTTGGATTCAATCTGGAAACCAGATCTCTTCTTTGCAAATGAGAAAGGAGCCAACTTCCACGAGGTCACAACCGAGAACAAGCTATTAAGAATTTTTAAAGATGGGCTTGTCCTTTATTCAATAAGGTAGGAGACAGTGAGTGGAGGAAATGAGTAGCATAACTCCGATGTCTGTTTTTATCTGCCTGCCAAATGCTCTTTCTCTGAGCAATTGTTTACCATCAGCCTAACTCTAAGCTTCATAACCACATTATCTCCAGTTGGCAGAGTGAAATTCCAGGCTGAAATTAACTGCTGTTTACACTATTCTGATAGACATGGCACCGTGTCTCATAGCAGGGTTGATTGCGCTTTTCTTGTGTAATATGTTGCTAGGGTTCCGAATGACTCAATTACAACTCAATTCCTTTTTGCTGAAAATAAACTGAACCCTTAAACAGTGGAATCTGTGCTCACCAACTTGTCTCTCCTGCCTCTGCAGTCCCATTCTGACGAATCACACTTATTTAAAAATATTGAATTTGCTTGCTCATACATCATTGCAGTTACTCATATAAAGGATAATGATTGAACTTAAAAAGGTTCCAGCCAAATTAGAGAAGTGAGTGACAGATGTTTATTAGTGCAGACTGTAGAATTTCAAAGATGGGTCAGGGCGTCATACTCCAGGGAATCAATAAGTTCACCTACCTGCTGATCGCCAAGCTCCCACTTTTTAAAAATAATTTATTGCCTTCTCAGTTTGTTTCTGCTACTCTATGTTGTGGAATTTTATCAAACAGTTACTCCTGCAACCTGTAGTTTTCGTCACTTCAACCAAAATCTGGCCTTGGGTGAGGGATAACAAATGCTGAGGAAATAGCAGCACAAGAAGACCATTCAGCCCCTCAAGTCTGCTCCAGCATTCAACGAGATCATGGAACATCTGTTGTGTTTCAAATTCCATATGCCCAACAACCCTGATATTGATCCCTCTGCCTAACAGGGATCTGTATACATCTGCCTTAATCATATTTACTGACCCTGCCTCTCCTGCTTTCTGAGGTCGAGAACTCACACAGAGCCAAATAAATCCTCCTTATCTCTGACCTAAAAGAGCGACTCCTAATTTGAAAGCAGTACCTCCTAGTTCTGAACTCACCAGCAAAAGTAAACATCCTTTCCACATCAGCTTGTCAAGACCATTTAGGATCTTATGCACTTGAAATAAGTTATCCCTCACTATTCTAAGCTGCAACAGAATTAAACCTAATCTATCCAAGATATCCTTATCAGCCAACCCACTCATTCCAAGTACCCATCGAGTAAATTTCCTCTGAGCCACCTACAATACATTTATATCCTTCTGCAAATAAAGAGACCAAATCCGAGCAGAATGTTTGAGATGTGGTCTCATTAATTCGCTGTATTATTGAAGAATAACAGCTTTACTTTTGTCTTCAATTTCTCTCATAATAAAGAGATCATCCCCTTAGCCTTTTTGATTATGTGTTGTACCAGCCATAGTGGTAAATCCCTGGGTTTGAAATATGTACAGTTATGGACTCATACAGCTGTACAGCATGGAAACAGACCCTTCGGTCCAACTCATCCATGCCAACCAGATATCCTGAACAAGTCCAGTCCCATTTGCCAGTTTTTGGCACATATCACTCTATATCCTTCCTACTCATATACCCATCCAGATGCTTCTTAAATGTCGTAATTGTAGCAAACTCCACCATTTCCTCTGGCAACACCCACACGCATTACCCTTTGTTTGAAAAAATTGCCCCTTTTAAATCTTTCCCCCTACCTTCAACCGATGCACTCAGGTTTTGGACTCACTCACCACAGGGAAAATACCTTGTCTGCTTATCCTATCCATACCCCACATGATTTTATAAACCTCTATAAGGCCACCCCTCAGCTTCTGATACTCCAGGGAAAACAGCCCCAGCCTGTTCAGCCTCTCCTTATAGCTCAACGCCTCCAACCCTGGCAACATCCTTATAAATCCTTTTTGAACCCTTTCAAGTTTTACAACATCTTTCCTATAGCAGGGAGTCCAGAATTGCACGCATTATTCCAAAAGTGGCCTAACCAATGTCCTGCACAGCTGCAACATGACCTCCTAACTTCTATATTCAAAGCACTGACCAATAAAAATAAGCATACCAAACGCCTCATTCGCTATTCTGTCTACCTGGGACTCCACTTTCAAAGAACTGTGAACCTGCACTCCAAGGTGTTTTTTGTTCAGCAACACTCCCCAGAGCCTTTCCATTAAGTGTATAAGTCCTGCCCTGTTTTGCTTTTCCAAAATGCAGCACCTCATATTAATCTAAATTAAACTCCATCTGCCACTCCTCTGCCCTTTGGCCCATCTGACCAAGATAAACTTCTTTGCTGTCCAGTACACCTCCAATTTTGGTGTCATCGGCAAACTTACTAACTGTACCTCCTATGTTCACATTCAAATCATTTATGTCGATGACAAAAAGAGGTGGACCCAGCACCAATCCTTATGGAGTGAAGGTTTATGGATATGGTGCCAATCAAGTAGTTGCTTTGACCTAGATGATGTCAAGTCTTTTGAGTGTTGCTAGAGCTACACCCTTCCAAACCAGTAAGGAGTATTCCATCATACTCCTGACTTGTGACGGGTAGATGGTGGAGAGGCTTTGGGGAGTCAGGAGATGAATTACCTAAGAATTCATAAACGCTGTATTTTAATTTGCTAAGATGAATGGTGTGTCCACATGGAAGGACTTGCAATCCATGTTGTAAACATCCAAGTTAAACAGATGCAAACAGAAAACATGAAACTTAAAGCACATGTGCATAATCAGTGGACAACTATTAGCAAAGGTAAAATAGGAAGAGAATTTGGATCAGACTTTAAAATTACTGGAATTACATTGTGATTATTACACCATTATCCAGTATGTTGTTAGTGTTTAATTATGTACTTTTAAAAAAATTGTTCTTATTTGACTGGATCAGATTTAGTGTATCATGCCTTCTTTTGGTATACTGCTCTTCATCAATATGCCAAGCTCTCAATTAATACCCCAACCTTGATCTCCATCAGTGCTCTATGCCCACTCTCCATTGATTTCTTAAATTAACCTCATGACTGAATTTATTGTTCCACACAAGAAAAAATATTAATGCAACATGTGTGCACGCAGAATACAAATAAGGAGTGTATCCAAGACATAAAAGTAGAACAAAACTATCCAGTTTAGTCTCTGAACTACTCATGCAGAGCAGATAGTTGAACATTGCAGGCTTTACAGTGGACATTACCAATATTCTTGACACTGGTTGGTAAACAATCAATTTGACAATCCTCAATTTTACAGATTAGCTGAGATTCTGTAGTTCCAACGCCTTCTGACTGTGATTGAACTCCAACCTTTGTTCCCCTCTTTAACTGGCATACATCACTCAGAGTTATGAAGGGTCCTTACTTGCAACACATGGATAATTAGGAGTAAAAGCAGAAATTTCTGGAGAAATTCTGTAGGTCTGGATACTTGTTCTGATGAAGGGTCTCTGGACCTGAAACATTGACTCTGCTTTCTCCCCAACAGATCTGCTGAGTTTCTCCAGCGCTTTCTGAGTTTGCTTCAGATTTCCAGCATCCACAGTTCCCAGTTTCATTTACGTTCTTCATCTGCAAATGTCACAGTTTACTAATGCTCAAATAAACATGAGAATGCTCAGTGCCTCCAGTCTACACCAGTAGAGTTAAACTAGCTTTTTTAAGCCTTGCTGTTGTGTTTGTGTTTTCTGAGAAAAAAATAGACCTATCTTTAAGAGGTGGCCTTCTTCTGTGGTGGGAGATATAGTCAACCCTTTTGTTATCTTTTGTTAAGTCTCTGTCTGTTTGAAGTAGCCTAATAATTTACATGTACAACATGTATGGGTGGGTTACGCTTCGGCGGGGCGGTGTGGACTTGTTGGGCCGAAGGGCCTGTTTCCACACTGTAAGTAATCTAATCTAAAATTCCATTGACTGTTTGCCCGACAGTCACTGAATTTAAATTTACAGTTTTTCTACAGCTGTCCTCCTTTCGAAAACAACATAATTTGGAATTATTAAAAATATAATGTTTATAAATACTTTGGGTTTCTCAACCAGGATCATAACAATATCTCACCTCCACTGGCCATTAAAATTTCTCCCCCTCCTCTCTCTCTACCCCTCTGTCTCTCTCTCTCTCTCTTTCTCTCTCTCTCCCTTTCTCCCACTCCTTTGGAGACTTTCACCGTTCTCTTCATCCAAATCTAAACCTCTCTTCAACCCAGATTCCTATACCTCTCCTCTCTATCTAGATCCCATCCCTGATGTTCATGGTCGACCTTCCTTTTCGAATACCAGGGGGCATGAGTTTAAGGTGACAGTAAGAAAGTTTAAGGGAGATGTGCAAGGAAAGTTTTTTACACAGACAGTGACAGATTATCTGGAATATGCTGACTAGGTGGTCGCAGATATGATAGCAAAAGTCAGGAGGCATTTAGACTGACACATGAACAGGCAGGAAATAGAGGGATGCAGGCCATGTACAAGCAGATGGGATTAGTTTAGGATGGCAACATGGTCAGCATTGTTATGGCAGGCTAAAGGGCATGTTTCTGTGCTGTACTATCCAATTTCATATAGAAAATCCCTGGCCCTCCAGCTGGACATGATCCCCATTCCCCTAATGTGTCTTATTAGAACTCCTTCATAGATCCCCTACAGTGTAGAAACAGGCCCTTCAGCCCAACAAGTCCACACCGACCCTCCAAACAGTCACCCACCTAGACCCATTCCCCTACATTTACCCCTGACTAATGCACCTAAGCTTCACATCCCTGGACACTGTGAGCAATTTAGCTTGGCCAATTCTTCTAACCTGCACATCTTCAGACAGTGGGAGGGAACTGGAGCACCTGGAAGAAACCCACGCAGACACAGGGAGAATGTACTTCCCACAAACAGTTGTCTGAGGCTGTTCCTGGCACTGTGAGGCAGCTGTGCTAACCACTAAGCCACTGTGCCACCTTGTCTTCTGTGACCAGGAAAGACTATGCCAATTGGTCACACTGATAAGACTGAAAGCTCTGCTCTCTGTGCAGCATTCCCAGTGGTTCCACAGTAATGGAGTCACTACATAAATGCTATTATAGTACCTGCTAATAAAAGGTCAGTTGGACAGTGATCGATGAAAGGTGAAGGCTGACAATTCTCAGTTACTGGCAACTACAAGCAGAAAACATGTAGGAATGGCAATCAGTCCTTTGCAATGTTAATCAACATCAACATTCATCAGAGGAGACATTCAACAACAGGATGCACGTAGCATCAAAAAGCGTTCACCAGCTGCAGACACTTCATAATGGGAAGCAATTTGCAATGAGAGGTATAACACAACAGGAGGAAATACTGAGACCATAGCTGGGAACCAGGAATGGTTCAAATTGTGCTTTGGTCCTTGCTGATGGTTTTGATATCCATGAATAGTTCAATCTGATTCATATTAGTCTCCAGTTCTGTACATCTTGCTGATAGCCTGTCTGTCTGACAGCCATCTGACAACCTTGGGACCTTATTCACTGACGTGTGTCAGAGTTCATCTTTCTACTTGGAGATCACAAGCCCCACCAGTGTATAGCCTACGGGTGCCGTTTGTTTTCAAGGGAGGAGTGAGGCAAAACCAACATTGGCACTATTTATGTGAGCAATTACCAAAACTGGAGCACAAATTCTGCTATACCCCACAGAACTTAGGGCAGATCCCTTTTTGCATTAATACCAAAGCAAAAACAGATTACACCAACAAAAACATTGATCAAGATGAGCACTACCTCTCCACCTGGTGCTTCGGCATGATGGAATTAAGAGGAAGAGTCTTAGCTACAGCGAATGAGGATAATTGATTAGTCACCGATGGTTCATTTCCATTTCCAAATGGAGAGCCTTTTACACGTTATCTAACAATTTCTAGAGCCATATACAGTTAGAATTGTACTCTTTAACTCCTCACTGCTCATTCTCTCTCAGCAGAACCTCTTCCCTCTTTTGTCTGACATTGTTCCCTACATGGATTATGCCCACTGGTCCCTCCCTCTGCAGCTCTGAGCAGACATCCCAAACACCAGACATGGGACACTGCTTTGTGCACTCTTGCGATCAGCTGCAGAGTACTATGTCTATTCCCCTGATTATACTGCCTCCTGCTACCACTACAGTGGCAACGGCAGCAATTAGGGACCCAGAAGCAGGGACTGTGGCAGTCAGCCACTTGGTAGGGTTGGTGTGCCCGTGCAGAATTCTGGCAGTCGGTGGGCATCGTGGAAGCAGCTGGGGGCCTGGAACAGCGCAAGAGGAGGACTCTGGCGGTCTGTGGCAAGGCAGCTGGTGAGCCAAGGGGGTGGTAGCAGCAAGACAGAACAGCAGAGCTGCAGGGTTCAAGAGATTGAGCCCAATATGGGGTGAGATCAAGGCCAGCACAGGGAGAGATCGAGCTCAGTGCAGGGACAGATGAGCTCAGTGTGGGGAGAGAGATCGAGCCCAGTGCAGGGGGGAGGATAGAGCCCAGTGCGGGGAGAGAGATAGAGCCCAGCGTGGGGGGGGGGGTGGAGGGGGGGGGATGGAGAGATAGAGCCCAGTGCAGGAGGGGTGAGGGGGTGGGGGGTGGAGGTGGGGGAGGAATGCCGTGGGGTGAAGAGAAAGAGCCCCATGCCGATGGGGGGAGAGATAGCGTGGAGTACATGGAGAAGAAATAGAGTGCATGTGCAGGGGGAGAGATCGAGCCCAGTGCAGAGACAAAGTTTAAAAAATCACACAACGCCAGGTTATAGTCCAACAGGTTCATTTGGAAGCACTAGCTTTTGGAGCCTGCTCCTTCATCAGGTGGCTATGGAGTATAATATCATAAGACACAGAATTTATAGCAAAAGTTTACAGTGTGATATAATTGAAATTATATATTGAAAAATACCCGGGTTGTTTGTTCTGTCTCTCAAACTTTAGAATGAACATATTAGTTTTAGTTCTTTCTTATGTAAATCACAGAACATTTAAAAGTTACATTCTCAAGTGAACTTTACCAATTGGTGTCACGTCAGCCCAGGTAATACGTTAAAGGTGTGAGCTTCCCTGTGAGAGATTGTCTGTGCCACTACGGTCAGACTGATTCTAATCTACAAAATGGATTTACAGAATTTTGCATGGATTCATGTAGTTTTGACCAAAGTAAAATGTAATTCTGCAAGTACAAATTCACCCCACAAACTTGTGTGTGTGTGGTGTGTGTGTGTCTGTATGTGGGGGGGAGGGTTGGTGGGGATGGCAGGGGTAATGAGTGTCTGTGAGAGAGTGTGTTTATGTGTATGAGTCTGAGTGAAAAGGGGTACAAGTCGCAGATCGAGCCCAGTGATGGGGAGAGATCGAGCCCAATGTGGAGGGTGAGAGATTGAGGCCAATGCAGTGAGAGAGAGATTGAGCCCAGTGCAGGGAGAGAGAGATTGAGGCCAGTGCAGGGAGAGAGAGATTGAGGCCAGTGCAGGGAGAGAGAGATGGAGGCCAGTGCAGTGAGAGAGAGATGGAGGCCAGTGCAGTGAGAGAGAGATGGAGGCCAGTGCAGGGAGAGAGAGATTGAGGCCAGTGCAGGGAGAGAGATCGAGCACAGTGTAGGGAGAGAGAGATTGAGGCCAGTGCAGGGAGAGAGATCGAGCACAATGTAGGGAGAGAGATCGAGCACAGTTTAGGGGAGTGATCAAATCCAGTGTGGGGGAGAGATCGAAGACAATGCGGAGGGGGAGAGATAGAGCCCAATGCAGGGAGAGTCAGATCAAGCCCAATGTGAGGAGAGACCAAGCTTAACAAAAGGGAGAGACAGAGCTCAGTGCAGGAAGAGAGATCGAGCCCAGTGTTGGGCGAGAGATTTAGCCCAGTGCGGGGAGAGAGATCGAGCTTAGAGCGGCGAGAGAGATCGAGCCCAGTGCAGCAAGAGAGATTGAACCCGAAGCAGGGAGAGAGATCAAGCCCAGTTTGGGGAGAGAGATTGAGCTCAGTGTGGGGAGAGAGATCAGGACAGTGCGAAAAGAGAGATCGAGCCCAGTGCAGGGGGAGAGATCAAGCCCAGGGCGGGTAAGAGACTGAGTCCAGTGCACGGAGAGACCAGGCCCAGTGAAAGGTAGAAATCGAGCCCAGTGCATGGAGGGAAATAGAGCCTAGTGTGGGGAGAGAGAGGGAGCCCAATACGGGAGAGAGATCGAGCCCTGTGCAGGGGAGATTGAACTGAGTGCGGAGAGGGAGAGATCGAGTCCAGTGAGGGTGGAGAGAATGAGCCAAGCATGGAGGGGGGGGGAGGATCGGTACAAGGCCAGCAGGGGGAGAGATCGAGCCCAATGTGGTAGGGGGAAGAGATTGAGTCCATGCGGGGAAAGATCTAGCTCAGTGCAGGGGAGAGACTGAGCCATCGCGGGGAGAGATCAAGCTCAGTGCAGAGTTGAGATCCAGCCTAGCATAGGGAGAGAGATCCAGCCCAGTGCAGGGAGAGGGAATGAGCCAAGCGCGGGGAGAGAGAGCAAGTCTAGTGGGAGGAGAGGGATTGAGCCCAATGTCGGGTGGGTAAGAGATCGAGCCCAGTGCGGGGAGAGAGATCAAGCCCAGTGCGGGGGAATAGATCGAACTCAGTGCGCGGTGAGAGATGGAGCCCAGTACGGGGAGAGAGATCGAGCCTGGTGAAGGGTAGAGATCGAACCCAGGGCGGGGAGAGAGAGAGAGAGAGATCGAGCTCAATGCGGGGAGAGGGAGAGAGATCTAGCCCAGTGCAGGGACAGTGATCAATCCCAGTGCGGGGAGAGAGAGAGAGAGAGAGCGAGTCCAGTGCAGGGACAGTGATCGATCCCAGTGCGGAGAGGGAGACCAAGCCCAGTGCAGGGAGAGGTCAAGCCCAGTACAGGAGAGAGAGGGAGCCCAGTGCAATGGGAGCTACAGAGTCTGGTGTGAAGAGAGAGATCAAGCTCAATGTGGTGGGGCGAAGAGATCGAGCCCAGTGCGGGGAGAGAGATCGAGCCCAGTGCGGGGAGAGAGAGATTGAGCCCAGTGCGGGGAGAGAGATCGAGCTGAGTGCGGGGAGAGAGATCGAGTCCAGTGCGGGGAGAGAGAGATTGAGCCCAGTGCGGGGAGAGAGATCGAGCTGAGTGCGGGGAGAGAGATCGAGTCCAGTGCGGGGAGAGAGAGATTGAGCCCAGTGCGGGGAGAGAGATCGAGCCCAGTGCGGGGAGAGAGAGATTGAGCCCAGTGCGGGGAGAGAGATCGAGCCCAGTGCGGGGAGAGAGATCGAGCCCAGTGCGGGGAGAGAGATCGAGCCCAGTGCGGGGAGAGAGATCGAGCCCAGTGCGGGGAGAGAGATCGAGTCCAGTGCGGGGAGAGAGAGATTGAGCCCAGTGTAGGGAGAGAGAGATTGAGCCCAGTGCAAGGAGAGAGATCGTGCCCAGTGCGGGGAGAGAGAGTTTGAGCCCCGTGCAAGAAGAGAGAGATCAAGCCCAGTGCAGGGAGGAAGATGGACCCCAGTGCGGGGGGAGTGATGGAGCCCAGTGCGGAGAGGGATCAATCCAGTGCGGAGTGACTGTAGGCCTATGGCTAAAGAAAGACTGTAATCTGGAACATTCCACTTATGTCTTTATTTTTCTCCTTTTTATCTGAGGTTTTGTACATAAGCACCTTTGGACCTAAGATGGTGCTGGGAGTGTTCACTTTGCATACCTTTCACTGTACTCCTGTACAGCAGTGTTGTATCCCTCTTAACAACTCTCATATGAAAGGCTCACTGTGCCATGGTGCCATGCTTAGTTTGCTCATGGAGTTTACCACCTGCAGTTTCATGGAAGTTGGCTGCAGAGCTTGCAATTCACTAAATCTAATCTACTCTACTTTCTGCTCACATGTCATCTCCTCTATATTGGGGAGACACATTGCAGACTTGGTGACCACTTTTCAGAACACTGTCATTCTGTTTATGAAAATGACCCTGAGCTTCCAAATACATACCAGGTGGACACACCACTGAATTCCTGTGCTAACGTTTCTGTCTCATGCTTTCTCAGTCTCCTCAGGTCGCTCGGTGCAAGCTGTAGAAACAACACCCCATTTTCCACTTGTTGTTGCAGCTTTCAGGATTGAACATTGAGTTTAACAGTTTCCGAGCATGAACACTTCCTTCCATGTCTGTGATCCACCCCCACACTCCAAGTCCTGTCAGAAAATGGGCTGCTTTCAGTACAGCCAATCCATTTTCAATTACTGAGTCCTCATTTTCACTTTTATTCACTTTTATTCTTTCTTGGCTTACTGTCCTTTTGTCTGCCTACATTTTTTTCCTCTCTTTCTTTGTGACACTGTCTCCACCTATCTGCTCATTTGTTCCCCCTGCAGCCCCACTATCCCCAGCATAAATACCATCTTTTCCTGACAGTTATCAGTTCTGAAGAAGGGTCACTGGAGTTGAGCAATAACTCTGATTCTCCAACTGCTGAGTTTCTCCAGCAAGTTCTTCTTTTGTTACTTTCGGAGCCTGGACCCTGTAAGACAACGTAAAGCGTGAGGCTCCTTCAATTCTCCTTTCTCAATCCCCCCACCTGACCCATTCACAATTGCTGACCCTGACCACTGACCAACTCAGTAACCGCCTTTAACCGCCAAATCAATTAGCTTTAGAGCATAGTTTGCGCAGGATTGGACCAGAGAATTGTTTGTGATGATTTTGGGCCATTTCTAATCATGCGTTACCCCTGCAAGCCTTCAGCAGTTCTCAGGACAGGGTGAGACATGTTGTCCATATTGCTTTCTTTCCCCTTCCCTCCCAATTCTGACGGAATACACCAAATAGTCTGAGGGTGTGGTGTTTGTGTTTGGCACAGCATTCCAGATGCAAGCCTGTGGCCTAACCCCAGAGGCAACAGTCTAATGATGCAGGCTAGTCCATTTGGTCTTGATATGAGGAGATATTCTTTCACCCACAGGGTGGTGAGCCTGTGGAATTCTCTGCCGCAGCAAGCGTTTGATTCCAAAACGCCAAATGTTTTCAAGAAGGGGTTTGATCTAACTCGGAGTGCTAAAGGAATCAAACAGTGTGGGGAGAAAGCAGAAACAAAGTCTTTAATTGGATGATCAGCCATGATCATATTGAATGGCTCTCAGGGCCAAAAGTAGTTTTCTGTTTCAAAACTGTATTCAAGTTTGTGCAGCCTCTCCAAATGGCTTTAATAATTCAAGCTTCGACTCAAACCTAATTGCATTTGCACAAACATGAAATTTCCTATTAACACAGCAGTGTTTCAGAATTTAGTTGCTTTTTATTCCATTAAAAAGTATTCTTGATGTACTTAAGAGCTATAACCTCGCATCAGTTTACTAGTACAGCTGCAAATATGTTTATCACATGAAAATTAGCACTAATTTCCCAGTCAGCAGCCAAATTTTAAATTTTAAAAAGTTAGAAAGAACTACTGAGCAATTTCATTAATGTGCATTAGTCACTGTCTTAGTAAACTTGCTCTATTTTAATATGCCATCATCACCATTGCGTATCCAAAAATTAATAATAAGTACATCTTCAGGGACCATAAACAGCTTCAAGTTGTGAAAACTCTCCAGTGACTATGTCAGACTGGGCCCATAGTAACTTGGATGGACAGAACTGGATTCTATCGTCCTTATTATTAAAAACAAGCATTTAGGGTTTGCACTGACTGTAGTTTGATATTCCTCAGTATTGTGCTCTAATGTGGCAGATATTCACTGCTTTGAAATCATCAAAAATATTTACGGCACAGATAGAGGTTATTCGGTCCAACGTGTCTTTGCTGACTGACAAAGAGCTCGCCAGCCTAACCCCAATTCCTGTGTGAGATTTGTATGTCTTCAAAGAAGAAAGAAGAACAAAGAAAATTTACAGCCCAGGCACAGGTCCTTCGGCCCTCCAAGCCTGTGCCGATCCAAATCCACTGTGTAAACCTATCATCCAATTCCTAAGGATCTGTATCCCTTTGCTCCCCACCTACTTATGCGTCTGTCCAGATGCACCTTAAATGAATCTATCGTGCCTGTCTCTACTACCTCTGCTGGCAACACGTTCCAGGCACCTACCACCCTCTGTATAAAGTACTTGCTGCGTGTATCCCCCTTAAACATTTCACCTCTCATCTTGAACGTGTGACCTCTTGTTATTGAATCCTTCACTCTGGGAAAAAGCTTATCTCTATCCACCCTGTCTATATACCCTTCAAGATTTTGTAGACCTCAGTCAGGTCCCCCCCCAAACTCCTTTTTTTAATGAAAATAATCCGAACCAACTCAACCTCTCTTCATAGCTAGCGCCTTCCATACCAGGCAACATCCTCGTAAACCTCTGCACTCTCTCTAAAGCATCCACATCCTTTTGGTAATGTGGCGACCAGAACTGTACACAGTATTCTAAATGTGGCTGAACGAAAGTCTTGTACAATTTTAACATGACTTGCCAGGTCTTATGGTCAACATCCCGTCTGATGAAGGCAGCCATTCTATATGCCTTCTTGACCACTCTATCCACCTGTGCAGCCACCTTCAGTTAGTATGGACCTGAACTCCCAGATCTCTCTGCTCATCAACTTTTCCCAAGGCTCTTCTGTTTACAGTATAGTTCACTCTAGAATTAGACCTTCCAAAATGCATCACCTCACATTTGCCTGGATTGAACTCCATCTGCCACTTCTCCACCCAACTCTCCTGTCTATCTATATTCTCATGTGTTCTTTGACTGTCCCCTATGCTGTCTGCTACTCAATCTTCATGTCTTCTGCAAACTTACTGATCAGACCACCAATACCCTCTTCCAGATCATTTATGTATGTCACAAATAACAGTGGCTCCAGCACTGATCCATGTGGAACACCACTGGTCACTTTTCTCCATTTCGAAAAACTCCCTTCAATTGCTACTCTCTGTCTCCTGTTGTTCAACCAGTTCTTTATCCACCTAGCTAGAACAACCTGCACACCATATGACTTCACTTTCTCCATTAGTTTACCATGAGGAACCTTATCCAAAGCCTTACTGAAGTCCATGTATATGACATCTACAGCCTTTCCTTCATCTATCAACTTGGTCACTTCCTCAAAGAACTCCATTAAGTCGGTAAAGCATGATCTCCCCCGAATAAAACCATGTTGCCTAACACTAATAAGCCCATTCTCTTCCAAATATAAATAGATCCTATCTCTCCGTGCCTTCTCTAGTAACTTCCCCACCACTGACATCAGGCTCACTGGTCTGTAGTTACCCTGAATATCCCTACTACTCTTCTTGTACAGGGGAACAACATTAGCAACTCTCCAGTCCTCTAGCTTTTCACCTGTGTTTAAGGATGCTACAAAGATATCTGTCAGGGACCCAGCTATTTCCTCTCTTACCTTCCTCAGCAACTCGGGATAGATCTCATCCGTCCTAGGGATTTGTCCACCTTAATGTCCTTTAGCCTACCCAACACATATGTGTTGGGTATGTCAATGTGATCCAGAGTAAACAAACTTTTATCTCTAATCTCAACATTCGTCTGTCTTACCCACAATACTCTTTGCATTAAAGCATATGCACTTCAGACCACCAGTTCCTTTGCATTCATCTGCTCTCTGCTGACTCTTCCCCTTCGTAATGCTAACTTCATGATCCTGTTCCTTACAGTCTCTAGTTTCCACTTAACTATCTACTAGTCTTCTCTTCTGGTTCCCAGCCCCTTGCCACATTAGTTTAAACCCTCCCCAACAGCAGTAGCAAAAACTCCCCCAAGGACATTAGTTCCAGTCTGGTTCAGGTGTAGACCATCCAATTTGTAATAGTCCCACCTTCCCGAGAACTGGTCCTAATGTCTCACAAATCTGAACCCCTCCCTCCTACACAATCCCTCAAGCCACATGCTCATCCTGCCTATTCTTTCATTTCTACGCTAGCTAGCACGTGACACTGGTAGCATCCTGCGATCACTACCTTTAAAGTCCTCCTCTTTAACTTTTCTCCTAGCTCCCTGAATTCTGCTTTCAGGACCTAATCTTGCTTTTTACTTATATCGTTAGTGCCTATATGCACTACGACAACTGGCTGTTCACCCTCCCCTTTCAGAATGCTCTGTAGCCGATCAGTGAAATCCCTGACCTGAGCACCTGGGAGGCAACATACCATCCAGGAGTCTTATTTACTCCCATCTACTCCCCTTACAATAGAATCCCCTTACAATAGAATCCCTTATGACCATGGCCCTACGAGTCTTTTTCCCTCCCTTCTGATCAGCTGTGCCCGCTACAGTGCCTTGATCCTGGCAACTGCTGCCCTCCCCTGATGAGCCATCTCCCCAACAGTATCCAAAACGGTATGCCTGTTTTGGAGGGAGATGACCACAAGGCACACCTGCACTGCCTTCCTACTCTTTCTCAGCCTTTTGGTCACCCATTCACTGTCTCCCTCAGCAATTCTAATCTGCAGTGTAACCAGTTCATTAAACATGCTATCCACGACCTCCTCAGCATCTCGGATGCTCTACAGTGAGTCCATCCGCAGCTTCAGGGCGGCATGCGGTCAAACAAGAGCTGCAGCTGAACGATCAGCCACGTCCCTGAGCTCCCACATCAGGCAAGGGGTACATGCCATGGGCCTGAGGTCCCCTGTCATTGTTCCAGCTCCCTGCCACACCTTGAGAGAAAAATGTTTTCCATTAGTGCTTTACAGGAGATACAACACAATTGGTTCAACCAAACAATTGGTTTGGGTTTTGAATCATAACTTTTCTGCTGAAATCTCATGATTTATGCATAAAGTGTTCTATTGAGCTAACATTCTTCTCATACCTTCAATTAACTAAAATCTCAAACTTCACAATATTGAGCATAAGAAGAATTTTGCTTATGCAACACAAACCTGCTCGACCATGACCTATTGAAACTGGTGACAAATATTATGAGTAACCGTTGCACATTTTGTAGCGAAGTTGCTTTTACCTGAATTACTCATGAGGAAATGAATTATGTTATAATTTGTTGTATTACTTGTATGTGCATAGAAAGCACTCTGTTCATCAGTGAAGTACTAAAGCTTGCCAACCATGACTGAGAAATTGTTTTGTGTGAGGAGAGCGAAATGCCATTTAAATACATTAAGCAATGCTGTATTCCTGATGAAGGGCTTTTGCCTGAAACGTCAATTTTACTGCTCCTCGGATGCTGCCTGAACTGCTGTGCTTTTCCAGCACCACTCTAATCTAGACCCTGTATTGATATTTAAACCAATTGTTTATCAGCTTATAAAGTTTACATTTCACTTTAATGTTTCAAACTGTTTTACCAAAATCTTTTCATTTTGTGAATTTATTGTACACATGAAACAATGTTGTCCAACACTACTGATCTAATCTTTCAGATTGACTTTAATTCTGTCATGCCCAATGGATTTGAAGAATTTCCCGATGGATGTTCAAACCTGCATAATGCAATTGGAGAGCTGTGAGTAACCTATTCCATTATCAGAACCTTTGATTGTGTTTGATGAAATATGTTTTCTCTCTCAGTCACAAATGCAGCACGCCTCTTAGTTCATATCACTTCATTGGCCTGAATGTTCCATTGGTATATTTGGCATTCCTGCAATGACACATGTAGTGTGTAAATGATAAAGCAAGGTTCAATATAACTCAAGATAATTAGCGAAGCATGTTATAACATGTCCTTTTTCTCCCCCTCTTACTATATTTCTGATTTCCTTTTTACGAAGAAATTATAAAATGGCTTGGTAAAGCTTGTGGACACCGACACAAAATCACCATTTGGCCTTTCAAACAAGTGTATGGCTTGATCTTGAATTGTGTCGCATGGGGATCCTTGTTATTCCTAGTCAGAACACATTACTGTCAATGCTGGAATCTGTACTGAGAAAAAAATACTGGAGATCACAGCCAGTCAGGCAGCATCCATGGAGAGAGAGCAAACTATTGTTTCAGGTCCAGATGATCCACTGCGATCTCCAGCAGTTTTTGGTTCCAGTTATTCCTGATTGTGTTCTCACTGACTCCTCGTGATCTATAATGCTGTCTATAGTATTGAATTGAATTGAATTAGCTTTATTGTCACACGTACTCAAATGAGTGCAGTGAAAAGTTTATAATTTGCTTCTTGCAGTGGCATCTTAGGTACAGAGTATCCATAGAATCCCTGCAGCGAAATCAGCCCAACAAGTCCACACTGACCCTCCGAAGAGCATCTCACCCAAACACATCCCCCTACCCTATCCTTGCAATACTGCATTTCCCATGGCGAATGCACCTACACGTCCTTGAACATGACCGATCCACCTAACCTGCACATCTTTGGAATGTGGGAATAAACTGGGGCACCAGGCAGAAACCCACCCAGACACTAGGAGAACATATAAACTCCTTACAGTCACCCAAGGTTGGAATCAAACCCGGGTCCCTGTGAGGCAGCAGTGCTAACCACTGAGCCACTGTGCCGCCCTTACAGTCCTTAGGGATAGAATAGAGAACTGAAGTAAACAAGTTATATTATAGCTATACACAGCACAGCCATAGGTCAGAAAAACCAGAAGCCAAGTAAAAAAGACAAACATTCACAATCTCTCTCCAAGTGCTCACCACAGCAATATTAAGCAATGAGAATTGTGGACTCATTTTCATCTCCATAACTTGGACAATTGCAGCTCCAACTTCAAAATGATAGAATAAGAATTCCACTGTTCCTGATGACATTCCAGAATTGGTCTTAATTGTATTTTTTAAAGGACTTTTGACAGCACTCCCACCTAATTTTAAAAAGCTTACACTTGGGGGTTGAGGCAGAATACATACCACCACACCACAAAACTGTCAGACAACCACAGCTCGTGGACAAATATTGTTGACTTCAAGAAGCTGCTAGTGATTTACTAAGCTGGACGGCTTCATTGGTTGATTCATGCATTGATTCAATCCTTTGCCTTAAGCACTGAAAATATCTGATTCTTCATCCCTTCCCAGTATCTCTTCTATTCTGGCATTCTTCATGTTCAGCAGTACTAAAGCACAGAGAAGAGACGATGATTTGGAGGTACTGGTGTTGGACTGGGGTGGACTAAGTTAAAAATCCCTCAATACCAGGTTATAGTCCAACAGGTTTATTTGGAAGCACTAGCTTTCGATGCACTGCTTCTGATGAAGTTACATGGGGTTTTTATGGGACAGAGACTGTAACATCATTTGAAAGACTGAAGAAGGATATTGGAATACTGGTTTGGAATGAGGTGGATGTGGCCAGGTGAAGATGAGGTAGAGATGGGTGAGAGTTGTGGATGGATATGATTAGTAAATTAGATTGAAAGCATTGGTTCGATATCTGACCATTTTCAAAACAGTTCCAGTTTTTGAGTTATGAAAACAGAAATTGCTGGAAAAGCTCAGCAGTCTGGCGGCATCAGCAAAGGCATCTGCTTCTTTCAGCATGCCCACCTTGAAGAGGTTCTGCTCCTCTCTCTGACATGATTGACAGCATCCACAGTTCTTTCGGTTTTTATGCAGTTTTTGAATGTTGCTTCCAGACCCCAGAATCGTTCCTATCCCCAAAGTATGGGAAGATTGACACAAGTGAGGCAATAATGACTACACCCTCTATTATAGATTAGATTCCCTACAGTGTAGAAACAGGCCCTTCAGCCCCACAAGTTCACACCGAACCTCCAAAGAGTAACCCACCCAGACCCATTTCCCTCTGACTCATACACCTAACACTATGGGCAATTTAGCATGGCCAATTCACCTAACCTGCACATCTTTGGATTGTGGGAGGAAACCAGAGCAACCCCACGCAGACACAGGGAGAACATGCAAACTCCACGCCGACAGTCGTCTGAGGCTGGAATTGAACCTGGGGCCCTGGTGCTGTGAGGCAGCAGTGCTAACCACTGAGCCACCGTGCTGCCCTGTGTTAAACATTGCACAATGCCAGATTGTAATCCAACAGGTTTATTTGGAAGCACTAGCTTTTGGAGTGCTGCTCCTTCATCAGGTGCTTTATCTGAGATCAGCAATTCACCTGACCTGCACATCCTTGGACTATGAGAGGAAACCAGAGCATCCAAAGAAAACCCACACATACTACAGGGAGAATGTGCAAGCACCACACAGAGAGTTGCCCAAGGCTGGAATCGAAGCCAGGTCCCTGGTGCTGTGAGGCACCACTGAGCCAACTTGCCACTGTGAGAATGAGCTTCTTTACAGAATGTAACATTATTATATCAGATTTCTACCCACTACCATAGAATTTTGGGCTGGTTAGCTTAGTTGTCTGGATGTCTAATTTGTGATGCCAACAGTGTAGGTTCACTCCCTGCACCAGCCAAGGTTACTGCAAAGGACCGCTACTTCTCAATCTCTCCCCTTGGCTGAAGTATGGAGACCCTCAGTTTAAACCACCATGAGTCATCTGTTTCTAGAGAGCAACTTACAAGTCTTTTAGCAGTCCCTCTTTCTACCATTTTAAATAATACAATGAAACTTAATAAAGCAAAATTGTGATGTGATATCTTCTTAAAGGGGCTGATCTTTCTCTTTATACTATTTTCAAAACCAATGTTGTGTTGAGTACTCATGAAGTGAAAGGCAGAAAGCTAGAGTTTGTTTGTAAAAATGGTAGGAGGCAAGAGTGCATGGTCGCTTTAAGAGATAAAGTGTTTTTGTACAACAAATTGTGGGCAATGATTGCAGGTGCTCAAATTGAAACATTTGTATCAAAAAGCCATTCAGTTTAGCAGGCACAAGCAGCACTATTACCAAGGCAACAGTTTAATTTGAACCAGGCTCTTAGCTACCACAAACCTATTAAAATTCAATTTGGTGGTTTTGGTGACTCAGAGCCAATTGGATTATAAAGAAATTAATATTTTTAAAAATTATTTAAAAAGGGGGCATTTGGAGATCAAGGAAGAGTGCCAACAGCCATCTGAAGAGATAACAACTGTGAGCTCTCTGAGAAAGCACCATCTATCTACAAAATGTACTACAGCACTTTTAGCTAATATTCCAGACAAATGAAATTACAGAGAAAACATCCCTGATGGCAGGATCAGTGGAAGAAACATGTTTGTGATTTGAGATCAGCAGAAGAAAGGCTGGAAAGAAGAAAAGAAGACAGAGCATTCCGGATAACAAATTCCGTGTGAACTTTGAGAGGCAAACTTTTAATTTATTGCTTTCATATTACTTGGATTTATGCAAATAGGATCTGTGATAATTGGAACATCATACCAATAGAATTTAGCTCAATAAGGGAATAGTTAGTAGTTAGAGAGGAATTGTTCAGTCTGTTAGTAATTCTGTTAATTTGTCCACTGTTAGGATTAAATAAATAAACTGTTACTTGTTATGTATAAAGTGAGTATCAGGAATTCCTTTCATTTAATCACTCTTTTAGTAGATTACAAGAGGCAAGGCAAACCTCTCTGGGTGGTTTGGGTTTAACTGTTAGAGGGGAACCCTTAATCCTGCCATTACATTTTGGGGCTGATGTTTTGATTTAATTAGGAGAAAGCAAGGACTGCAAATGCTGGAGATCAACATCGAAAAGTGTGGTGCTGGAAAAGCACAGCAGGTCAGACAGCATCCAAAGAGCAGTTCAGCCTTAGGTCCTTCATCAGGAATGGTTTAATTATAATGCAAATAGTCACAGAAACCTGAGTTCTTCTGAATGTCACATGGTCTTAAAATGCTGAGATATTTTCTGCTGGCGCATGACAAACTGTGCTGAAAGAAACATCGCAATGTCAGTGAACTCCTCACTGTGTCCTAATATCCCCCTCGTGGATGAAAAGCTACTTAACTCAAACTGAAGCATTTTCATTGAATCTCTTTTGGGCTTTGGGATTCAGGCTTAATGATCCCTGTTCCTGTCTGATGATCAGAACTTCATTCAAAAAAGGTTCACTCCGTAAGTGTTAAACTAGAAAACGGAGCTCTGCATGCCTGGCTATCTGTTGTGAAAATGCAATCAGGTTTGAGTCGAAGCTTGAATTATTAAAGCCATTTGGAGAGGCTGCACAAACTTGAATACAGTTTTGAAACAGAAAACTACTATTTGGCCCTGAGAACCATTCAATATGATCGCGGCTGATCATCCAATTAAAGACTTTGTTTCTGCTTTCTCCCCACACTGTTTGATTCCTTTAGCACTCAGAGTTAGATCAAACCCTTTCTTGAAAACATTCGGCATTTTGGATTAGCCATGGGAAATGGAGGGTTACAGGGATAGGATAAGGGAGCTCGGGCTGGGTGGGATGTTCTTCGGAGGGTTATTGTGGACTGATGGGCTGAATGGCCTGCTTCCACACTGTGGGGATTCCATGATTCTATGATTTTTGGCATCAGCCTGCATTGTAAA
Organism: Chiloscyllium punctatum; assembly: GCF_047496795.1. Lineage (NCBI taxonomy): Eukaryota > Metazoa > Chordata > Chondrichthyes > Orectolobiformes > Hemiscylliidae > Chiloscyllium > Chiloscyllium punctatum. Next base: position 23,122,770 of record NC_092740.1, on the reverse strand, counting down.
CCAGCCATCCAGCCAAATGAGCTAACTGAACCTCTGTAATCTGTTAAGAGACATCTAAAACAAAAAAAAACACAGATTTGGGGGAAATCAGAAGGTCTAACAGCATCTATGGAGAGAGATAAACTGAGTTAGTGTTTCTATTTGAGTTTGACCCTTCTCCAGAACTTGTGAGAGTAAGTCTGGTTTTTCTTTTAGTCATTTATTAGATGTCATTAACAAGGCATTAACCCATTGTGGGTTATAGCATAAAAGGAGGCCATTCCACCAATTGCATGTGTGCTATTTGAATTCATTAGACTTAAGCTGAAATTCAGTCAACAGAAATTTTAAAAATCTAGCCTTCAATATCCTCTACAATTACTCATAATGACAGCCTTAGCTCAGTGAGTGGCACTTGCATTGGAAGATTATTTTTTAAAGTCATGTCGTCCTCTTGAAGCTTTTGCAAATATCCAGGCGGACGCATCAGTGATAAAAAATGTGTTGCTGGAAAGGCGCAGCAGATCAGGCAGCATCCAAGGACCAGGAGAATCCACCTAACCTGCACATCATCAGACTGTGGAAGAACACCAGAGTAATCCCATGCAGATGCGGGGAGAATGCACAAGCTCCACACAGACAGTTACCCGAGGGTGGAATGGAATGCGGCTCCCTGGTGCTGTGAGGCAGCAGTGCTAACAATTGAACCACGTTGCTGACTTTGTACCAAGCTGTGAACACATCTCCCTTATTTTTTAAAATTTACTTCAACTTCACAATCTTCTGTTTCTGATCTTACTGATATTAAATCACTCAGGATTTATTTTCTACTGCCCTGACTATTCTGGAGACTGCTAAACTATGCTGCTGCTCTTACAGAATTTTTTTCTCTGAATGACATACTTCTATCTGAGAGAAATCTCCACACTCACTATTCTCTGGATGGAACTATCTCTGCCACGGAACAGTTTTTGTTAGACAACTCTGCAATCTTTCTTTTATCTTCTACTCTCGGCTTTCTGAGGCACTGAACTATTCACCTTCAGGGCATTTTAAAAACCTACTTTAAGTACATGTAAACAAACTTCCAAATATCCCTGCACTACACTTGGAGCTCAGCTCTTTTTCCTGAAGAAGGGCTTATGCCCAAAACGTCGATTCTCCTGTTCCTTGGATGCTGCCTGATCTGCTGTGCCTTTCCAGCAACACATTTCTCAGCTCTGATCTCCAGCATCTGCAGTCTTCACTTTCTCCTAGGACACATCAGTGAAAAAATTAAGAATACTGTATTATCAGAAGTGTTATCTTTTGATTGAGATATTTCATTGAGGTCCTTTCAGACTAGTGTAAAAATATCTCATCACCACTATTTGAGGAAGATCAGTGAATTCCTCTCCAGTGTCATACTGTGATGAATGTTCATGACATAATACTATTTGGAAGTTTAATTTCGAAATGAAACAGAACCCCATCGAGTTTTAAGTTTGGTTTGTGTATCTATCATGTGGGCTAAGGATAGCAGGGCATTATTTCATTTTTGAGCTCCAAGTGTAGTGCAGGGATATTTGGAAGTTTGTTTACATGTACTTAAAGTAGGTTTTTAAAATGCCCTGAAGGTGAATAGTTCAGTGCCTCAGAAAGCCGAGAGTAGAAGATAAAAGAAAGATTGCAGAGTTGTCTAACAAAAACTGTTCCGTGGCAGAGATAGTTCCATCCAGAGAATAGTGAGTGTGGAGATTTCTCTCAGATAGAAGTATGTCATTCAGAGAAAAAAATTCTGTAAGAGCAGCAGCATAGTTTAGCAGTCTCCAGAATAGTCAGGGCAGTAGAAAATAAATCCTGAGTGATTTAATATCAGTAAGATCAGAAACAGAAGATTGTGAAGTTGAAGTAAATTTTAAAAAATAAGGGAGATGTGTTCACAGCTTGGTACAAAGTCAGCAACGTGGTTCAATTGTTAGCACTGCTGCCTCACAGCACCAGGGAGCCGCATTCCATTCCACCCTCGGGTAACTGTCTGTGTGGAGCTTGTGCATTCTCCCCGCATCTGCATGGGATTACTCTGGTGTTCTTCCACAGTCTGATGATGTGCAGGTTAGGTGGATTGGCTGTGCTAAATTGCACATAGTGTCCAGGGATTGGTGGGTTAGCCATGGGAAATGTGGGATTAGGAGTGTGGGTCTGGGTGGCGGGTCCTTTAGAGAGTTAGTGTGGACTTGATGGGCCAAATGGCCTGCTTCCACACTGCAGGGATTCTACAAAATCAGATGATGACATATTAGCTAGTATGGAGTGAAAGCAGATGTTTACCAAAAATAAACCAAGTACAATTTGCCAACTGAGCAAGGAAATTTGAATGGAAACAGATTTGTCTTATTTATTCATGAACTGTGAGCATCACTGACTGGGCCAGAATTTTTTGCTTAGCCCATGTTGCCCTTGCGAAAATGGTGGTGCCTTTTTGATCTACTGCAGTCCATTTGCTGTAGGTAGACCCAAAATGCTCCTGGGGAAGGAGACCCAGGATTCTGACCCAATGACACTGAAGTCAAGAGAATGAGTGGCACAGAAAGGAACTTGCAGGTGATGCTATTCGTATGGTCTGATGCCCTTGTCCTTCCAGATGGAAATGGTTTTCGGTTTGGCAGATACTGTCTAAGGATGCTTGGCAAATTTCTGCAGTGCATCTTTGTAGATGGCACACACCGATGCTCCTGCGAGTTGGTGATGGAGTGGCTGAATATTTGTGGAAGTAGCACCAATCAAGAAGGCTTTGTCCTGGATGATGCCAAGGATCTAGGGTTGGAGCTACACTCATCCAGGCAAGTGGGAAGTATTCCGTCATTCTCTTGACTGATGTCTTATAGAGGGTGGATAGGCTTTAGGGAGAGAGCAGATGAGTTACTCTCTGCAGTGTTCATAATCTCTGACCTGCTCTTGAGGGCACCGTATGTATGTGGCTTGCCTATTTCTGTTTCTGGTCAGTGGTGACCCGAAGGATCTGATAGTCAGGGATTCAGTGATAGTAATGCCATTGAGCATCAAAGGGTGACGGTTAGATTGACTCTTGTTGGAGGTGGTCAGTGCTGGGAATTTTTGCGGTGCAAATGATTACTTCTGGTGTTCCATCCCAAGCCTGGATGTGGTCCAGGTCTATCTGCATTTGAACATGGACTGCTTCAGTATCTGAGAAATCATGAACTGTGCTGAAAATTGTGCAATCATTGGTGAAAATCTCCACTTCTGACCTTATGTTGGGTGGAAGAAGCTGAAGATGGTTGGGCCGATGACAATACCCTGAGGAACCCTTGCAGAGCTGTCCTGGAGATGAGATGATTGCCCTCCAATAACCACAAGTATCTTCCTGTGTGCCAGGTATGACTCAATGCAGTGGGCTTCTCACTGATTCCCATTGACCCCAGCTTTGCCATGATTCCTTTTTTTCCACTCTCAGTCAGATGTGACCTTGATGTCACCTCCTGTCTAGAGTTCAGCTCTTTTGTCCATATTTGAGCCAATTTTGTAATGGGGCCAGCAGATGATTGTCCAAACTAAGCATCCATGAGCAGGTTATTGCTGAGTAAGCATCTGCAGTCCTTGTTTTTACCTAGTTGATTTTAACCCTACTGCGAATCCTCTTGCAAGGATGCCTGCCTTGAAGAAGTTTTCCTCCTCTCTCTACAAGAATCTCAGTGAGTCTCTCTGTCACTGCAACCCCCAGGTCATCTCCTCAACTATTGTACTCTATGCTACTTTTTCCCACCCCCACCCCCCTCTCATTTATCTCTCCACTCTGCAGGCACCCTGCCTCTATCCCTGATGAAGGGCTTTTTCCCGAAACGTCGATTTTCCTGCTCCTCGGATGCTGCCTGACCTGCTGTGCTTTTCTAGCATCACTCTAATCTAGACTCTGGTTTCCAGCATTTACAGTCCTTGTTTTTACGTATTGTTGAGTAAGTACTGTTTGACACCACGATGACTGTTGATGACACCATGGATGACTGCTGATGAGCAAGAGTAGGATTCAGTAATTGGCTGACTTGGATTTGTTCTGCTTTTTGACATAGATGCGTAGTTTTCCAAATTGCCTGGATGCCAGTGTTGTAGTTGTACTGGTAAAGCTTATCTAGAGGTGTAACCAGTTCTGGACCATAAGTTTATCAGGATTATTGCCAGAATGTTGTCAGGGTCCATCACCTTTGCAGTATCTCGTACCTATAACCACTTCTTGCTGTCATGTGGAGTGAATCATATTGGCTGACGGCTGGTATCTGTAATGCTGGGGACCACTGGAAGAGGCCAAAATGGATTACCCACTCAGCACTTCTGGCTGCGAATGCTTCAGTCTTACCTTTTGCACTGATGTGTTGGGTGACCATTGCTGCAGCTGTGTCTGCAGGGAGAAGGTGTCTCAATGGCTGCCACTCTGGGAGAGGGGTTAGTGGGTTTGATGTTGTTGGGGCCGGGAAACAGGGCTGTGTTGGGCTCCAGACAAAGATCTAATCTTCTCACTTTTTCACTCTGGGCAGCTTGGCAGCAGGAGTACACTGGCATCAGCAGCTTGTCATGACCATCCCATCTCCGAGGTCTCTGTTGAATTCTGGTTTATATCTTAATACAGGATCACTGGCATGCTCACCATGCACTGTACAGTTCCAGTCATGTAAAAAACAAGGAAGAATCAATTTAAGAAGTACTTTTCACTCAAACAGTGGAAAGTCTTATGAATTGTCTTGGTCCAGGCATGTTTTCAACAAAATTAATTTATTTAATTTAGCTGTCAGCATTTTCCCTGTTCAAAGAGCAGCATATATGCAAATCTTAAGAGTGTGGATTAATATTTCATCGACATTTCAGTGGATTTTATTACATTATGTTAGTCTACTGTGAGAGAACTTACCAGCAGGTCTTTCAGACACATTAACTGCATATTAAATTTCAAAAACTGCAGGTTATTAATTAGGACTTTTGGTAGCCTCAATCTCATCAATGAGCCTCTGACAAAGGGGCTCAGAGAGAGATTTCATTCTTGGAATTCAAAACCATCCTTCTTCCTGACCTCATGCATGAAAAGAGATTTTTTTTTGTGTCTGTTAAAATAATAACATATGACAGGCAGCTCTAACCTCTTTCAAAACCACTTTCTTTGTCTGGTTGATGTATGGAGCAGTAGCCCGTGGCTTGATGTTAGACGCTCAGGCGAGAAGTAGCTTTGAGATGGATGTGCATGAGCACCAGACCCTTGTTACTCAGAGATTTATTTCTGACACCAGCAACTGCCAAGCAATGTTTAAGTAGCAATGCTGTTGGGGAAAGAGTTAAAACAGACAGAAGAATAAAAAAACTCAGCTTTTTTTCATCTACTGCTGACATTCTATGTTTTGCCATCAGTTCAGGAAGGAAGCATTGAGTTAGCACCTGATCAGGTCCCTTGGAAACGTTTCCAAATAGCTCACACACATGAATTATTTTGAGTCATATTGCCAGTTGCTACACAGACCAATGTTACTATATTCTCTTGGGGAGGTGCAGCCAAATGTTGTCCTTTGTTTTAATTAGATTCAGTCCTGGGATTAAGCCTTGATTGCAAGGCCTCAATGCCCATCCCTAATTGCCCTTGAGCATGTGGTGGTGAGCTGCCATCTTGAACCATTGCAGTCTATGGGGCGTAGAGATATCTACAATGTCATTAGGGAGTTCCAGAATTTTTACTGAGTGACAGTGAAGTATACTTCCAAGTCAGGATAGTGAATGTCTTGGAGGGGAACTTGCAAGTGGTGGTGTTCCCATGAATCTACTGCCCCTGTCCTTCTAGATGGTGGTGGTTATGGATTTGGAAGGTGTTGTCTTCGTGAGTTGCTGTAATGCTTCTGGTGAATGGTATCCACTATGACTGAACGTGTGTGAATGTGGTGTCAATCAAATGGGTTGCTTTGTCCTGGATGGTGTCAAGCTCCTTGAGTGTTGATGGAGTTACACTCATCCAGGCAAATGGGGAGCATTCCATCACACTCCTGACTTGTGCCTTGTAGATGGTAGACTGGTGATACGGAGTCAGGAGGTGAGTCACTTGCAGCAGAATTCCTTGCTCTGACCTGCTCTTGCAGCTATCATATTTATATGGCTAGTCCCATTCAATGGTAACCCCCAGGATTCAGTGACGGTAACAATATTGAATAGCAAAGGCCAATAGGTCCATTTGCTTTGCTGGTAATGGTCACTTGCCCAGCACATGCACATCACAAATGTTCCTTGGCTGTGAACGCAAAGGTTTATTGTGTTGCTTAGGCTCCCTCTACTCCTACTTGTACTAGGACCAATCCTGACATCTATCTGACTTAACAGAATGATACTAGACTTATATCCTGACACCTAGGCTAATGTTCTGTGGATGTGGGTTCAATTTCCACCACTGCAGCTTTGGAATTTAAATTCAGGTAACAAAATCTGGTTCAAAAGCTGGTCTCAATAGCTGTGACCATGACACAATTATGAATTGTCTTAAGAATCCATCTGGTCAATGAATGTTCTTCAGTGAAGGAAATCTACTGTCCTTACCCAGTCTCACCTACAGGTAACTGCAGAACAGCAGCAATTTGGTTGACTCTTCGCATCCCTCTGAAATAGGGGAGTAAGACACTCACTTCAAGGATTATTCATCTTTGATCATTGCTGTACAACCATCAAAGATGCCTACTGCTCCATCCCCCACCTGCATTTTGGTAAATCAGATCACAACGCTGTGCTCCTTCACCAGGCTTACAAGCAAAATTTGAAGCTTGAGGACTCAATACGGAAAGTAGTGCAGGTTGGTCTGAGGCAACAGATGGGCTTCTGTAGTACTGCATAGAGTCAGTGGACTGGGCCATATTCAAGAACTTAGCGGCCAATAAAACAAGTAAGCCACTACAGTTACAGACTTCACTAGTAAGTATGCAGAAGACTGCATTGCTGAAGAAGTTAATCCGAATGTTCCCCTATTGGAAACACAGACAAACTAGGACATGCACTCCCTACTGAAGTCCAGGTCTGTGGCGTTCAAGTCGGGCAACACTGACCAATCCAGGAATGACCTCCATAAGGTCATCAGAGATGCCAAGAGGCAATACCAAACAAAAATTAAAACCCAGACAAACCATATGGACACCCGTTGTTTGTGACAAAGCTTACACTAGATAACAGGCTACTAAGTGAAATCAAACAGAACTGCAGTACATCCCTACTCAAGAGCTCAATGCATTATATGCTTGCTTTGTACAAAAGGTCAGTGAAACAATGCCACTTTCCCCAACAGCCTTGGGAACACCTATACCCACAGTCACTGCCACAAGCATTAGATCTGTCTTTTCGAGAGTGAACCCATGGAAAGCGACCAGTCTGAATGGACTCCCCAGCTGTGCACTCAGATCCTGTGTGAACCAACTGGTGGGAGTATTCACTGACATTTTTAACCTCTCCTTACTACAATGTGAGCTTCTCACCTCCTTCAAGAAGACCACCATCATCCCAGGGCCAAAGAAAAATCATGCAGTGTACCTCAATGACTACTGCTCAGTGGCTCTGACCTCCATAATTATGAACTGCTTGGAGACATGAATCATGGCTCACATCAACTCCAGCCTACCAAATTGCCTCGATCCATTGCAATCACATAATAGCACAACAGGCCCACAACAGACACCTTCTCCCTGACCCTACACTTATCCCTGAAGTCATCTGGATAACAAGGATACCTACGTCAGGCTCCTCCCCATTGACTACAGTTCAGCTTTCAACACCTTCATTCCAAACTTATCTCCAAACTCCAAGACCTAGGACTTGGCTGTCCACTCTGTAATTGGATCCTCGACTTCCTGACCCATAGACACAATCAGCAAGAATTGGTCACAACACCTCCGCCACCATGATCCTCATCACTGGTTAAGAGCTGCTTCACTTTTCTTTTGAGCTAAAAGATTTGCAGGAAGGGAGTGTCCCCCACCCTAAGGTTAGTGTTGTTATTGCTGTCTAACTATACAGGGCAGTAATGAAGGATCTCTCCTCACCTGAGGTGTGCTGACCCTCAGGTGTGGTTGAATCACTACCAGTTGTTCCTCTGCAATGAGTGAACAGCCTTATGGTCCTTTGGGACGATGGCAACTTTATTTTCACTGAAATGGGTCCCAAGCTTTTTCTTGCCATTTCACTTGATGTAAGGTCAGATGTAGTGCAACATCTCCAGAATTGAAACTGAATAAGGATGAACGATTGAGAACAATCATGCACATACAAATTGTCCTGTCTTTCTCAACACCAATCATGCTCAAGTGTATTATTTCATGCTGCAACAGTAGATGCAAATTGCATGGAAATGTCCAATTTTAATTCCACAACATCAAGTTAATAACCCCCTGAGTCCAGACTGTCCAATTTGATACAGGATGGATAATTTACTACCTTGAATCATACCAAAACTGAGAGCTACTTCCAATGAAATTCTTAGTAGTCCTTCCTAATGTCTCACATTGATACATAAATGTGTTATGTAACCTGCATGTTTAACAGTGAATTAATTAACTGAGTGTGATGTCACGTTTGATATGATTCTCTAAATGTTCTTTCACAAGGTAAAGTTATGACCTAAAAGCATTAGAGTATCAATTTAACTTGAGAATTTGACTAGCTTTCTGAAGGGTGTTTGTCAATCAAGTGAGTTGTCTCGTACTGATCAGGGCAAATGCAAGAATGCCAAGTTTCAAATGATCACAATAATTTATACTTAGTATTTTCAAAATTACCACACAAAGAGAAAAGGCCAGTAAAGAAAAATAAATAACACTTGGAAATGAACACACTGGTGCACTGTTTTGCAGAATACGAGATGAGACAGAGCAGAATATAACATATGCAAGTTTTACTGTTTATCTCCATTGTGGACAGTGCAGATGACAGCATAGAATTATGAAGGGACATTCCGAGACTAAGTGAATAGGCACAACTGTGGAAGGTCGAGTTCAATGTAAGCAAGTATGAGTTTTTCTATTTTGGACTGAAAAATAATAGATCAGCGAACTTTCTAGATGGTACCAAATTAAATACACTGGATGTTCGACAAGAATTGGGGTTCAAGTGAATAGATATTTAAAATGTCAAGAACAGTGCAGAAAATAATTGAGAAAGTTAATGAAATGCCAGCCTTTACATTTAGAGGATTGATGTGCAAGAATGCTGCATTTATACAAAACTCTGGTTAGACCCCAATTGGAGTACTTTAGCAGATCTGGGCATCACACCTGAAGGGGTGCAATGTAGGTTTACAAGAATAATACCGAGACTTACACTTTAGGCCTGTTTTCTCTACAAGTTAAAAGGTTAAGGAATGATACGAACAAGAGTCCTCGAAATATTAACAGGAAAGGAAAGGGTAGATAAAGATAAACTATTTCCACTGGTTTGGCAATTCTAAAACTAGAGGCATTGTCTGAGAAATTGCTGGAAAAGCATAGCAGGTCTGGCAGCATCTGTGAAGAGAAATCAGAGTTAACGTTTCAGATCCAGTGACCCTTCTTCACAACATTCTTCGGGGTGAACTCTGATTTCTCTACACTTCCAGACCTGCTGAGCTTTTCCAGCAATTTCTCCTTTTGTTCTGATTTCGAGCATCCACATTTTTTTATTTGACATAGTCTGAACATGAGGATTTAAGAGAGATGTTGGGAAGCAACTTCAACACACAAAGGGTGGTTGATGTTCAGAACTTTTCCACAACTGAACTGAATTGAATTGAATTGAATATATTGTCACATGTGCCGAGGCACTGTGAAAAGCTTTGTCTTGCAAGCAATACAGACAAATCACAGAGTTAAGTGGCGTAGATAAGTCAATAATAGGTAAACAGCAGCCAGTACAAAAACACAGGTACAGGCTGAGTCCATTCAGTATTCTAACAACAGTAGGGTAGAAACTGTTTCAAAACCAGCTGGTGCGTGTATTCAGGCTTCTGTACCTTCTCCCCGATG